>NW_027509885.1:0-344928 GCF_051311805.1 Agelaius phoeniceus | reverse complement strand
AATGGCCTCCATTTCTGGCCACTCGCCCTGACCAAGAGGGTGGTGCCCAGCAAGAAATTTGCAAGCTTTGCTGGATTGCTCCAAATCTAAAGCTACCACTTGTTGTTCTTCTATTTCTCTAGAGTCCCATCATGCTGTTCTCAGATTGCTAAAGTCCATACCTCCTCGGTGTGTTCTTATGGCTGCAGATCTTCACAGCACAGACGCTTTCTTCTGCATGCTGTTCTTTCCCAGTTCAGGGCTCCTTCAAGGCTCTCCCTGAATGGCTACGCCGCCCCCTTTTATCCCAGTTCTCTTCAATGCTCACAGCTGCAGCCCATCAAGGACAACCAGGACCTGTGGGGCAAAGCCTCTAGACAGATATTCAAATAGAATCCATTTCCTCTACTCTAGCCAGTAAGTACTACCCTACAAGTCCTCAGAACCCCAAAGGCCACCTTTCATCTGACACCCAGACCCTGGGAAAGGACTTCTTTTTCCCATGGCAAATGGCCTCCCTTGGCAGCCACTCACCCTGGCAGAAAGTGGGAGCCTAGCTAGAATGATGCAATCGTTGCTGGATTTTTCCAAAAGAAAAAGCTGGCAGCAACTAGGGCCCTGAAGTACTTAGAGCCTCAAACGCCACCTTGAACATATTCCTGAGACCCTGGGGAAAGGACTTCGTTTTTCCCATGGGAAATGGCCTTCATTTGTGGCCACTTGGCCTGGCAGGCAGGGCAGTGCCAAGCCAGGAATCTACAAACTCTGCTGGATCCTTCCAGAACGAAAGCTGCCAGCAACTAGGACCCTGCAAGTCCTTAGAGCCCCAGACGCCACCTTTCATCTGACACCCAGAGCCTGGGCCAATGACTTCGTTTTCCCCATGGAAAATGGCCTCCATTTCTGGCCTCTCACCCTGACCAAGAGGGTGGTGCCCAGCAAGAAATTTGCAAGCTTTGCTGGATTGCTCCAAATCTAAGCTACCACTTGTTGTTGTTCTATTTCTCTAGAGTCCCATCATGCTGTTCTCAGATTGCTAAAGTCCATACCTCCTCGGTGTGTTCTTATGGCTGCAGATCTTCACAGCACAGACGCTTTCTTCTGCATGCTGTTCTTTCCCAGTTCAGGGCTCCTTCAAGGCTCTCCCTGAATGGCTACGCCGCCCCCTTTTATCCCAGTTCTCTTCAATGCTCACAGCTGCAGCCCATCAAGGACAACCAGGACCTGTGGGACAGATATTCAAATAGAATCCATTTCCTCTACTCTAGCCAGTAAGTACTACCCTACAAGTCCTCAGAACCCCAAAGGCCACCTTTCATCTGACACCCAGACCCTGGGGAAAGGACTTCTTTTTCCCATGGCAAATGGCCTCCCTTGGCAGCCACTCACCCTGGCAGAAAGTGGGAGCCTAGCTAGAATGATGCAATCGTTGCTGGATTTTTCCAAAAGAAAAGCTGGCAGCAACTAGGGCCCTGGAAGTACTTAGAGCCTCAAACGCCACCTTGAACATATTCCTGAGACCCTGGGGAAAGGACTTCGTTTTTCCCATGGAAAATGGCCTTCATTTGTGGCCACTTGGCCTGGCAGGCAGGGCAGTGCCAAGCCAGGAATCTACAAACTCTGCTGGATCCTTCCAGAACGAAAGCTGCCAGCAACTAGGACCCTGCAAGTCCTTAGAGCCCCAGATGCCACCAGTCATCTGACACCCAGAGCCTGGGCCAATGACTTCGTTTTCCCCATGGAAAATGGCCTCCATTTCTGGCCACTCGCCCTGACCAAGAGGGTGGTGCCCAGCAAGAAATTTGCAAGCTTTGCTGGATTGCTCCAAATCTAAAGCTACCACTTGTTGTTGTTCTATTTCTCTAGAGTCCCATCATGCTGTTCTCAGATTGCTAAAGTCCATACTCCTCGGTGTGTTCTTATGGCTGCAGATCTTCACAGCACAGACGCTTTCTTCTGCATGCTGTTCTTTCCCAGTTCAGGGCTCCTTCAAGGCTCTCCCTGAATGGCTACGCCGCCCCCTTTTATCCCAGTTCTCTTCAATGCTCACAGCTGCAGCCATCAAGGACAACCAGGACCTGTGGGACAGATATTCAAATAGAATCCATTTCCTCTACTCTAGCCAGTAAGTACTACCCTACAAGTCTCAGAACCCCAAAGGCCACCTTTCATCTGACACCCAGACCCTGGGAAAGGACTTCTTTTTCCCATGGCAAATGGCCTCCCTTGGCAGCCACTCACCCTGGCAGAAAGTGGAGCCTAGCTAGAATGATGCAATCGTTGCTGGATTTTTCCAAAAGAAAAGCTGGCAGCAACTAGGGCCCTGGAAGTACTTAGAGCCTCAAACGCCACCTTGAACATATTACTGAGACCCTGGGGAAAGGACTTCGTTTTTCCCATGGAAAATGGCCTTCATTTCTGGCCACTCTGCCTGGCAGGCAGGGCAGTGCCAAGCCAGGAATCTACAAACTGTGCTGGATCCTTCCAGAACGAAAGCTGCCAGCAACTAGGACCCTGCAAGTCCTTACAGCCCCAGATGCCACCAGTCATCTGACACCCAGAGCCTGGGCCAATGACTTCGTTTTCCCCATGGAAAATGGCCTCCATTTCTGGCCACTCGCCCTGACCAAGAGGGTGGTGCCCAGCAAGAAATTTGCAAGCTTTGCTGGATTGCTCCAAATCTAAAGCTGCCACTTGTTGTTGTTCTATTTCTCTAGAGTCCCATCATGCTGTTCTCAGATTGCTAAAGTCCATACCTCCTCGGTGTGTTCTTATGGCTGCAGATCTTCACAGCACAGACGCTTTCTTCTGCATGCTGTTCTTTCCCAGTTCAGGGCTCCTTCAAGGCTCTCCCTGAATGGCTAAGCCGCCCCCTTTTATCCCAGTTCTCTTCAATGCTCACAGCTGCAGCCCATCAAGGACAACCAGGACCTGTGGGGCAAAGCCTCTAGACAGATATTCAAATAGAATCCATTTCCTCTACTCTAGCCAGTAAGTACTACCCTACAAGTCCTCAGAACCCCAAAGGCCACCTTTCATCTGACACCCAGACCCTGGGAAAGGACTTCTTTTTCCCATGGCAAATGGCCTCCCTTGGCAGCCACTCACCCTGGCAGAAAGTGGGAGCCTAGCTAGAATGATGCAATCGTTGCTGGATTTTTCCAAAAGAAAAGCTGGCAGCAACTAGGGCCCTGGAAGTACTTAGAGCCTCAAACGCCACCTTGAACATATTACTGAGACCCTGGGGAAAGGACTTCGTTTTTCCCATGGAAAATGGCCTTCATTTGTGGCCACTTGGCCTGGCAGGCAGGGCAGTGCCAAGCCAGGAATCTACAAACTCTGCTGGATCCTTCCAGAACGAAAGCTGCCAGCAACTAGGACCCTGCAAGTCCTTAGAGCCCCAGATGCCACCAGTCATCTGACACCCAGAGCCTGGGCCAATGACTTCGTTTTCCCCATGGAAAATGGCCTCCATTTCTGGCCACTCGCCCTGACCAAGAGGGTGGTGCCCAGCAAGAAATTTGCAAGCTTTGCTGGATTGCTCCAAATCGAAAGCTACCACTTGTTGTTGTTCTATTTCTCTAGAGTCCCATCATGCTGTTCTCAGATTGCTAAAGTCCATACCTCCTCGGTGTGTTCTTATGGCTGCAGATCTTCACAGCACAGACGCTTTCTTCTGCATGCTGTTCTTTCCCAGTTCAGGGCTCCTTCAAGGCTCTCCCTGAATGGCTACGCCGCCCCCTTTTATCCCAGTTCTCTTCAATGCTCACAGCTGCAGCCCATCAAGGACAACCAGGACCTGTGGGGCAAAGCCTCTAGACAGATATTCAAATAGAATCCATTTCCTCTACTCTAGCCAGTAAGTACTACCCTACAAGTCCTCAGAACCCCAAAGGCCACCTTTCATCTGACACCCAGACCCTGGGGAAAGGACTTCTTTTTCCCATGGCAAATGGCCTCCCTTGGCAGCCACTCACCCTGGCAGAAAGTGGGAGCCTAGCTAGAATGATGCAATCGTTGCTGGATTTTTCCAAAAGAAAAGCTGGCAGCAACTAGGGCCCTGGAAGTACTTAGAGCCTCAAACGCCACCTTGAACATATTCCTGAGACCCTGGGGAAAGGACTTCGTTTTTCCCATGGAAAATGGCCTTCATTTGTGGCCACTTGGCCTGGCAGGCAGGGCAGTGCCAAGCCAGGAATCTACAAACTCTGCTGGATCCTTCCAGAACGAAAGCTGCCAGCAACTAGGACCCTGCAAGTCCTTAGAGCCCCAGATGCCACCAGTCATCTGACACCCAGAGCCTGGGCCAATGACTTCGTTTTCCCCATGGAAAATGGCCTCCATTTCTGGCCACTCGCCCTGACCAAGAGGGTGGTGCCCAGCAAGAAATTTGCAAGCTTTGCTGGATTGCTCCAAATCTAAAGCTACCACTTGTTGTTCTTCTATTTCTCTAGAGTCCCATCATGCTGTTCTCAGATTGCTAAAGTCCATACCTCCTCGGTGTGTTCTTATGGCTGCAGATCTTCACAGCACAGACGCTTTCTTCTGCATGCTGTTCTTTCCCAGTTCAGGGCTCCTTCAAGGCTCTCCCTGAATGGCTACGCCGCCCCCTTTTATCCCAGTTCTCTTCAATGCTCACAGCTGCAGCCCATCAAGGACAACCAGGACCTGTGGGACAGATATTCAAATAGAATCCATTTCCTCTACTCTAGCCAGTAAGTACTACCCTACAAGTCCTCAGAACCCCAAAGGCCACCTTTCATCTGACACCCAGACCCTGGGGAAAGGACTTCTTTTTCCCATGGCAAATGGCCTCCCTTGGCAGCCACTCACCCTGGCAGAAAGTGGGAGCCTAGCTAGAATGATGCAATCGTTGCTGGATTTTTCCAAAAGAAAAGCTGGCAGCAACTAGGGCCCTGGAAGTACTTAGAGCCTCAAACGCCACCTTGAACATATTCCTGAGACCCTGGGGAAAGGACTTCGTTTTTCCCATGGAAAATGGCCTTCATTTGTGGCCACTTGGCCTGGCAGGCAGGGCAGTGCCAAGCCAGGAATCTACAAACTCTGCTGGATCCTTCCAGAACGAAAGCTGCCAGCAACTAGGACCCTGCAAGTCCTTAGAGCCCCAGATGCCACCAGTCATCTGACACCCAGAGCCTGGGCCAATGACTTCGTTTTCCCCATGGAAAATGGCCTCCATTTCTGGCCACTCGCCCTGACCAAGAGGGTGGTGCCCAGCAAGAAATTTGCAAGCTTTGCTGGATTGCTCCAAATCTAAAGCTACCACTTGTTGTTGTTCTATTTCTCTAGAGTCCCATCATGCTGTTCTCAGATTGCTAAAGTCCATACCTCCTCGGTGTGTTCTTATGGCTGCAGATCTTCACAGCACAGACGCTTTCTTCTGCATGCTGTTCTTTCCCAGTTCAGGGCTCCTTCAAGGCTCTCCCTGAATGGCTACGCCGCCCCCTTTTATCCCAGTTCTCTTCAATGCTCACAGCTGCAGCCCATCAAGGACAACCAGGACCTGTGGGGCAAAGCCTCTAGACAGATATTCAAATAGAATCCATTTCCTCTACTCTAGCCAGTAAGTACTACCCTACAAGTCCTCAGAACCCCAAAGGCCACCTTTCATCTGACACCCAGACCCTGGGGAAAGGACTTCTTTTTCCCATGGCAAATGGCCTCCCTTGGCAGCCACTCACCCTGGCAGAAAGTGGGAGCCTAGCTAGAATGATGCAATCGTTGCTGGATTTTTCCAAAAGAAAAGCTGGCAGCAACTAGGGCCCTGGAAGTACTTAGAGCCTCAAACGCCACCTTGAACATATTACTGAGACCCTGGGGAAAGGACTTCGTTTTTCCCATGGGAAATGGCCTTCATTTGTGGCCACTTGGCCTGGCAGGCAGGGCAGTGCCAAGCCAGGAATCTACAAACTGTGCTGGATCCTTCCAGAACGAAAGCTGCCAGCAACTAGGACCCTGCAAGTCCTTACAGCCCCAGATGCCACCAGTCATCTGACACCCAGAGCCTGGGCCAATGACTTCGTTTTCCCCATGGAAAATGGCCTCCATTTCTGGCCACTCGCCCTGACCAAGAGGGTGGTGCCCAGCAAGAAATTTGCAAGCTTTGCTGGATTGCTCCAAATCGAAAGCTGCCACTTGTTGTTGTTCTATTTCTCTAGAGTCCCATCATGCTGTTCTCAGATTGCTAAAGTCCATACCTCCTCGGTGTGTTCTTATGGCTGCAGATCTTCACAGCACAGACGCTTTCTTCTGCATGCTGTTCTTTCCCAGTTCAGGGCTCCTTCAAGGCTCTCCCTGAATGGCTAAGCCGCCCCCTTTTATCCCAGTTCTCTTCAATGCTCACAGCTGCAGCCCATCAAGGACAACCAGGACCTGTGGGGCAAAGCCTCTAGACAGATATTCAAATAGAATCCATTTCCTCTACTCTAGCCAGTAAGTACTACCCTACAAGTCCTCAGAACCCCAAAGGCCACCTTTCATCTGACACCCAGACCCTGGGGAAAGGACTTCTTTTTCCCATGGCAAATGGCCTCCCTTGGCAGCCACTCACCCTGGCAGAAAGTGGGAGCCTAGCTAGAATGATGCAATCGTTGCTGGATTTTTCCAAAAGAAAAGCTGGCAGCAACTAGGGCCCTGGAAGTACTTAGAGCCTCAAACGCCACCTTGAACATATTCCTGAGACCCTGGGGAAAGGACTTCGTTTTTCCCATGGAAAATGGCCTTCATTTGTGGCCACTTGGCCTGGCAGGCAGGGCAGTGCCAAGCCAGGAATCTACAAACTCTGCTGGATCCTTCCAGAACGAAAGCTGCCAGCAACTAGGACCCTGCAAGTCCTTAGAGCCCCAGATGCCACCAGTCATCTGACACCCAGAGCCTGGGCCAATGACTTCGTTTTCCCCATGGAAAATGGCCTCCATTTCTGGCCACTCGCCCTGACCAAGAGGGTGGTGCCCAGCAAGAAATTTGCAAGCTTTGCTGGATTGCTCCAAATCGAAAGCTACCACTTGTTGTTCTTCTATTTCTCTAGAGTCCCATCATGCTGTTCTCAGATTGCTAAAGTCCATACCTCCTCGGTGTGTTCTTATGGCTGCAGATCTTCACAGCACAGACGCTTTCTTCTGCATGCTGTTCTTTCCCAGTTCAGGGCTCCTTCAAGGCTCTCCCTGAATGGCTACGCCGCCCCCTTTTATCCCAGTTCTCTTCAATGCTCACAGCTGCAGCCCATCAAGGACAACCAGGACCTGTGGGGCAAAGCCTCTAGACAGATATTCAAATAGAATCCATTTCCTCTACTCTAGCCAGTAAGTACTACCCTACAAGTCCTCAGAACCCCAAAGGCCACCTTTCATCTGACACCCAGACCCTGGGGAAAGGACTTCTTTTTCCCATGGCAAATGGCCTCCCTTGGCAGCCACTCACCCTGGCAGAAAGTGGGAGCCTAGCTAGAATGATGCAATCGTTGCTGGATTTTTCCAAAAGAAAAGCTGGCAGCAACTAGGGCCCTGGAAGTACTTAGAGCCTCAAACGCCACCTTGAACATATTCCTGAGACCCTGGGGAAAGGACTTCGTTTTTCCCATGGAAAATGGCCTTCATTTGTGGCCACTTGGCCTGGCAGGCAGGGCAGTGCCAAGCCAGGAATCTACAAACTCTGCTGGATCCTTCCAGAACGAAAGCTGCCAGCAACTAGGACCCTGCAAGTCCTTAGAGCCCCAGATGCCACCAGTCATCTGACACCCAGAGCCTGGGCCAATGACTTCGTTTTCCCCATGGAAAATGGCCTCCATTTCTGGCCACTCGCCCTGACCAA
Source organism: Agelaius phoeniceus (assembly GCF_051311805.1). NCBI lineage: Eukaryota > Metazoa > Chordata > Aves > Passeriformes > Icteridae > Agelaius > Agelaius phoeniceus. The sequence continues at coordinate 337,119 of NW_027509885.1, read as the reverse complement.
GAGGGTGGTGCCCAGCAAGAAATTTGCAAGCTTTGCTGGATTGCTCCAAATCTAAAGCTACCACTTGTTGTTCTTCTATTTCTCTAGAGTCCCATCATGCTGTTCTCAGATTGCTAAAGTCCATACCTCCTCGGTGTGTTCTTATGGCTGCAGATCTTCACAGCACAGACGCTTTCTTCTGCATGCTGTTCTTTCCCAGTTCAGGGCTCCTTCAAGGCTCTCCCTGAATGGCTACGCCGCCCCCTTTTATCCCAGTTCTCTTCAATGCTCACAGCTGCAGCCCATCAAGGACAACCAGGACCTGTGGGACAGATATTCAAATAGAATCCATTTCCTCTACTCTAGCCAGTAAGTACTACCCTACAAGTCCTCAGAACCCCAAAGGCCACCTTTCATCTGACACCCAGACCCTGGGGAAAGGACTTCTTTTTCCCATGGCAAATGGCCTCCCTTGGCAGCCACTCACCCTGGCAGAAAGTGGGAGCCTAGCTAGAATGATGCAATCGTTGCTGGATTTTTCCAAAAGAAAAGCTGGCAGCAACTAGGGCCCTGGAAGTACTTAGAGCCTCAAACGCCACCTTGAACATATTCCTGAGACCCTGGGGAAAGGACTTCGTTTTTCCCATGGAAAATGGCCTTCATTTGTGGCCACTTGGCCTGGCAGGCAGGGCAGTGCCAAGCCAGGAATCTACAAACTCTGCTGGATCCTTCCAGAACGAAAGCTGCCAGCAACTAGGACCCTGCAAGTCCTTAGAGCCCCAGATGCCACCAGTCATCTGACACCCAGAGCCTGGGCCAATGACTTCGTTTTCCCCATGGAAAATGGCCTCCATTTCTGGCCACTCGCCCTGACCAAGAGGGTGGTGCCCAGCAAGAAATTTGCAAGCTTTGCTGGATTGCTCCAAATCTAAAGCTACCACTTGTTGTTGTTCTATTTCTCTAGAGTCCCATCATGCTGTTCTCAGATTGCTAAAGTCCATACCTCCTCGGTGTGTTCTTATGGCTGCAGATCTTCACAGCACAGACGCTTTCTTCTGCATGCTGTTCTTTCCCAGTTCAGGGCTCCTTCAAGGCTCTCCCTGAATGGCTACGCCGCCCCCTTTTATCCCAGTTCTCTTCAATGCTCACAGCTGCAGCCCATCAAGGACAACCAGGACCTGTGGGGCAAAGCCTCTAGACAGATATTCAAATAGAATCCATTTCCTCTACTCTAGCCAGTAAGTACTACCCTACAAGTCCTCAGAACCCCAAAGGCCACCTTTCATCTGACACCCAGACCCTGGGGAAAGGACTTCTTTTTCCCATGGCAAATGGCCTCCCTTGGCAGCCACTCACCCTGGCAGAAAGTGGGAGCCTAGCTAGAATGATGCAATCGTTGCTGGATTTTTCCAAAAGAAAAGCTGGCAGCAACTAGGGCCCTGGAAGTACTTAGAGCCTCAAACGCCACCTTGAACATATTACTGAGACCCTGGGGAAAGGACTTCGTTTTTCCCATGGAAAATGGCCTTCATTTGTGGCCACTCTGCCTGGCAGGCAGGGCAGTGCCAAGCCAGGAATCTACAAACTGTGCTGGATCCTTCCAGAACGAAAGCTGCCAGCAACTAGGACCCTGCAAGTCCTTACAGCCCCAGATGCCACCAGTCATCTGACACCCAGAGCCTGGGCCAATGACTTCGTTTTCCCCATGGAAAATGGCCTCCATTTCTGGCCACTCGCCCTGACCAAGAGGGTGGTGCCCAGCAAGAAATTTGCAAGCTTTGCTGGATTGCTCCAAATCGAAAGCTGCCACTTGTTGTTGTTCTATTTCTCTAGAGTCCCATCATGCTGTTCTCAGATTGCTAAAGTCCATACCTCCTCGGTGTGTTCTTATGGCTGCAGATCTTCACAGCACAGACGCTTTCTTCTGCATGCTGTTCTTTCCCAGTTCAGGGCTCCTTCAAGGCTCTCCCTGAATGGCTAAGCCGCCCCCTTTTATCCCAGTTCTCTTCAATGCTCACAGCTGCAGCCCATCAAGGACAACCAGGACCTGTGGGGCAAAGCCTCTAGACAGATATTCAAATAGAATCCATTTCCTCTACTCTAGCCAGTAAGTACTACCCTACAAGTCCTCAGAACCCCAAAGGCCACCTTTCATCTGACACCCAGACCCTGGGGAAAGGACTTCTTTTTCCCATGGCAAATGGCCTCCCTTGGCAGCCACTCACCCTGGCAGAAAGTGGGAGCCTAGCTAGAATGATGCAATCGTTGCTGGATTTTTCCAAAAGAAAAGCTGGCAGCAACTAGGGCCCTGGAAGTACTTAGAGCCTCAAACGCCACCTTGAACATATTACTGAGACCCTGGGGAAAGGACTTCGTTTTTCCCATGGAAAATGGCCTTCATTTGTGGCCACTTGGCCTGGCAGGCAGGGCAGTGCCAAGCCAGGAATCTACAAACTCTGCTGGATCCTTCCAGAACGAAAGCTGCCAGCAACTAGGACCCTGCAAGTCCTTAGAGCCCCAGATGCCACCAGTCATCTGACACCCAGAGCCTGGGCCAATGACTTCGTTTTCCCCATGGAAAATGGCCTCCATTTCTGGCCACTCGCCCTGACCAAGAGGGTGGTGCCCAGCAAGAAATTTGCAAGCTTTGCTGGATTGCTCCAAATCGAAAGCTACCACTTGTTGTTGTTCTATTTCTCTAGAGTCCCATCATGCTGTTCTCAGATTGCTAAAGTCCATACCTCCTCGGTGTGTTCTTATGGCTGCAGATCTTCACAGCACAGACGCTTTCTTCTGCATGCTGTTCTTTCCCAGTTCAGGGCTCCTTCAAGGCTCTCCCTGAATGGCTACGCCGCCCCCTTTTATCCCAGTTCTCTTCAATGCTCACAGCTGCAGCCCATCAAGGACAACCAGGACCTGTGGGGCAAAGCCTCTAGACAGATATTCAAATAGAATCCATTTCCTCTACTCTAGCCAGTAAGTACTACCCTACAAGTCCTCAGAACCCCAAAGGCCACCTTTCATCTGACACCCAGACCCTGGGGAAAGGACTTCTTTTTCCCATGGCAAATGGCCTCCCTTGGCAGCCACTCACCCTGGCAGAAAGTGGGAGCCTAGCTAGAATGATGCAATCGTTGCTGGATTTTTCCAAAAGAAAAGCTGGCAGCAACTAGGGCCCTGGAAGTACTTAGAGCCTCAAACGCCACCTTGAACATATTCCTGAGACCCTGGGGAAAGGACTTCGTTTTTCCCATGGAAAATGGCCTTCATTTGTGGCCACTTGGCCTGGCAGGCAGGGCAGTGCCAAGCCAGGAATCTACAAACTCTGCTGGATCCTTCCAGAACGAAAGCTGCCAGCAACTAGGACCCTGCAAGTCCTTAGAGCCCCAGATGCCACCAGTCATCTGACACCCAGAGCCTGGGCCAATGACTTCGTTTTCCCCATGGAAAATGGCCTCCATTTCTGGCCACTCGCCCTGACCAAGAGGGTGGTGCCCAGCAAGAAATTTGCAAGCTTTGCTGGATTGCTCCAAATCTAAAGCTACCACTTGTTGTTCTTCTATTTCTCTAGAGTCCCATCATGCTGTTCTCAGATTGCTAAAGTCCATACCTCCTCGGTGTGTTCTTATGGCTGCAGATCTTCACAGCACAGACGCTTTCTTCTGCATGCTGTTCTTTCCCAGTTCAGGGCTCCTTCAAGGCTCTCCCTGAATGGCTACGCCGCCCCCTTTTATCCCAGTTCTCTTCAATGCTCACAGCTGCAGCCCATCAAGGACAACCAGGACCTGTGGGACAGATATTCAAATAGAATCCATTTCCTCTACTCTAGCCAGTAAGTACTACCCTACAAGTCCTCAGAACCCCAAAGGCCACCTTTCATCTGACACCCAGACCCTGGGGAAAGGACTTCTTTTTCCCATGGCAAATGGCCTCCCTTGGCAGCCACTCACCCTGGCAGAAAGTGGGAGCCTAGCTAGAATGATGCAATCGTTGCTGGATTTTTCCAAAAGAAAAGCTGGCAGCAACTAGGGCCCTGGAAGTACTTAGAGCCTCAAACGCCACCTTGAACATATTCCTGAGACCCTGGGGAAAGGACTTCGTTTTTCCCATGGAAAATGGCCTTCATTTGTGGCCACTTGGCCTGGCAGGCAGGGCAGTGCCAAGCCAGGAATCTACAAACTCTGCTGGATCCTTCCAGAACGAAAGCTGCCAGCAACTAGGACCCTGCAAGTCCTTAGAGCCCCAGATGCCACCAGTCATCTGACACCCAGAGCCTGGGCCAATGACTTCGTTTTCCCCATGGAAAATGGCCTCCATTTCTGGCCACTCGCCCTGACCAAGAGGGTGGTGCCCAGCAAGAAATTTGCAAGCTTTGCTGGATTGCTCCAAATCTAAAGCTACCACTTGTTGTTGTTCTATTTCTCTAGAGTCCCATCATGCTGTTCTCAGATTGCTAAAGTCCATACCTCCTCGGTGTGTTCTTATGGCTGCAGATCTTCACAGCACAGACGCTTTCTTCTGCATGCTGTTCTTTCCCAGTTCAGGGCTCCTTCAAGGCTCTCCCTGAATGGCTACGCCGCCCCCTTTTATCCCAGTTCTCTTCAATGCTCACAGCTGCAGCCCATCAAGGACAACCAGGACCTGTGGGGCAAAGCCTCTAGACAGATATTCAAATAGAATCCATTTCCTCTACTCTAGCCAGTAAGTACTACCCTACAAGTCCTCAGAACCCCAAAGGCCACCTTTCATCTGACACCCAGACCCTGGGGAAAGGACTTCTTTTTCCCATGGCAAATGGCCTCCCTTGGCAGCCACTCACCCTGGCAGAAAGTGGGAGCCTAGCTAGAATGATGCAATCGTTGCTGGATTTTTCCAAAAGAAAAGCTGGCAGCAACTAGGGCCCTGGAAGTACTTAGAGCCTCAAACGCCACCTTGAACATATTACTGAGACCCTGGGGAAAGGACTTCGTTTTTCCCATGGAAAATGGCCTTCATTTCTGGCCACTCTGCCTGGCAGGCAGGGCAGTGCCAAGCCAGGAATCTACAAACTGTGCTGGATCCTTCCAGAACGAAAGCTGCCAGCAACTAGGACCCTGCAAGTCCTTACAGCCCCAGATGCCACCAGTCATCTGACACCCAGAGCCTGGGCCAATGACTTCGTTTTCCCCATGGAAAATGGCCTCCATTTCTGGCCACTCGCCCTGACCAAGAGGGTGGTGCCCAGCAAGAAATTTGCAAGCTTTGCTGGATTGCTCCAAATCGAAAGCTGCCACTTGTTGTTGTTCTATTTCTCTAGAGTCCCATCATGCTGTTCTCAGATTGCTAAAGTCCATACCTCCTCGGTGTGTTCTTATGGCTGCAGATCTTCACAGCACAGACGCTTTCTTCTGCATGCTGTTCTTTCCCAGTTCAGGGCTCCTTCAAGGCTCTCCCTGAATGGCTAAGCCGCCCCCTTTTATCCCAGTTCTCTTCAATGCTCACAGCTGCAGCCCATCAAGGACAACCAGGACCTGTGGGGCAAAGCCTCTAGACAGATATTCAAATAGAATCCATTTCCTCTACTCTAGCCAGTAAGTACTACCCTACAAGTCCTCAGAACCCCAAAGGCCACCTTTCATCTGACACCCAGACCCTGGGGAAAGGACTTCTTTTTCCCATGGCAAATGGCCTCCCTTGGCAGCCACTCACCCTGGCAGAAAGTGGGAGCCTAGCTAGAATGATGCAATCGTTGCTGGATTTTTCCAAAAGAAAAGCTGGCAGCAACTAGGGCCCTGGAAGTACTTAGAGCCTCAAACGCCACCTTGAACATATTACTGAGACCCTGGGGAAAGGACTTCGTTTTTCCCATGGAAAATGGCCTTCATTTGTGGCCACTTGGCCTGGCAGGCAGGGCAGTGCCAAGCCAGGAATCTACAAACTCTGCTGGATCCTTCCAGAACGAAAGCTGCCAGCAACTAGGACCCTGCAAGTCCTTAGAGCCCCAGATGCCACCAGTCATCTGACACCCAGAGCCTGGGCCAATGACTTCGTTTTCCCCATGGAAAATGGCCTCCATTTCTGGCCACTCGCCCTGACCAAGAGGGTGGTGCCCAGCAAGAAATTTGCAAGCTTTGCTGGATTGCTCCAAATCGAAAGCTACCACTTGTTGTTCTTCTATTTCTCTAGAGTCCCATCATGCTGTTCTCAGATTGCTAAAGTCCATACCTCCTCGGTGTGTTCTTATGGCTGCAGATCTTCACAGCACAGACGCTTTCTTCTGCATGCTGTTCTTTCCCAGTTCAGGGCTCCTTCAAGGCTCTCCCTGAATGGCTACGCCGCCCCCTTTTATCCCAGTTCTCTTCAATGCTCACAGCTGCAGCCCATCAAGGACAACCAGGACCTGTGGGGCAAAGCCTCTAGACAGATATTCAAATAGAATCCATTTCCTCTACTCTAGCCAGTAAGTACTACCCTACAAGTCCTCAGAACCCCAAAGGCCACCTTTCATCTGACACCCAGACCCTGGGGAAAGGACTTCTTTTTCCCATGGCAAATGGCCTCCCTTGGCAGCCACTCACCCTGGCAGAAAGTGGGAGCCTAGCTAGAATGATGCAATCGTTGCTGGATTTTTCCAAAAGAAAAGCTGGCAGCAACTAGGGCCCTGGAAGTACTTAGAGCCTCAAACGCCACCTTGAACATATTCCTGAGACCCTGGGGAAAGGACTTCGTTTTTCCCATGGAAAATGGCCTTCATTTGTGGCCACTTGGCCTGGCAGGCAGGGCAGTGCCAAGCCAGGAATCTACAAACTCTGCTGGATCCTTCCAGAACGAAAGCTGCCAGCAACTAGGACCCTGCAAGTCCTTAGAGCCCCAGATGCCACCAGTCATCTGACACCCAGAGCCTGGGCCAATGACTTCGTTTTCCCCATGGAAAATGGCCTCCATTTCTGGCCACTCGCCCTGACCAAGAGGGTGGTGCCCAGCAAGAAATTTGCAAGCTTTGCTGGATTGCTCCAAATCTAAAGCTACCACTTGTTGTTCTTCTATTTCTCTAGAGTCCCATCATGCTGTTCTCAGATTGCTAAAGTCCATACCTCCTCGGTGTGTTCTTATGGCTGCAGATCTTCACAGCACAGACGCTTTCTTCTGCATGCTGTTCTTTCCCAGTTCAGGGCTCCTTCAAGGCTCTCCCTGAATGGCTACGCCGCCCCCTTTTATCCCAGTTCTCTTCAATGCTCACAGCTGCAGCCCATCAAGGACAACCAGGACCTGTGGGACAGATATTCAAATAGAATCCATTTCCTCTACTCTAGCCAGTAAGTACTACCCTACAAGTCCTCAGAACCCCAAAGGCCACCTTTCATCTGACACCCAGACCCTGGGGAAAGGACTTCTTTTTCCCATGGCAAATGGCCTCCCTTGGCAGCCACTCACCCTGGCAGAAAGTGGGAGCCTAGCTAGAATGATGCAATCGTTGCTGGATTTTTCCAAAAGAAAAGCTGGCAGCAACTAGGGCCCTGGAAGTACTTAGAGCCTCAAACGCCACCTTGAACATATTCCTGAGACCCTGGGGAAAGGACTTCGTTTTTCCCATGGAAAATGGCCTTCATTTGTGGCCACTTGGCCTGGCAGGCAGGGCAGTGCCAAGCCAGGAATCTACAAACTCTGCTGGATCCTTCCAGAACGAAAGCTGCCAGCAACTAGGACCCTGCAAGTCCTTAGAGCCCCAGATGCCACCAGTCATCTGACACCCAGAGCCTGGGCCAATGACTTCGTTTTCCCCATGGAAAATGGCCTCCATTTCTGGCCACTCGCCCTGACCAAGAGGGTGGTGCCCAGCAAGAAATTTGCAAGCTTTGCTGGATTGCTCCAAATCTAAAGCTACCACTTGTTGTTGTTCTATTTCTCTAGAGTCCCATCATGCTGTTCTCAGATTGCTAAAGTCCATACCTCCTCGGTGTGTTCTTATGGCTGCAGATCTTCACAGCACAGACGCTTTCTTCTGCATGCTGTTCTTTCCCAGTTCAGGGCTCCTTCAAGGCTCTCCCTGAATGGCTACGCCGCCCCCTTTTATCCCAGTTCTCTTCAATGCTCACAGCTGCAGCCCATCAAGGACAACCAGGACCTGTGGGGCAAAGCCTCTAGACAGATATTCAAATAGAATCCATTTCCTCTACTCTAGCCAGTAAGTACTACCCTACAAGTCCTCAGAACCCCAAAGGCCACCTTTCATCTGACACCCAGACCCTGGGGAAAGGACTTCTTTTTCCCATGGCAAATGGCCTCCCTTGGCAGCCACTCACCCTGGCAGAAAGTGGGAGCCTAGCTAGAATGATGCAATCGTTGCTGGATTTTTCCAAAAGAAAAGCTGGCAGCAACTAGGGCCCTGGAAGTACTTAGAGCCTCAAACGCCACCTTGAACATATTACTGAGACCCTGGGGAAAGGACTTCGTTTTTCCCATGGAAAATGGCCTTCATTTCTGGCCACTCTGCCTGGCAGGCAGGGCAGTGCCAAGCCAGGAATCTACAAACTGTGCTGGATCCTTCCAGAACGAAAGCTGCCAGCAACTAGGACCCTGCAAGTCCTTACAGCCCCAGATGCCACCAGTCATCTGACACCCAGAGCCTGGGCCAATGACTTCGTTTTCCCCATGGAAAATGGCCTCCATTTCTGGCCACTCGCCCTGACCAAGAGGGTGGTGCCCAGCAAGAAATTTGCAAGCTTTGCTGGATTGCTCCAAATCGAAAGCTGCCACTTGTTGTTGTTCTATTTCTCTAGAGTCCCATCATGCTGTTCTCAGATTGCTAAAGTCCATACCTCCTCGGTGTGTTCTTATGGCTGCAGATCTTCACAGCACAGACGCTTTCTTCTGCATGCTGTTCTTTCCCAGTTCAGGGCTCCTTCAAGGCTCTCCCTGAATGGCTACGCCGCCCCCTTTTATCCCAGTTCTCTTCAATGCTCACAGCTGCAGCCCATCAAGGACAACCAGGACCTGTGGGGCAAAGCCTCTAGACAGATATTCAAATAGAATCCATTTCCTCTACTCTAGCCAGTAAGTACTACCCTACAAGTCCTCAGAACCCCAAAGGCCACCTTTCATCTGACACCCAGACCCTGGGGAAAGGACTTCTTTTTCCCATGGCAAATGGCCTCCCTTGGCAGCCACTCACCCTGGCAGAAAGTGGGAGCCTAGCTAGAATGATGCAATCGTTGCTGGATTTTTCCAAAAGAAAAGCTGGCAGCAACTAGGGCCCTGGAAGTACTTAGAGCCTCAAACGCCACCTTGAACATATTACTGAGACCCTGGGGAAAGGACTTCGTTTTTCCCATGGAAAATGGCCTTCATTTGTGGCCACTTGGCCTGGCAGGCAGGGCAGTGCCAAGCCAGGAATCTACAAACTCTGCTGGATCCTTCCAGAACGAAAGCTGCCAGCAACTAGGACCCTGCAAGTCCTTAGAGCCCCAGATGCCACCAGTCATCTGACACCCAGAGCCTGGGCCAATGACTTCGTTTTCCCCATGGAAAATGGCCTCCATTTCTGGCCACTCGCCCTGACCAAGAGGGTGGTGCCCAGCAAGAAATTTGCAAGCTTTGCTGGATTGCTCCAAATCGAAAGCTACCACTTGTTGTTGTTCTATTTCTCTAGAGTCCCATCATGCTGTTCTCAGATTGCTAAAGTCCATACCTCCTCGGTGTGTTCTTATGGCTGCAGATCTTCACAGCACAGACGCTTTCTTCTGCATGCTGTTCTTTCCCAGTTCAGGGCTCCTTCAAGGCTCTCCCTGAATGGCTACGCCGCCCCCTTTTATCCCAGTTCTCTTCAATGCTCACAGCTGCAGCCCATCAAGGACAACCAGGACCTGTGGGGCAAAGCCTCTAGACAGATATTCAAATAGAATCCATTTCCTCTACTCTAGCCAGTAAGTACTACCCTACAAGTCCTCAGAACCCCAAAGGCCACCTTTCATCTGACACCCAGACCCTGGGGAAAGGACTTCTTTTTCCCATGGCAAATGGCCTCCCTTGGCAGCCACTCACCCTGGCAGAAAGTGGGAGCCTAGCTAGAATGATGCAATCGTTGCTGGATTTTTCCAAAAGAAAAGCTGGCAGCAACTAGGGCCCTGGAAGTACTTAGAGCCTCAAACGCCACCTTGAACATATTCCTGAGACCCTGGGGAAAGGACTTCGTTTTTCCCATGGAAAATGGCCTTCATTTGTGGCCACTTGGCCTGGCAGGCAGGGCAGTGCCAAGCCAGGAATCTACAAACTCTGCTGGATCCTTCCAGAACGAAAGCTGCCAGCAACTAGGACCCTGCAAGTCCTTAGAGCCCCAGATGCCACCAGTCATCTGACACCCAGAGCCTGGGCCAATGACTTCGTTTTCCCCATGGAAAATGGCCTCCATTTCTGGCCACTCGCCCTGACCAAGAGGGTGGTGCCCAGCAAGAAATTTGCAAGCTTTGCTGGATTGCTCCAAATCTAAAGCTACCACTTGTTGTTCTTCTATTTCTCTAGAGTCCCATCATGCTGTTCTCAGATTGCTAAAGTCCATACCTCCTCGGTGTGTTCTTATGGCTGCAGATCTTCACAGCACAGACGCTTTCTTCTGCATGCTGTTCTTTCCCAGTTCAGGGCTCCTTCAAGGCTCTCCCTGAATGGCTACGCCGCCCCCTTTTATCCCAGTTCTCTTCAATGCTCACAGCTGCAGCCCATCAAGGACAACCAGGACCTGTGGGACAGATATTCAAATAGAATCCATTTCCTCTACTCTAGCCAGTAAGTACTACCCTACAAGTCCTCAGAACCCCAAAGGCCACCTTTCATCTGACACCCAGACCCTGGGGAAAGGACTTCTTTTTCCCATGGCAAATGGCCTCCCTTGGCAGCCACTCACCCTGGCAGAAAGTGGGAGCCTAGCTAGAATGATGCAATCGTTGCTGGATTTTTCCAAAAGAAAAGCTGGCAGCAACTAGGGCCCTGGAAGTACTTAGAGCCTCAAACGCCACCTTGAACATATTCCTGAGACCCTGGGGAAAGGACTTCGTTTTTCCCATGGAAAATGGCCTTCATTTGTGGCCACTTGGCCTGGCAGGCAGGGCAGTGCCAAGCCAGGAATCTACAAACTCTGCTGGATCCTTCCAGAACGAAAGCTGCCAGCAACTAGGACCCTGCAAGTCCTTAGAGCCCCAGATGCCACCAGTCATCTGACACCCAGAGCCTGGGCCAATGACTTCGTTTTCCCCATGGAAAATGGCCTCCATTTCTGGCCACTCGCCCTGACCAAGAGGGTGGTGCCCAGCAAGAAATTTGCAAGCTTTGCTGGATTGCTCCAAATCTAAAGCTACCACTTGTTGTTGTTCTATTTCTCTAGAGTCCCATCATGCTGTTCTCAGATTGCTAAAGTCCATACCTCCTCGGTGTGTTCTTATGGCTGCAGATCTTCACAGCACAGACGCTTTCTTCTGCATGCTGTTCTTTCCCAGTTCAGGGCTCCTTCAAGGCTCTCCCTGAATGGCTACGCCGCCCCCTTTTATCCCAGTTCTCTTCAATGCTCACAGCTGCAGCCCATCAAGGACAACCAGGACCTGTGGGACAGATATTCAAATAGAATCCATTTCCTCTACTCTAGCCAGTAAGTACTACCCTACAAGTCCTCAGAACCCCAAAGGCCACCTTTCATCTGACACCCAGACCCTGGGGAAAGGACTTCTTTTTCCCATGGCAAATGGCCTCCCTTGGCAGCCACTCACCCTGGCAGAAAGTGGGAGCCTAGCTAGAATGATGCAATCGTTGCTGGATTTTTCCAAAAGAAAAGCTGGCAGCAACTAGGGCCCTGGAAGTACTTAGAGCCTCAAACGCCACCTTGAACATATTCCTGAGACCCTGGGGAAAGGACTTCGTTTTTCCCATGGGAAATGGCCTTCATTTGTGGCCACTTGGCCTGGCAGGCAGGGCAGTGCCAAGCCAGGAATCTACAAACTGTGCTGGATCCTTCCAGAACGAAAGCTGCCAGCAACTAGGACCCTGCAAGTCCTTACAGCCCCAGATGCCACCAGTCATCTGACACCCAGAGCCTGGGCCAATGACTTCGTTTTCCCCATGGAAAATGGCCTCCATTTCTGGCCACTCGCCCTGACCAAGAGGGTGGTGCCCAGCAAGAAATTTGCAAGCTTTGCTGGATTGCTCCAAATCTAAAGCTACCACTTGTTGTTCTTCTATTTCTCTAGAGTCCCATCATGCTGTTCTCAGATTGCTAAAGTCCATACCTCCTCGGTGTGTTCTTATGGCTGCAGATCTTCACAGCACAGACGCTTTCTTCTGCATGCTGTTCTTTCCCAGTTCAGGGCTCCTTCAAGGCTCTCCCTGAATGGCTACGCCGCCCCCTTTTATCCCAGTTCTCTTCAATGCTCACAGCTGCAGCCCATCAAGGACAACCAGGACCTGTGGGACAGATATTCAAATAGAATCCATTTCCTCTACTCTAGCCAGTAAGTACTACCCTACAAGTCCTCAGAACCCCAAAGGCCACCTTTCATCTGACACCCAGACCCTGGGGAAAGGACTTCTTTTTCCCATGGCAAATGGCCTCCCTTGGCAGCCACTCACCCTGGCAGAAAGTGGGAGCCTAGCTAGAATGATGCAATCGTTGCTGGATTTTTCCAAAAGAAAAGCTGGCAGCAACTAGGGCCCTGGAAGTACTTAGAGCCTCAAACGCCACCTTGAACATATTCCTGAGACCCTGGGGAAAGGACTTCGTTTTTCCCATGGGAAATGGCCTTCATTTGTGGCCACTTGGCCTGGCAGGCAGGGCAGTGCCAAGCCAGGAATCTACAAACTCTGCTGGATCCTTCCAGAACGAAAGCTGCCAGCAACTAGGACCCTGCAAGTCCTTAGAGCCCCAGACGCCACCTTTCATCTGACACCCAGAGCCTGGGCCAATGACTTTGTTTTCCCCATGGAAAATGGCCTCCATTTCTGGCCTCTCGCCCTGACCAAGAGGGTGGTGCCCAGCAAGAAATTTGCAAGCTTTGCTGGATTGCTCCAAATCTAAAGCTACCACTTGTTGTTGTTCTATTTCTCTAGAGTCCCATAATGCTGTTCTCAGATTGCTAAAGTCCATACCTCCTCGGTGTGTTCTTATGGCTGCAGATCTTCACAGCACAGACGCTTTCTTCTGCATGCTGTTCTTTCCCAGTTCAGGGCTCCTTCAAGGCTCTCCCTGAATGGCTACGCCGCCCCCTTTTATCCCAGTTCTCTTCAATGCTCACAGCTGCAGCCCATCAAGGACAACCAGGACCTGTGGGACAGATATTCAAATAGAATCCATTTCCTCTACTCTAGCCAGTAAGTACTACCCTACAAGTCCTCAGAACCCCAAAGGCCACCTTTCATCTGACACCCAGACCCTGGGGAAAGGACTTCTTTTTCCCATGGCAAATGGCCTCCCTTGGCAGCCACTCACCCTGGCAGAAAGTGGGAGCCTAGCTAGAATGATGCAATCGTTGCTGGATTTTTCCAAAAGAAAAGCTGGCAGCAACTAGGGCCCTGGAAGTACTTAGAGCCTCAAACGCCACCTTGAACATATTCCTGAGACCCTGGGGAAAGGACTTCGTTTTTCCCATGGAAAATGGCCTTCATTTGTGGCCACTCTGCCTGGCAGGCAGGGCAGTGCCAAGCCAGGAATCTACAAACTCTGCTGGATCCTTCCAGAACGAAAGCTGCCAGCAACTAGGACCCTGCAAGTCCTTACAGCCCCAGATGCCACCAGTCATCTGACACCCAGAGCCTGGGCCAATGACTTCGTTTTCCCCATGGAAAATGGCCTCCATTTCTGGCCACTCGCCCTGACCAAGAGGGTGGTGCCCAGCAAGAAATTTGCAAGCTTTGCTGGATTGCTCCAAATCTAAAGCTACCACTTGTTGTTCTTCTATTTCTCTAGAGTCCCATCATGCTGTTCTCAGATTGCTAAAGTCCATACCTCCTCGGTGTGTTCTTATGGCTGCAGATCTTCACAGCACAGACGCTTTCTTCTGCATGCTGTTCTTTCCCAGTTCAGGGCTCCTTCAAGGCTCTCCCTGAATGGCTACGCCGCCCCCTTTTATCCCAGTTCTCTTCAATGCTCACAGCTGCAGCCCATCAAGGACAACCAGGACCTGTGGGACAGATATTCAAATAGAATCCATTTCCTCTACTCTAGCCAGTAAGTACTACCCTACAAGTCCTCAGAACCCCAAAGGCCACCTTTCATCTGACACCCAGACCCTGGGGAAAGGACTTCTTTTTCCCATGGCAAATGGCCTCCCTTGGCAGCCACTCACCCTGGCAGAAAGTGGGAGCCTAGCTAGAATGATGCAATCGTTGCTGGATTTTTCCAAAAGAAAAGCTGGCAGCAACTAGGGCCCTGGAAGTACTTAGAGCCTCAAACGCCACCTTGAACATATTCCTGAGACCCTGGGGAAAGGACTTCGTTTTTCCCATGGGAAATGGCCTTCATTTGTGGCCACTCTGCCTGGCAGGCAGGGCAGTGCCAAGCCAGGAATCTACAAACTCTGCTGGATCCTTCCAGAACGAAAGCTGCCAGCAACTAGGACCCTGCAAGTCCTTAGAGCCCCAGATGCCACCAGTCATCTGACACCCAGAGCCTGGGCCAATGACTTCGTTTTCCCCATGGAAAATGGCCTCCATTTCTGGCCACTCGCCCTGACCAAGAGGGTGGTGCCCAGCAAGAAATTTGCAAGCTTTGCTGGATTGCTCCAAATCTAAAGCTGCCACTTGTTGTTGTTCTATTTCTCTAGAGTCCCATCATGCTGTTCTCAGATTGCTAAAGTCCATACCTCCTCGGTGTGTTCTTATGGCTGCAGATCTTCACAGCACAGACGCTTTCTTCTGCATGCTGTTCTTTCCCAGTTCAGGGCTCCTTCAAGGCTCTCCCTGAATGGCTACGCCGCCCCCTTTTATCCCAGTTCTCTTCAATGCTCACAGCTGCAGCCCATCAAGGACAACCAGGACCTGTGGGACAGATATTCAAATAGAATCCATTTCCTCTACTCTAGCCAGTAAGTACTACCCTACAAGTCCTCAGAACCCCAAAGGCCACCTTTCATCTGACACCCAGACCCTGGGGAAAGGACTTCTTTTTCCCATGGCAAATGGCCTCCCTTGGCAGCCACTCACCCTGGCAGAAAGTGGGAGCCTAGCTAGAATGATGCAATCGTTGCTGGATTTTTCCAAAAGAAAAGCTGGCAGCAACTAGGGCCCTGGAAGTACTTAGAGCCTCAAACGCCACCTTGAACATATTCCTGAGACCCTGGGGAAAGGACTTCGTTTTTCCCATGGGAAATGGCCTTCATTTGTGGCCACTTGGCCTGGCAGGCAGGGCAGTGCCAAGCCAGGAATCTACAAACTATGCTGGATCCTTCCAGAACGAAAGCTGCCAGCAACTAGGACCCTGCAAGTCCTTAGAGCCCCAGACGCCACCTTTCATCTGACACCCAGAGCCTGGGCCAATGACTTCGTTTTCCCCATGGAAAATGGCCTCCATTTCTGGCCTCTCGCCCTGACCAAGAGGGTGGTGCCCAGCAAGAAATTTGCAAGCTTTGCTGGATTGCTCCAAATCTAAAGCTACCACTTGTTGTTGTTCTATTTCTCTAGAGTCCCATCATGCTGTTCTCAGATTGCTAAAGTCCATACCTCCTCGGTGTGTTCTTATGGCTGCAGATCTTCACAGCACAGACGCTTTCTTCTGCATGCTGTTCTTTCCCAGTTCAGGGCTCCTTCAAGGCTCTCCCTGAATGGCTACGCCGCCCCCTTTTATCCCAGTTCTCTTCAATGCTCACAGCTGCAGCCCATCAAGGACAACCAGGACCTGTGGGGCAAAGCCTCTAGACAGATATTCAAATAGAATCCATTTCCTCTACTCTAGCCAGTAAGTACTACCCTACAAGTCCTCAGAACCCCAAAGGCCACCTTTCATCTGACACCCAGACCCTGGGGAAAGGACTTCTTTTTCCCATGGCAAATGGCCTCCCTTGGCAGCCACTCACCCTGGCAGAAAGTGGGAGCCTAGCTAGAATGATGCAATCGTTGCTGGATTTTTCCAAAAGAAAAGCTGGCAGCAACTAGGGCCCTGGAAGTACTTAGAGCCTCAAACGCCACCTTGAACATATTACTGAGACCCTGGGGAAAGGACTTCGTTTTTCCCATGGAAAATGGCCTTCATTTGTGGCCACTTGGCCTGGCAGGCAGGGCAGTGCCAAGCCAGGAATCTACAAACTCTGCTGGATCCTTCCAGAACGAAAGCTGCCAGCAACTAGGACCCTGCAAGTCCTTAGAGCCCCAGATGCCACCAGTCATCTGACACCCAGAGCCTGGGCCAATGACTTCGTTTTCCCCATGGAAAATGGCCTCCATTTCTGGCCACTCGCCCTGACCAAGAGGGTGGTGCCCAGCAAGAAATTTGCAAGCTTTGCTGGATTGCTCCAAATCTAAAGCTACCACTTGTTGTTGTTCTATTTCTCTAGAGTCCCATCATGCTGTTCTCAGATTGCTAAAGTCCATACCTCCTCGGTGTGTTCTTATGGCTGCAGATCTTCACAGCACAGACGCTTTCTTCTGCATGCTGTTCTTTCCCAGTTCAGGGCTCCTTCAAGGCTCTCCCTGAATGGCTACGCCGCCCCCTTTTATCCCAGTTCTCTTCAATGCTCACAGCTGCAGCCCATCAAGGACAACCAGGACCTGTGGGACAGATATTCAAATAGAATCCATTTCCTCTACTCTAGCCAGTAAGTACTACCCTACAAGTCCTCAGAACCCCAAAGGCCACCTTTCATCTGACACCCAGACCCTGGGGAAAGGACTTCTTTTTCCCATGGCAAATGGCCTCCCTTGGCAGCCACTCACCCTGGCAGAAAGTGGGAGCCTAGCTAGAATGATGCAATCGTTGCTGGATTTTTCCAAAAGAAAAGCTGGCAGCAACTAGGGCCCTGGAAGTACTTAGAGCCTCAAACGCCACCTTGAACATATTCCTGAGACCCTGGGGAAAGGACTTCGTTTTTCCCATGGGAAATGGCCTTCATTTCTGGCCACTTGGCCTGGCAGGCAGGGCAGTGCCAAGCCAGGAATCTACAAACTCTGCTGGATCCTTCCAGAACGAAAGCTGCCAGCAACTAGGACCCTGCAAGTCCTTAGAGCCCCAGATGCCACCTGTCATCTGACACCCAGAGCCTGGGCCAATGACTTCGTTTTCCCCATGGAAAATGGCCTCCATTTCTGGCCACTCGCCCTGACCAAGAGGGTGGTGCCCAGCAAGAAATTTGCAAGCTTTGCTGGATTGCTCCAAATCGAAAGCTGCCACTTGTTGTTGTTTTATTTCTCTAGAGTCCCATAATGCTGTTCTCAGATTGCTAAAGTCCATACCTCCTCGGTGTGTTCTTATGGCTGCAGATCTTCACAGCACAGACGCTTTCTTCTGCATGCTGTTCTTTCCCAGTTCAGGGCTCCTTCAAGGCTCTCCCTGAATGGCTACGCCGCCCCCTTTTATCCCAGTTCTCTTCAATGCTCACAGCTGCAGCCCATCAAGGACAACCAGGACCTGTGGGGCAAAGCCTCTAGACAGATATTCAAATAGAATCCATTTCCTCTACTCTAGCCAGTAAGTACTACCCTACAAGTCCTCAGAACCCCAAAGGCCACCTTTCATCTGACACCCAGACCCTGGGGAAAGGACTTCTTTTTCCCATGGCAAATGGCCTCCCTTGGCAGCCACTCACCCTGGCAGAAAGTGGGAGCCTAGCTAGAATGATGCAATCGTTGCTGGATTTTTCCAAAAGAAAAGCTGGCAGCAACTAGGGCCCTGGAAGTACTTAGAGCCTCAAACGCCACCTTGAACATATTACTGAGACCCTGGGGAAAGGACTTCGTTTTTCCCATGGAAAATGGCCTTCATTTGTGGCCACTTGGCCTGGCAGGCAGGGCAGTGCCAAGCCAGGAATCTACAAACTCTGCTGGATCCTTCCAGAACGAAAGCTGCCAGCAACTAGGACCCTGCAAGTCCTTAGAGCCCCAGATGCCACCAGTCATCTGACACCCAGAGCCTGGGCCAATGACTTCGTTTTCCCCATGGAAAATGGCCTCCATTTCTGGCCACTCGCCCTGACCAAGAGGGTGGTGCCCAGCAAGAAATTTGCAAGCTTTGCTGGATTGCTCCAAATCTAAAGCTGCCACTTGTTGTTGTTCTATTTCTCTAGAGTCCCATCATGCTGTTCTCAGATTGCTAAAGTCCATACCTCCTCGGTGTGTTCTTATGGCTGCAGATCTTCACAGCACAGACGCTTTCTTCTGCATGCTGTTCTTTCCCAGTTCAGGGCTCCTTCAAGGCTCTCCCTGAATGGCTACGCCGCCCCCTTTTATCCCAGTTCTCTTCAATGCTCACAGCTGCAGCCCATCAAGGACAACCAGGACCTGTGGGACAGATATTCAAATAGAATCCATTTCCTCTACTCTAGCCAGTAAGTACTACCCTACAAGTCCTCAGAACCCCAAAGGCCACCTTTCATCTGACACCCAGACCCTGGGGAAAGGACTTCTTTTTCCCATGGCAAATGGCCTCCCTTGGCAGCCACTCACCCTGGCAGAAAGTGGGAGCCTAGCTAGAATGATGCAATCGTTGCTGGATTTTTCCAAAAGAAAAGCTGGCAGCAACTAGGGCCCTGGAAGTACTTAGAGCCTCAAACGCCACCTTGAACATATTCCTGAGACCCTGGGGAAAGGACTTCGTTTTTCCCATGGAAAATGGCCTTCATTTCTGGCCACTCTGCCTGGCAGGCAGGGCAGTGCCAAGCCAGGAATCTACAAACTCTGCTGGATCCTTCCAGAACGAAAGCTGCCAGCAACTAGGACCCTGCAAGTCCTTACAGCCCCAGATGCCACCAGTCATCTGACACCCAGAGCCTGGGCCAATGACTTCGTTTTCCCCATGGAAAATGGCCTCCATTTCTGGCCACTCGCCCTGACCAAGAGGGTGGTGCCCAGCAAGAAATTTGCAAGCTTTGCTGGATTGCTCCAAATCTAAAGCTACCACTTGTTGTTCTTCTATTTCTCTAGAGTCCCATAATGCTGTTCTCAGATTGCTAAAGTCCATACCTCCTCGGTGTGTTCTTATGGCTGCAGATCTTCACAGCACAGACGCTTTCTTCTGCATGCTGTTCTTTCCCAGTTCAGGGCTCCTTCAAGGCTCTCCCTGAATGGCTACGCCGCCCCCTTTTATCCCAGTTCTCTTCAATGCTCACAGCTGCAGCCCATCAAGGACAACCAGGACCTGTGGGACAGATATTCAAATAGAATCCATTTCCTCTACTCTAGCCAGTAAGTACTACCCTACAAGTCCTCAGAACCCCAAAGGCCACCTTTCATCTGACACCCAGACCCTGGGGAAAGGACTTCTTTTTCCCATGGCAAATGGCCTCCCTTGGCAGCCACTCACCCTGGCAGAAAGTGGGAGCCTAGCTAGAATGATGCAATCGTTGCTGGATTTTTCCAAAAGAAAAGCTGGCAGCAACTAGGGCCCTGGAAGTACTTAGAGCCTCAAACGCCACCTTGAACATATTACTGAGACCCTGGGGAAAGGACTTCGTTTTTCCCATGGGAAATGGCCTTCATTTGTGGCCACTCTGCCTGGCAGGCAGGGCAGTGCCAAGCCAGGAATCTACAAACTCTGCTGGATCCTTCCAGAACGAAAGCTGCCAGCAACTAGGACCCTGCAAGTCCTTAGAGCCCCAGATGCCACCAGTCATCTGACACCCAGAGCCTGGGCCAATGACTTCGTTTTCCCCATGGAAAATGGCCTCCATTTCTGGCCACTCGCCCTGACCAAGAGGGTGGTGCCCAGCAAGAAATTTGCAAGCTTTGCTGGATTGCTCCAAATCTAAAGCTGCCACTTGTTGTTGTTCTATTTCTCTAGAGTCCCATCATGCTGTTCTCAGATTGCTAAAGTCCATACCTCCTCGGTGTGTTCTTATGGCTGCAGATCTTCACAGCACAGACGCTTTCTTCTGCATGCTGTTCTTTCCCAGTTCAGGGCTCCTTCAAGGCTCTCCCTGAATGGCTACGCCGCCCCCTTTTATCCCAGTTCTCTTCAATGCTCACAGCTGCAGCCCATCAAGGACAACCAGGACCTGTGGGACAGATATTCAAATAGAATCCATTTCCTCTACTCTAGCCAGTAAGTACTACCCTACAAGTCCTCAGAACCCCAAAGGCCACCTTTCATCTGACACCCAGACCCTGGGGAAAGGACTTCTTTTTCCCATGGCAAATGGCCTCCCTTGGCAGCCACTCACCCTGGCAGAAAGTGGGAGCCTAGCTAGAATGATGCAATCGTTGCTGGATTTTTCCAAAAGAAAAGCTGGCAGCAACTAGGGCCCTGGAAGTACTTAGAGCCTCAAACGCCACCTTGAACATATTCCTGAGACCCTGGGGAAAGGACTTCGTTTTTCCCATGGGAAATGGCCTTCATTTGTGGCCACTTGGCCTGGCAGGAAGGGCAGTGCCAAGCCAGGAATCTACAAACTATGCTGGATCCTTCCAGAACGAAAGCTGCCAGCAACTAGGACCCTGCAAGTCCTTAGAGCCCCAGACGCCACCTTTCATCTGACACCCAGAGCCTGGGCCAATGACTTCGTTTTCCCCATGGAAAATGGCCTCCATTTCTGGCCTCTCACCCTGACCAAGAGGGTGGTGCCCAGCAAGAAATTTGCAAGCTTTGCTGGATTGCTCCAAATCTAAAGCTACCACTTGTTGTTGTTCTATTTCTCTAGAGTCCCATCATGCTGTTCTCAGATTGCTAAAGTCCATACCTCCTCGGTGTGTTCTTATGGCTGCAGATCTTCACAGCACAGACGCTTTCTTCTGCATGCTGTTCTTTCCCAGTTCAGGGCTCCTTCAAGGCTCTCCCTGAATGGCTACGCCGCCCCCTTTTATCCCAGTTCTCTTCAATGCTCACAGCTGCAGCCCATCAAGGACAACCAGGACCTGTGGGACAGATATTCAAATAGAATCCATTTCCTCTACTCTAGCCAGTAAGTACTACCCTACAAGTCCTCAGAACCCCAAAGGCCACCTTTCATCTGACACCCAGACCCTGGGGAAAGGACTTCTTTTTCCCATGGCAAATGGCCTCCCTTGGCAGCCACTCACCCTGGCAGAAAGTGGGAGCCTAGCTAGAATGATGCAATCGTTGCTGGATTTTTCCAAAAGAAAAGCTGGCAGCAACTAGGGCCCTGGAAGTACTTAGAGCCTCAAACGCCACCTTGAACATATTCCTGAGACCCTGGGGAAAGGACTTCGTTTTTCCCATGGGAAATGGCCTTCATTTGTGGCCACTTGGCCTGGCAGGCAGGGCAGTGCCAAGCCAGGAATCTACAAACTCTGCTGGATCCTTCCAGAACGAAAGCTGCCAGCAACTAGGACCCTGCAAGTCCTTAGAGCCCCAGATGCCACCAGTCATCTGACACCCAGAGCCTGGGCCAATGACTTCGTTTTCCCCATGGAAAATGGCCTCCATTTCTGGCCACTCGCCCTGACCAAGAGGGTGGTGCCCAGCAAGAAATTTGCAAGCTTTGCTGGATTGCTCCAAATCTAAAGCTACCACTTGTTGTTCTTCTATTTCTCTAGAGTCCCATCATGCTGTTCTCAGATTGCTAAAGTCCATACCTCCTCGGTGTGTTCTTATGGCTGCAGATCTTCACAGCACAGACGCTTTCTTCTGCATGCTGTTCTTTCCCAGTTCAGGGCTCCTTCAAGGCTCTCCCTGAATGGCTACGCCGCCCCCTTTTATCCCAGTTCTCTTCAATGCTCACAGCTGCAGCCCATCAAGGACAACCAGGACCTGTGGGACAGATATTCAAATAGAATCCATTTCCTCTACTCTAGCCAGTAAGTACTACCCTACAAGTCCTCAGAACCCCAAAGGCCACCTTTCATCTGACACCCAGACCCTGGGGAAAGGACTTCTTTTTCCCATGGCAAATGGCCTCCCTTGGCAGCCACTCACCCTGGCAGAAAGTGGGAGCCTAGCTAGAATGATGCAATCGTTGCTGGATTTTTCCAAAAGAAAAGCTGGCAGCAACTAGGGCCCTGGAAGTACTTAGAGCCTCAAACGCCACCTTGAACATATTCCTGAGACCCTGGGGAAAGGACTTCGTTTTTCCCATGGGAAATGGCCTTCATTTGTGGCCACTTGGCCTGGCAGGCAGGGCAGTGCCAAGCCAGGAATCTACAAACTCTGCTGGATCCTTCCAGAACGAAAGCTGCCAGCAACTAGGACCCTGCAAGTCCTTAGAGCCCCAGACGCCACCTTTCATCTGACACCCAGAGCCTGGGCCAATGACTTTGTTTTCCCCATGGAAAATGGCCTCCATTTCTGGCCTCTCGCCCTGACCAAGAGGGTGGTGCCCAGCAAGAAATTTGCAAGCTTTGCTGGATTGCTCCAAATCGAAAGCTGCCACTTGTTGTTGTTCTATTTCTCTAGAGTCCCATAATGCTGTTCTCAGATTGCTAAAGTCCATACCTCCTCGGTGTGTTCTTATGGCTGCAGATCTTCACAGCACAGACGCTTTCTTCTGCATGCTGTTCTTTCCCAGTTCAGGGCTCCTTCAAGGCTCTCCCTGAATGGCTACGCCGCCCCCTTTTATCCCAGTTCTCTTCAATGCTCACAGCTGCAGCCCATCAAGGACAACCAGGACCTGTGGGGCAAAGCCTCTAGACAGATATTCAAATAGAATCCATTTCCTCTACTCTAGCCAGTAAGTACTACCCTACAAGTCCTCAGAACCCCAAAGGCCACCTTTCATCTGACACCCAGACCCTGGGGAAAGGACTTCTTTTTCCCATGGCAAATGGCCTCCCTTGGCAGCCACTCACCCTGGCAGAAAGTGGGAGCCTAGCTAGAATGATGCAATCGTTGCTGGATTTTTCCAAAAGAAAAGCTGGCAGCAACTAGGGCCCTGGAAGTACTTAGAGCCTCAAACGCCACCTTGAACATATTACTGAGACCCTGGGGAAAGGACTTCGTTTTTCCCATGGAAAATGGCCTTCATTTGTGGCCACTTGGCCTGGCAGGCAGGGCAGTGCCAAGCCAGGAATCTACAAACTCTGCTGGATCCTTCCAGAACGAAAGCTGCCAGCAACTAGGACCCTGCAAGTCCTTAGAGCCCCAGATGCCACCAGTCATCTGACACCCAGAGCCTGGGCCAATGACTTCGTTTTCCCCATGGAAAATGGCCTCCATTTCTGGCCACTCGCCCTGACCAAGAGGGTGGTGCCCAGCAAGAAATTTGCAAGCTTTGCTGGATTGCTCCAAATCTAAAGCTACCACTTGTTGTTCTTCTATTTCTCTAGAGTCCCATCATGCTGTTCTCAGATTGCTAAAGTCCATACCTCCTCGGTGTGTTCTTATGGCTGCAGATCTTCACAGCACAGACGCTTTCTTCTGCATGCTGTTCTTTCCCAGTTCAGGGCTCCTTCAAGGCTCTCCCTGAATGGCTACGCCGCCCCCTTTTATCCCAGTTCTCTTCAATGCTCACAGCTGCAGCCCATCAAGGACAACCAGGACCTGTGGGACAGATATTCAAATAGAATCCATTTCCTCTACTCTAGCCAGTAAGTACTACCCTACAAGTCCTCAGAACCCCAAAGGCCACCTTTCATCTGACACCCAGACCCTGGGGAAAGGACTTCTTTTTCCCATGGCAAATGGCCTCCCTTGGCAGCCACTCACCCTGGCAGAAAGTGGGAGCCTAGCTAGAATGATGCAATCGTTGCTGGATTTTTCCAAAAGAAAAGCTGGCAGCAACTAGGGCCCTGGAAGTACTTAGAGCCTCAAACGCCACCTTGAACATATTCCTGAGACCCTGGGGAAAGGACTTCTTTTTCCCATGGAAAATGGCCTTCATTTGTGGCCACTTGGCCTGGCAGGCAGGGCAGTGCCAAGCCAGGAATCTACAAACTCTGCTGGATCCTTCCAGAACGAAAGCTGCCAGCAACTAGGACCCTGCAAGTCCTTAGAGCCCCAGATGCCACCAGTCATCTGACACCCAGAGCCTGGGCCAATGACTTCGTTTTCCCCATGGAAAATGGCCTCCATTTCTGGCCACTCGCCCTGACCAAGAGGGTGGTGCCCAGCAAGAAATTTGCAAGCTTTGCTGGATTGCTCCAAATCGAAAGCTGCCACTTGTTGTTGTTCTATTTCTCTAGAGTCCCATCATGCTGTTCTCAGATTGCTAAAGTCCATACCTCCTCGGTGTGTTCTTATGGCTGCAGATCTTCACAGCACAGACGCTTTCTTCTGCATGCTGTTCTTTCCCAGTTCAGGGCTCCTTCAAGGCTCTCCCTGAATGGCTACGCCGCCCCCTTTTATCCCAGTTCTCTTCAATGCTCACAGCTGCAGCCCATCAAGGACAACCAGGACCTGTGGGGCAAAGCCTCTAGACAGATATTCAAATAGAATCCATTTCCTCTACTCTAGCCAGTAAGTACTACCCTACAAGTCCTCAGAACCCCAAAGGCCACCTTTCATCTGACACCCAGACCCTGGGGAAAGGACTTCTTTTTCCCATGGCAAATGGCCTCCCTTGGCAGCCACTCACCCTGGCAGAAAGTGGGAGCCTAGCTAGAATGATGCAATCGTTGCTGGATTTTTCCAAAAGAAAAGCTGGCAGCAACTAGGGCCCTGGAAGTACTTAGAGCCTCAAACGCCACCTTGAACATATTACTGAGACCCTGGGGAAAGGACTTCGTTTTTCCCATGGAAAATGGCCTTCATTTGTGGCCACTTGGCCTGGCAGGCAGGGCAGTGCCAAGCCAGGAATCTACAAACTCTGCTGGATCCTTCCAGAACGAAAGCTGCCAGCAACTAGGACCCTGCAAGTCCTTAGAGCCCCAGATGCCACCAGTCATCTGACACCCAGAGCCTGGGCCAATGACTTCGTTTTCCCCATGGAAAATGGCCTCCATTTCTGGCCACTCGCCCTGACCAAGAGGGTGGTGCCCAGCAAGAAATTTGCAAGCTTTGCTGGATTGCTCCAAATCTAAAGCTACCACTTGTTGTTGTTCTATTTCTCTAGAGTCCCATCATGCTGTTCTCAGATTGCTAAAGTCCATACCTCCTCGGTGTGTTCTTATGGCTGCAGATCTTCACAGCACAGACGCTTTCTTCTGCATGCTGTTCTTTCCCAGTTCAGGGCTCCTTCAAGGCTCTCCCTGAATGGCTACGCCGCCCCCTTTTATCCCAGTTCTCTTCAATGCTCACAGCTGCAGCCCATCAAGGACAACCAGGACCTGTGGGACAGATATTCAAATAGAATCCATTTCCTCTACTCTAGCCAGTAAGTACTACCCTACAAGTCCTCAGAACCCCAAAGGCCACCTTTCATCTGACACCCAGACCCTGGGGAAAGGACTTCTTTTTCCCATGGCAAATGGCCTCCCTTGGCAGCCACTCACCCTGGCAGAAAGTGGGAGCCTAGCTAGAATGATGCAATCGTTGCTGGATTTTTCCAAAAGAAAAGCTGGCAGCAACTAGGGCCCTGGAAGTACTTAGAGCCTCAAACGCCACCTTGAACATATTCCTGAGACCCTGGGGAAAGGACTTCGTTTTTCCCATGGAAAATGGCCTTCATTTCTGGCCACTTGGCCTGGCAGGCAGGGCAGTGCCAAGCCAGGAATCTACAAACTCTGCTGGATCCTTCCAGAACGAAAGCTGCCAGCAACTAGGACCCTGCAAGTCCTTAGAGCCCCAGATGCCACCTGTCATCTGACACCCAGAGCCTGGGCCAATGACTTCGTTTTCCCCATGGAAAATGGCCTCCATTTCTGGCCACTCGCCCTGACCAAGAGGGTGGTGCCCAGCAAGAAATTTGCAAGCTTTGCTGGATTGCTCCAAATCGAAAGCTGCCACTTGTTGTTGTTCTATTTCTCTAGAGTCCCATAATGCTGTTCTCAGATTGCTAAAGTCCATACCTCCTCGGTGTGTTCTTATGGCTGCAGATCTTCACAGCACAGACGCTTTCTTCTGCATGCTGTTCTTTCCCAGTTCAGGGCTCCTTCAAGGCTCTCCCTGAATGGCTACGCCGCCCCCTTTTATCCCAGTTCTCTTCAATGCTCACAGCTGCAGCCCATCAAGGACAACCAGGACCTGTGGGGCAAAGCCTCTAGACAGATATTCAAATAGAATCCATTTCCTCTACTCTAGCCAGTAAGTACTACCCTACAAGTCCTCAGAACCCCAAAGGCCACCTTTCATCTGACACCCAGACCCTGGGGAAAGGACTTCTTTTTCCCATGGCAAATGGCCTCCCTTGGCAGCCACTCACCCTGGCAGAAAGTGGGAGCCTAGCTAGAATGATGCAATCGTTGCTGGATTTTTCCAAAAGAAAAGCTGGCAGCAACTAGGGCCCTGGAAGTACTTAGAGCCTCAAACGCCACCTTGAACATATTACTGAGACCCTGGGGAAAGGACTTCGTTTTTCCCATGGAAAATGGCCTTCATTTGTGGCCACTCGGCCTGGCAGGCAGGGCAGTGCCAAGCCAGGAATCTACAAACTCTGCTGGATCCTTCCAGAACGAAAGCTGCCAGCAACTAGGACCCTGCAAGTCCTTAGAGCCCCAGATGCCACCAGTCATCTGACACCCAGAGCCTGGGCCAATGACTTCGTTTTCCCCATGGAAAATGGCCTCCATTTCTGGCCACTCGCCCTGACCAAGAGGGTGGTGCCCAGCAAGAAATTTGCAAGCTTTGCTGGATTGCTCCAAATCGAAAGCTGCCACTTGTTGTTGTTCTATTTCTCTAGAGTCCCATCATGCTGTTCTCAGATTGCTAAAGTCCATACCTCCTCGGTGTGTTCTTATGGCTGCAGATCTTCACAGCACAGACGCTTTCTTCTGCATGCTGTTCTTTCCCAGTTCAGGGCTCCTTCAAGGCTCTCCCTGAATGGCTACGCCGCCCCCTTTTATCCCAGTTCTCTTCAATGCTCACAGCTGCAGCCCATCAAGGACAACCAGGACCTGTGGGACAGATATTCAAATAGAATCCATTTCCTCTACTCTAGCCAGTAAGTACTACCCTACAAGTCCTCAGAACCCCAAAGGCCACCTTTCATCTGACACCCAGACCCTGGGGAAAGGACTTCTTTTTCCCATGGCAAATGGCCTCCCTTGGCAGCCACTCACCCTGGCAGAAAGTGGGAGCCTAGCTAGAATGATGCAATCGTTGCTGGATTTTTCCAAAAGAAAAGCTGGCAGCAACTAGGGCCCTGGAAGTACTTAGAGCCTCAAACGCCACCTTGAACATATTACTGAGACCCTGGGGAAAGGACTTCGTTTTTCCCATGGAAAATGGCCTTCATTTGTGGCCACTCTGCCTGGCAGGCAGGGCAGTGCCAAGCCAGGAATCTACAAACTGTGCTGGATCCTTCCAGAACGAAAGCTGCCAGCAACTAGGACCCTGCAAGTCCTTACAGCCCCAGATGCCACCAGTCATCTGACACCCAGAGCCTGGGCCAATGACTTCGTTTTCCCCATGGAAAATGGCCTCCATTTCTGGCCACTCGCCCTGACCAAGAGGGTGGTGCCCAGCAAGAAATTTGCAAGCTTTGCTGGATTGCTCCAAATCTAAAGCTGCCACTTGTTGTTGTTCTATTTCTCTAGAGTCCCATCATGCTGTTCTCAGATTGCTAAAGTCCATACCTCCTCGGTGTGTTCTTATGGCTGCAGATCTTCACAGCACAGACGCTTTCTTCTGCATGCTGTTCTTTCCCAGTTCAGGGCTCCTTCAAGGCTCTCCCTGAATGGCTACGCCGCCCCCTTTTATCCCAGTTCTCTTCAATGCTCACAGCTGCAGCCCATCAAGGACAACCAGGACCTGTGGGACAGATATTCAAATAGAATCCATTTCCTCTACTCTAGCCAGTAAGTACTACCCTACAAGTCCTCAGAACCCCAAAGGCCACCTTTCATCTGACACCCAGACCCTGGGGAAAGGACTTCTTTTTCCCATGGCAAATGGCCTCCCTTGGCAGCCACTCACCCTGGCAGAAAGTGGGAGCCTAGCTAGAATGATGCAATCGTTGCTGGATTTTTCCAAAAGAAAAGCTGCCAGCAACTAGGGCCCTGGAAGTACTTAGAGCCTCAAACGCCACCTTGAACATATTACTGAGACCCTGGGGAAAGGACTTCTTTTTCCCATGGAAAATGGCCTTCATTTGTGGCCACTTGGCCTGGCAGGCAGGGCAGTGCCAAGCCAGGAATCTACAAACTCTGCTGGATCCTTCCAGAACGAAAGCTGCCAGCAACTAGGACCCTGCAAGTCCTTAGAGCCCCAGATGCCACCAGTCATCTGACACCCAGAGCCTGGGCCAATGACTTTGTTTTCCCCATAGAAAATTGCCTCCATTTCTGGCCACTCGCCCTGACCAAGAGGGTGGTGCCCAGCAAGAAATTTGCAAGCTTTGCTGGATTGCTCCAAATCTAAAGCTGCCACTTGTTGTTGTTCTATTTCTCTAGAGTCCCATCATGCTGTTCTCAGATTGCTAAAGTCCATACCTCCTCGGTGTGTTCTTATGGCTGCAGATCTTCACAGCACAGACGCTTTCTTCTGCATGCTGTTCTTTCCCAGTTCAGGGCTCCTTCAAGGCTCTCCCTGAATGGCTAAGCCGCCCCCTTTTATCCCAGTTCTCTTCAATGCTCACAGCTGCAGCCCATCAAGGACAACCAGGACCTGTGGGACAGATATTCAAATAGAATCCATTTCCTCTACTCTAGCCAGTAAGTACTACCCTACAAGTCCTCAGAACCCCAAAGGCCACCTTTCATCTGACACCCAGACCCTGGGGAAAGGACTTCTTTTTCCCATGGCAAATGGCCTCCCTTGGCAGCCACTCACCCTGGCAGAAAGTGGGAGCCTAGCTAGAATGATGCAATCGTTGCTGGATTTTTCCAAAAGAAAAGCTGGCAGCAACTAGGGCCCTGGAAGTACTTAGAGCCTCAAACGCCACCTTGAACATATTCCTGAGACCCTGGGGAAAGGACTTCTTTTTCCCATGGAAAATGGCCTTCATTTGTGGCCACTTGGCCTGGCAGGCAGGGCGGTGCCAAGCCAGGAATCTACAAACTCTGCTGGATCCTTCCAGAACGAAAGCTGCCAGCAACTAGGACCCTGCAAGTCCTTAGAGCCCCAGATGCCACCAGTCATCTGACACCCAGAGCCTGGGCCAATGACTTTGTTTTCCCCATGGAAAATGGCCTCCATTTCTGGCCACTCGCCCTGACCAAGAGGGTGGTGCCCAGCAAGAAATTTGCAAGCTTTGCTGGATTGCTCCAAATCTAAAGCTGCCACTTGTTGTTGTTCTATTTCTCTAGAGTCCCATCATGCTGTTCTCAGATTGCTAAAGTCCATACCTCCTCGGTGTGTTCTTATGGCTGCAGATCTTCACAGCACAGACGCTTTCTTCTGCATGCTGTTCTTTCCCAGTTCAGGGCTCCTTCAAGGCTCTCCCTGAATGGCTAAGCCGCCCCCTTTTATCCCAGTTCTCTTCAATGCTCACAGCTGCAGCCCATCAAGGACAACCAGGACCTGTGGGACAGATATTCAAATAGAATCCATTTCCTCTACTCTAGCCAGTAAGTACTACCCTACAAGTCCTCAGAACCCCAAAGGCCACCTTTCATCTGACACCCAGACCCTGGGGAAAGGACTTCTTTTTCCCATGGCAAATGGCCTCCCTTGGCAGCCACTCACCCTGGCAGAAAGTGGGAGCCTAGCTAGAATGATGCAATCGTTGCTGGATTTTTCCAAAAGAAAAGCTGCCAGCAACTAGGGCCCTGGAAGTACTTAGAGCCTCAAACGCCACCTTGAACATATTCCTGAGACCCTGGGGAAAGGACTTCGTTTTTCCCATGGAAAATGGCCTTCATTTCTGGCCACTTGGCCTGGCAGGCAGGGCAGTGCCAAGCCAGGAATCTACAAACTCTGCTGGATCCTTCCAGAACGAAAGCTGCCAGCAACTAGGACCCTGCAAGTCCTTAGAGCCCCAGATGCCACCAGTCATCTGACACCCAGAGCCTGGGCCAATGACTTCGTTTTCCCCATGGAAAATGGCCTCCATTTCTGGCCACTCGCCCTGACCAAGAGGGTGGTGCCCAGCAAGAAATTTGCAAGCTTTGCTGGATTGCTCCAAATCGAAAGCTGCCACTTGTTGTTGTTCTATTTCTCTAGAGTCCCATCATGCTGTTCTCAGATTGCTAAAGTCCATACCTCCTCGGTGTGTTCTTATGGCTGCAGATCTTCACAGCACAGACGCTTTCTTCTGCATGCTGTTCTTTCCCAGTTCAGGGCTCCTTCAAGGCTCTCCCTGAATGGCTACGCCGCCCCCTTTTATCCCAGTTCTCTTCAATGCTCACAGCTGCAGCCCATCAAGGACAACCAGGACCTGTGGGGCAAAGCCTCTAGACAGATATTCAAATAGAATCCATTTCCTCTACTCTAGCCAGTAAGTACTACCCTACAAGTCCTCAGAACCCCAAAGGCCACCTTTCATCTGACACCCAGACCCTGGGGAAAGGACTTCTTTTTCCCATGGCAAATGGCCTCCCTTGGCAGCCACTCACCCTGGCAGAAAGTGGGAGCCTAGCTAGAATGATGCAATCGTTGCTGGATTTTTCCAAAAGAAAAGCTGCCAGCAACTAGGGCCCTGGAAGTACTTAGAGCCTCAAACGCCACCTTGAACATATTCCTGAGACCCTGGGGAAAGGACTTCGTTTTTCCCATGGAAAATGGCCTTCATTTGTGGCCACTTGGCCTGGCAGGCAGGGCAGTGCCAAGCCAGGAATCTACAAACTCTGCTGGATCCTTCCAGAACGAAAGCTGCCAGCAACTAGGACCCTGCAAGTCCTTACAGCCCCAGATGCCACCAGTCATCTGACACCCAGAGCCTGGGCCAATGACTTTGTTTTCCCCATGGAAAATTGCCTCCATTTCTGGCCACTCGCCCTGACCAAGAGGGTGGTGCCCAGCAAGAAATTTGCAAGCTTTGCTGGATTGCTCCAAATCTAAAGCTGCCACTTGTTGTTGTTCTATTTCTCTAGAGTCCCATCATGCTGTTCTCAGATTGCTAAAGTCCATACCTCCTCGGTGTGTTCTTATGGCTGCAGATCTTCACAGCACAGACGCTTTCTTCTGCATGCTGTTCTTTCCCAGTTCAGGGCTCCTTCAAGGCTCTCCCTGAATGGCTAAGCCGCCCCCTTTTATCCCAGTTCTCTTCAATGCTCACAGCTGCAGCCCATCAAGGACAACCAGGACCTGTGGGACAGATATTCAAATAGAATCCATTTCCTCTACTCTAGCCAGTAAGTACTACCCTACAAGTCCTCAGAACCCCAAAGGCCACCTTTCATCTGACACCCAGACCCTGGGGAAAGGACTTCTTTTTCCCATGGCAAATGGCCTCCCTTGGCAGCCACTCACCCTGGCAGAAAGTGGGAGCCTAGCTAGAATGATGCAATCGTTGCTGGATTTTTCCAAAAGAAAAGCTGGCAGCAACTAGGGCCCTGGAAGTACTTAGAGCCTCAAACGCCACCTTGAACATATTCCTGAGACCCTGGGGAAAGGACTTCGTTTTTCCCATGGGAAATGGCCTTCATTTGTGGCCACTTGGCCTGGCAGGCAGGGCAGTGCCAAGCCAGGAATCTACAAACTCTGCTGGATCCTTCCAGAACGAAAGCTGCCAGCAACTAGGACCCTGCAAGTCCTTAGAGCCCCAGATGCCACCAGTCATCTGACACCCAGAGCCTGGGCCAATGACTTCGTTTTCCCCATGGAAAATGGCCTCCATTTCTGGCCACTCGCCCTGACCAAGAGGGTGGTGCCCAGCAAGAAATTTGCAAGCTTTGCTGGATTGCTCCAAATCGAAAGCTGCCACTTGTTGTTGTTCTATTTCTCTAGAGTCCCATCATGCTGTTCTCAGATTGCTAAAGTCCATACCTCCTCGGTGTGTTCTTATGGCTGCAGATCTTCACAGCACAGACGCTTTCTTCTGCATGCTGTTCTTTCCCAGTTCAGGGCTCCTTCAAGGCTCTCCCTGAATGGCTACGCCGCCCCCTTTTATCCCAGTTCTCTTCAATGCTCACAGCTGCAGCCCATCAAGGACAACCAGGGCCTGTGGGGCAAAGCCTCTAGACAGATATTCAAATAGAATCCATTTCCTCTACTCTAGCCAGTAAGTACTACCCTACAAGTCCTCAGAACCCCAAAGGCCACCTTTCATCTGACACCCAGACCCTGGGGAAAGGACTTCTTTTTCCCATGGCAAATGGCCTCCCTTGGCAGCCACTCACCCTGGCAGAAAGTGGGAGCCTAGCTAGAATGATGCAATCGTTGCTGGATTTTTCCAAAAGAAAAGCTGGCAGCAACTAGGGCCCTGGAAGTACTTAGAGCCTCAAACGCCACCTTGAACATATTCCTGAGACCCTGGGGAAAGGACTTCGTTTTTCCCATGGGAAATGGCCTTCATTTGTGGCCACTTGGCCTGGCAGGCAGGGCAGTGCCAAGCCAGGAATCTACAAACTCTGCTGGATCCTTCCAGAACGAAAGCTGCCAGCAACTAGGACCCTGCAAGTCCTTACAGCCCCAGATGCCACCAGTCATCTGACACCCAGAGCCTGGGCCAATGACTTTGTTTTCCCCATGGAAAATGGCCTCCATTTCTGGCCACTCGCCCTGACCAAGAGGGTGGTGCCCAGCAAGAAATTTGCAAGCTTTGCTGGATTGCTCCAAATCTAAAGCTACCACTTGTTGTTGTTCTATTTCTCTAGAGTCCCATCATGCTGTTCTCAGATTGCTAAAGTCCATACCTCCTCGGTGTGTTCTTATGGCTGCAGATCTTCACAGCACAGACGCTTTCTTCTGCATGCTGTTCTTTCCCAGTTCAGGGCTCCTTCAAGGCTCTCCCTGAATGGCTACGCCGCCCCCTTTTATCCCAGTTCTCTTCAATGCTCACAGCTGCAGCCCATCAAGGACAACCAGGACCTGTGGGACAGATATTCAAATAGAATCCATTTCCTCTACTCTAGCCAGTAAGTACTACCCTACAAGTCCTCAGAACCCCAAAGGCCACCTTTCATCTGACACCCAGACCCTGGGGAAAGGACTTCTTTTTCCCATGGCAAATGGCCTCCCTTGGCAGCCACTCACCCTGGCAGAAAGTGGGAGCCTAGCTAGAATGATGCAATCGTTGCTGGATTTTTCCAAAAGAAAAGCTGGCAGCAACTAGGGCCCTGGAAGTACTTAGAGCCTCAAACGCCACCTTGAACATATTCCTGAGACCCTGGGGAAAGGACTTCTTTTTCCCATGGAAAATGGCCTTCATTTGTGGCCACTTGGCCTGGCAGGCAGGGCAGTGCCAAGCCAGGAATCTACAAACTCTGCTGGATCCTTCCAGAACGAAAGCTGCCAGCAACTAGGACCCTGCAAGTCCTTAGAGCCCCAGATGCCACCAGTCATCTGACACCCAGAGCCTGGGCCAATGACTTCGTTTTCCCCATGGAAAATGGCCTCCATTTCTGGCCACTCGCCCTGACCAAGAGGGTGGTGCCCAGCAAGAAATTTGCAAGCTTTGCTGGATTGCTCCAAATCGAAAGCTGCCACTTGTTGTTGTTTTATTTCTCTAGAGTCCCATAATGCTGTTCTCAGATTGCTAAAGTCCATACCTCCTCGGTGTGTTCTTATGGCTGCAGATCTTCACAGCACAGACGCTTTCTTCTGCATGCTGTTCTTTCCCAGTTCAGGGCTCCTTCAAGGCTCTCCCTGAATGGCTACGCCGCCCCCTTTTATCCCAGTTCTCTTCAATGCTCACAGCTGCAGCCCATCAAGGACAACCAGGACCTGTGGGGCAAAGCCTCTAGACAGATATTCAAATAGAATCCATTTCCTCTACTCTAGCCAGTAAGTACTACCCTACAAGTCCTCAGAACCCCAAAGGCCACCTTTCATCTGACACCCAGACCCTGGGGAAAGGACTTCTTTTTCCCATGGCAAATGGCCTCCCTTGGCAGCCACTCACCCTGGCAGAAAGTGGGAGCCTAGCTAGAATGATGCAATCGTTGCTGGATTTTTCCAAAAGAAAAGCTGGCAGCAACTAGGGCCCTGGAAGTACTTAGAGCCTCAAACGCCACCTTGAACATATTACTGAGACCCTGGGGAAAGGACATCTTTTTCCCATGGAAAATGGCCTTCATTTGTGGCCACTTGGCCTGGCAGGCAGGGCAGTGCCAAGCCAGGAATCTACAAACTCTGCTGGATCCTTCCAGAACGAAAGCTGCCAGCAACTAGGACCCTGCAAGTCCTTAGAGCCCCAGATGCCACCAGTCATCTGACACCCAGAGCCTGGGCCAATGACTTCGTTTTCCCCATGGAAAATGGCCTCCATTTCTGGCCACTCGCCCTGACCAAGAGGGTGGTGCCCAGCAAGAAATTTGCAAGCTTTGCTGGATTGCTCCAAATCGAAA
This sequence comes from Agelaius phoeniceus, assembly GCF_051311805.1. Lineage (NCBI taxonomy): Eukaryota > Metazoa > Chordata > Aves > Passeriformes > Icteridae > Agelaius > Agelaius phoeniceus. The sequence goes on along the minus strand of NW_027509885.1, from coordinate 302,607 downwards.
GCTGCCACTTGTTGTTGTTTTATTTCTCTAGAGTCCCATAATGCTGTTCTCAGATTGCTAAAGTCCATACCTCCTCGGTGTGTTCTTATGGCTGCAGATCTTCACAGCACAGACGCTTTCTTCTGCATGCTGTTCTTTCCCAGTTCAGGGCTCCTTCAAGGCTCTCCCTGAATGGCTACGCCGCCCCCTTTTATCCCAGTTCTCTTCAATGCTCACAGCTGCAGCCCATCAAGGACAACCAGGACCTGTGGGACAGATATTCAAATAGAATCCATTTCCTCTACTCTAGCCAGTAAGTACTACCCTACAAGTCCTCAGAACCCCAAAGGCCACCTTTCATCTGACACCCAGACCCTGGGGAAAGGACTTCTTTTTCCCATGGCAAATGGCCTCCCTTGGCAGCCACTCACCCTGGCAGAAAGTGGGAGCCTAGCTAGAATGATGCAATCGTTGCTGGATTTTTCCAAAAGAAAAGCTGGCAGCAACTAGGGCCCTGGAAGTACTTAGAGCCTCAAACGCCACCTTGAACATATTCCTGAGACCCTGGGGAAAGGACTTCGTTTTTCCCATGGGAAATGGCCTTCATTTGTGGCCACTTGGCCTGGCAGGCAGGGCAGTGCCAAGCCAGGAATCTACAAACTATGCTGGATCCTTCCAGAACGAAAGCTGCCAGCAACTAGGACCCTGCAAGTCCTTAGAGCCCCAGACGCCACCTTTCATCTGACACCCAGAGCCTGGGCCAATGACTTCGTTTTCCCCATGGAAAATGGCCTCCATTTCTGGCCTCTCACCCTGACCAAGAGGGTGGTGCCCAGCAAGAAATTTGCAAGCTTTGCTGGATTGCTCCAAATCTAAAGCTACCACTTGTTGTTGTTCTATTTCTCTAGAGTCCCATCATGCTGTTCTCAGATTGCTAAAGTCCATACCTCCTCGGTGTGTTCTTATGGCTGCAGATCTTCACAGCACAGACGCTTTCTTCTGCATGCTGTTCTTTCCCAGTTCAGGGCTCCTTCAAGGCTCTCCCTGAATGGCTACGCCGCCCCCTTTTATCCCAGTTCTCTTCAATGCTCACAGCTGCAGCCCATCAAGGACAACCAGGACCTGTGGGACAGATATTCAAATAGAATCCATTTCCTCTACTCTAGCCAGTAAGTACTACCCTACAAGTCCTCAGAACCCCAAAGGCCACCTTTCATCTGACACCCAGACCCTGGGGAAAGGACTTCTTTTTCCCATGGCAAATGGCCTCCCTTGGCAGCCACTCACCCTGGCAGAAAGTGGGAGCCTAGCTAGAATGATGCAATCGTTGCTGGATTTTTCCAAAAGAAAAGCTGGCAGCAACTAGGGCCCTGGAAGTACTTAGAGCCTCAAACGCCACCTTGAACATATTACTGAGACCCTGGGGAAAGGACTTCATTTTTCCCATGGAAAATGGCCTTCATTTGTGGCCACTCTGCCTGGCAGGCAGGGCAGTGCCAAGCCAGGAATCTACAAACTGTGCTGGATCCTTCCAGAACGAAAGCTGCCAGCAACTAGGACCCTGCAAGTCCTTAGAGCCCCAGATGCCACCAGTCATCTGACACCCAGAGCCTGGGCCAATGACTTCGTTTTCCCCATGGAAAATGGCCTCCATTTCTGGCCACTCGCCCTGACCAAGAGGGTGGTGCCCAGCAAGAAATTTGCAAGCTTTGCTGGATTGCTCCAAATCTAAAGCTACCACTTGTTGTTCTTCTATTTCTCTAGAGTCCCATCATGCTGTTCTCAGATTGCTAAAGTCCATACCTCCTCGGTGTGTTCTTATGGCTGCAGATCTTCACAGCACAGACGCTTTCTTCTGCATGCTGTTCTTTCCCAGTTCAGGGCTCCTTCAAGGCTCTCCCTGAATGGCTACGCCGCCCCCTTTTATCCCAGTTCTCTTCAATGCTCACAGCTGCAGCCCATCAAGGACAACCAGGACCTGTGGGACAGATATTCAAATAGAATCCATTTCCTCTACTCTAGCCAGTAAGTACTACCCTACAAGTCCTCAGAACCCCAAAGGCCACCTTTCATCTGACACCCAGACCCTGGGGAAAGGACTTCTTTTTCCCATGGCAAATGGCCTCCCTTGGCAGCCACTCACCCTGGCAGAAAGTGGGAGCCTAGCTAGAATGATGCAATCGTTGCTGGATTTTTCCAAAAGAAAAGCTGGCAGCAACTAGGGCCCTGGAAGTACTTAGAGCCTCAAACGCCACCTTGAACATATTACTGAGACCCTGGGGAAAGGACTTCGTTTTTCCCATGGAAAATGGCCTTCATTTGTGGCCACTTGGCCTGGCAGGCAGGGCAGTGCCAAGCCAGGAATCTACAAACTCTGCTGGATCCTTCCAGAACGAAAGCTGCCAGCAACTAGGACCCTGCAAGTCCTTAGAGCCCCAGATGCCACCAGTCATCTGACACCCAGAGCCTGGGCCAATGACTTCGTTTTCCCCATGGAAAATGGCCTCCATTTCTGGCCACTCGCCCTGACCAAGAGGGTGGTGCCCAGCAAGAAATTTGCAAGCTTTGCTGGATTGCTCCAAATCTAAAGCTACCACTTGTTGTTGTTCTATTTCTCTAGAGTCCCATCATGCTGTTCTCAGATTGCTAAAGTCCATACCTCCTCGGTGTGTTCTTATGGCTGCAGATCTTCACAGCACAGACGCTTTCTTCTGCATGCTGTTCTTTCCCAGTTCAGGGCTCCTTCAAGGCTCTCCCTGAATGGCTACGCCGCCCCCTTTTATCCCAGTTCTCTTCAATGCTCACAGCTGCAGCCCATCAAGGACAACCAGGACCTGTGGGACAGATATTCAAATAGAATCCATTTCCTCTACTCTAGCCAGTAAGTACTACCCTACAAGTCCTCAGAACCCCAAAGGCCACCTTTCATCTGACACCCAGACCCTGGGGAAAGGACTTCTTTTTCCCATGGCAAATGGCCTCCCTTGGCAGCCACTCACCCTGGCAGAAAGTGGGAGCCTAGCTAGAATGATGCAATCGTTGCTGGATTTTTCCAAAAGAAAAGCTGGCAGCAACTAGGGCCCTGGAAGTACTTAGAGCCTCAAACGCCACCTTGAACATATTACTGAGACCCTGGGGAAAGGACTTCGTTTTTCCCATGGAAAATGGCCTTCATTTGTGGCCACTCGGCCTGGCAGGCAGGGCAGTGCCAAGCCAGGAATCTACAAACTCTGCTGGATCCTTCCAGAACGAAAGCTGCCAGCAACTAGGACCCTGCAAGTCCTTAGAGCCCCAGATGCCACCAGTCATCTGACACCCAGAGCCTGGGCCAATGACTTCGTTTTCCCCATGGAAAATGGCCTCCATTTCTGGCCACTCGCCCTGACCAAGAGGGTGGTGCCCAGCAAGAAATTTGCAAGCTTTGCTGGATTGCTCCAAATCGAAAGCTGCCACTTGTTGTTGTTCTATTTCTCTAGAGTCCCATCATGCTGTTCTCAGATTGCTAAAGTCCATACCTCCTCGGTGTGTTCTTATGGCTGCAGATCTTCACAGCACAGACGCTTTCTTCTGCATGCTGTTCTTTCCCAGTTCAGGGCTCCTTCAAGGCTCTCCCTGAATGGCTACGCCGCCCCCTTTTATCCCAGTTCTCTTCAATGCTCACAGCTGCAGCCCATCAAGGACAACCAGGACCTGTGGGACAGATATTCAAATAGAATCCATTTCCTCTACTCTAGCCAGTAAGTACTACCCTACAAGTCCTCAGAACCCCAAAGGCCACCTTTCATCTGACACCCAGACCCTGGGGAAAGGACTTCTTTTTCCCATGGCAAATGGCCTCCCTTGGCAGCCACTCACCCTGGCAGAAAGTGGGAGCCTAGCTAGAATGATGCAATCGTTGCTGGATTTTTCCAAAAGAAAAGCTGGCAGCAACTAGGGCCCTGGAAGTACTTAGAGCCTCAAACGCCACCTTGAACATATTCCTGAGACCCTGGGGAAAGGACTTCGTTTTTCCCATGGAAAATGGCCTTCATTTCTGGCCACTCTGCCTGGCAGGCAGGGCAGTGCCAAGCCAGGAATCTACAAACTGTGCTGGATCCTTCCAGAACGAAAGCTGCCAGCAACTAGGACCCTGCAAGTCCTTACAGCCCCAGATGCCACCAGTCATCTGACACCCAGAGCCTGGGCCAATGACTTCGTTTTCCCCATGGAAAATGGCCTCCATTTCTGGCCACTCGCCCTGACCAAGAGGGTGGTGCCCAGCAAGAAATTTGCAAGCTTTGCTGGATTGCTCCAAATCTAAAGCTGCCACTTGTTGTTGTTCTATTTCTCTAGAGTCCCATCATGCTGTTCTCAGATTGCTAAAGTCCATACCTCCTCGGTGTGTTCTTATGGCTGCAGATCTTCACAGCACAGACGCTTTCTTCTGCATGCTGTTCTTTCCCAGTTCAGGGCTCCTTCAAGGCTCTCCCTGAATGGCTAAGCCGCCCCCTTTTATCCCAGTTCTCTTCAATGCTCACAGCTGCAGCCCATCAAGGACAACCAGGACCTGTGGGACAGATATTCAAATAGAATCCATTTCCTCTACTCTAGCCAGTAAGTACTACCCTACAAGTCCTCAGAACCCCAAAGGCCACCTTTCATCTGACACCCAGACCCTGGGGAAAGGACTTCTTTTTCCCATGGCAAATGGCCTCCCTTGGCAGCCACTCACCCTGGCAGAAAGTGGGAGCCTAGCTAGAATGATGCAATCGTTGCTGGATTTTTCCAAAAGAAAAGCTGGCAGCAACTAGGGCCCTGGAAGTACTTAGAGCCTCAAACGCCACCTTGAACATATTCCTGAGACCCTGGGGAAAGGACTTCTTTTTCCCATGGAAAATGGCCTTCATTTGTGGCCACTTGGCCTGGCAGGCAGGGCAGTGCCAAGCCAGGAATCTACAAACTCTGCTGGATCCTTCCAGAACGAAAGCTGCCAGCAACTAGGACCCTGCAAGTCCTTAGAGCCCCAGATGCCACCAGTCATCTGACACCCAGAGCCTGGGCCAATGACTTTGTTTTCCCCATAGAAAATGGCCTCCATTTCTGGCCACTCGCCCTGACCAAGAGGGTGGTGCCCAGCAAGAAATTTGCAAGCTTTGCTGGATTGCTCCAAATCTAAAGCTGCCACTTGTTGTTGTTCTATTTCTCTAGAGTCCCATCATGCTGTTCTCAGATTGCTAAAGTCCATACCTCCTCGGTGTGTTCTTATGGCTGCAGATCTTCACAGCACAGACGCTTTCTTCTGCATGCTGTTCTTTCCCAGTTCAGGGCTCCTTCAAGGCTCTCCCTGAATGGCTAAGCCGCCCCCTTTTATCCCAGTTCTCTTCAATGCTCACAGCTGCAGCCCATCAAGGACAACCAGGACCTGTGGGACAGATATTCAAATAGAATCCATTTCCTCTACTCTAGCCAGTAAGTACTACCCTACAAGTCCTCAGAACCCCAAAGGCCACCTTTCATCTGACACCCAGACCCTGGGGAAAGGACTTCTTTTTCCCATGGCAAATGGCCTCCCTTGGCAGCCACTCACCCTGGCAGAAAGTGGGAGCCTAGCTAGAATGATGCAATCGTTGCTGGATTTTTCCAAAAGAAAAGCTGGCAGCAACTAGGGCCCTGGAAGTACTTAGAGCCTCAAACGCCACCTTGAACATATTCCTGAGACCCTGGGGAAAGGACTTCTTTTTCCCATGGAAAATGGCCTTCATTTGTGGCCACTTGGCCTGGCAGGCAGGGCGGTGCCAAGCCAGGAATCTACAAACTCTGCTGGATCCTTCCAGAACGAAAGCTGCCAGCAACTAGGACCCTGCAAGTCCTTAGAGCCCCAGATGCCACCAGTCATCTGACACCCAGAGCCTGGGCCAATGACTTTGTTTTCCCCATGGAAAATGGCCTCCATTTCTGGCCACTCGCCCTGACCAAGAGGGTGGTGCCCAGCAAGAAATTTGCAAGCTTTGCTGGATTGCTCCAAATCTAAAGCTGCCACTTGTTGTTGTTCTATTTCTCTAGAGTCCCATCATGCTGTTCTCAGATTGCTAAAGTCCATACCTCCTCGGTGTGTTCTTATGGCTGCAGATCTTCACAGCACAGACGCTTTCTTCTGCATGCTGTTCTTTCCCAGTTCAGGGCTCCTTCAAGGCTCTCCCTGAATGGCTAAGCCGCCCCCTTTTATCCCAGTTCTCTTCAATGCTCACAGCTGCAGCCCATCAAGGACAACCAGGACCTGTGGGACAGATATTCAAATAGAATCCATTTCCTCTACTCTAGCCAGTAAGTACTACCCTACAAGTCCTCAGAACCCCAAAGGCCACCTTTCATCTGACACCCAGACCCTGGGGAAAGGACTTCTTTTTCCCATGGCAAATGGCCTCCCTTGGCAGCCACTCACCCTGGCAGAAAGTGGGAGCCTAGCTAGAATGATGCAATCGTTGCTGGATTTTTCCAAAAGAAAAGCTGGCAGCAACTAGGGCCCTGGAAGTACTTAGAGCCTCAAACGCCACCTTGAACATATTCCTGAGACCCTGGGGAAAGGACTTCGTTTTTCCCATGGAAAATGGCCTTCATTTCTGGCCACTTGGCCTGGCAGGCAGGGCAGTGCCAAGCCAGGAATCTACAAACTCTGCTGGATCCTTCCAGAACGAAAGCTGCCAGCAACTAGGACCCTGCAAGTCCTTAGAGCCCCAGATGCCACCTGTCATCTGACACCCAGAGCCTGGGCCAATGACTTCGTTTTCCCCATGGAAAATGGCCTCCATTTCTGGCCACTCGCCCTGACCAAGAGGGTGGTGCCCAGCAAGAAATTTGCAAGCTTTGCTGGATTGCTCCAAATCGAAAGCTGCCACTTGTTGTTGTTTTATTTCTCTAGAGTCCCATAATGCTGTTCTCAGATTGCTAAAGTCCATACCTCCTCGGTGTGTTCTTATGGCTGCAGATCTTCACAGCACAGACGCTTTCTTCTGCATGCTGTTCTTTCCCAGTTCAGGGCTCCTTCAAGGCTCTCCCTGAATGGCTACGCCGCCCCCTTTTATCCCAGTTCTCTTCAATGCTCACAGCTGCAGCCCATCAAGGACAACCAGGACCTGTGGGGCAAAGCCTCTAGACAGATATTCAAATAGAATCCATTTCCTCTACTCTAGCCAGTAAGTACTACCCTACAAGTCCTCAGAACCCCAAAGGCCACCTTTCATCTGACACCCAGACCCTGGGGAAAGGACTTCTTTTTCCCATGGCAAATGGCCTCCCTTGGCAGCCACTCACCCTGGCAGAAAGTGGGAGCCTAGCTAGAATGATGCAATCGTTGCTGGATTTTTCCAAAAGAAAAGCTGGCAGCAACTAGGGCCCTGGAAGTACTTAGAGCCTCAAACGCCACCTTGAACATATTACTGAGACCCTGGGGAAAGGACTTCGTTTTTCCCATGGAAAATGGCCTTCATTTCTGGCCACTCGGCCTGGCAGGCAGGGCAGTGCCAAGCCAGGAATCTACAAACTCTGCTGGATCCTTCCAGAACGAAAGCTGCCAGCAACTAGGACCCTGCAAGTCCTTAGAGCCCCAGATGCCACCAGTCATCTGACACCCAGAGCCTGGGCCAATGACTTCGTTTTCCCCATGGAAAATGGCCTCCATTTCTGGCCACTCGCCCTGACCAAGAGGGTGGTGCCCAGCAAGAAATTTGCAAGCTTTGCTGGATTGCTCCAAATCGAAAGCTGCCACTTGTTGTTGTTCTATTTCTCTAGAGTCCCATCATGCTGTTCTCAGATTGCTAAAGTCCATACCTCCTCGGTGTGTTCTTATGGCTGCAGATCTTCACAGCACAGACGCTTTCTTCTGCATGCTGTTCTTTCCCAGTTCAGGGCTCCTTCAAGGCTCTCCCTGAATGGCTACGCCGCCCCCTTTTATCCCAGTTCTCTTCAATGCTCACAGCTGCAGCCCATCAAGGACAACCAGGACCTGTGGGACAGATATTCAAATAGAATCCATTTCCTCTACTCTAGCCAGTAAGTACTACCCTACAAGTCCTCAGAACCCCAAAGGCCACCTTTCATCTGACACCCAGACCCTGGGGAAAGGACTTCTTTTTCCCATGGCAAATGGCCTCCCTTGGCAGCCACTCACCCTGGCAGAAAGTGGGAGCCTAGCTAGAATGATGCAATCGTTGCTGGATTTTTCCAAAAGAAAAGCTGGCAGCAACTAGGGCCCTGGAAGTACTTAGAGCCTCAAACGCCACCTTGAACATATTCCTGAGACCCTGGGGAAAGGACTTCGTTTTTCCCATGGAAAATGGCCTTCATTTCTGGCCACTCTGCCTGGCAGGCAGGGCAGTGCCAAGCCAGGAATCTACAAACTGTGCTGGATCCTTCCAGAACGAAAGCTGCCAGCAACTAGGACCCTGCAAGTCCTTACAGCCCCAGATGCCACCAGTCATCTGACACCCAGAGCCTGGGCCAATGACTTCGTTTTCCCCATGGAAAATGGCCTCCATTTCTGGCCACTCGCCCTGACCAAGAGGGTGGTGCCCAGCAAGAAATTTGCAAGCTTTGCTGGATTGCTCCAAATCTAAAGCTGCCACTTGTTGTTGTTCTATTTCTCTAGAGTCCCATCATGCTGTTCTCAGATTGCTAAAGTCCATACCTCCTCGGTGTGTTCTTATGGCTGCAGATCTTCACAGCACAGACGCTTTCTTCTGCATGCTGTTCTTTCCCAGTTCAGGGCTCCTTCAAGGCTCTCCCTGAATGGCTAAGCCGCCCCCTTTTATCCCAGTTCTCTTCAATGCTCACAGCTGCAGCCCATCAAGGACAACCAGGACCTGTGGGACAGATATTCAAATAGAATCCATTTCCTCTACTCTAGCCAGTAAGTACTACCCTACAAGTCCTCAGAACCCCAAAGGCCACCTTTCATCTGACACCCAGACCCTGGGGAAAGGACTTCTTTTTCCCATGGCAAATGGCCTCCCTTGGCAGCCACTCACCCTGGCAGAAAGTGGGAGCCTAGCTAGAATGATGCAATCGTTGCTGGATTTTTCCAAAAGAAAAGCTGCCAGCAACTAGGGCCCTGGAAGTACTTAGAGCCTCAAACGCCACCTTGAACATATTACTGAGACCCTGGGGAAAGGACTTCTTTTTCCCATGGAAAATGGCCTTCATTTGTGGCCACTTGGCCTGGCAGGCAGGGCAGTGCCAAGCCAGGAATCTACAAACTCTGCTGGATCCTTCCAGAACGAAAGCTGCCAGCAACTAGGACCCTGCAAGTCCTTAGAGCCCCAGATGCCACCAGTCATCTGACACCCAGAGCCTGGGCCAATGACTTTGTTTTCCCCATAGAAAATTGCCTCCATTTCTGGCCACTCGCCCTGACCAAGAGGGTGGTGCCCAGCAAGAAATTTGCAAGCTTTGCTGGATTGCTCCAAATCTAAAGCTGCCACTTGTTGTTGTTCTATTTCTCTAGAGTCCCATCATGCTGTTCTCAGATTGCTAAAGTCCATACCTCCTCGGTGTGTTCTTATGGCTGCAGATCTTCACAGCACAGACGCTTTCTTCTGCATGCTGTTCTTTCCCAGTTCAGGGCTCCTTCAAGGCTCTCCCTGAATGGCTAAGCCGCCCCCTTTTATCCCAGTTCTCTTCAATGCTCACAGCTGCAGCCCATCAAGGACAACCAGGACCTGTGGGACAGATATTCAAATAGAATCCATTTCCTCTACTCTAGCCAGTAAGTACTACCCTACAAGTCCTCAGAACCCCAAAGGCCACCTTTCATCTGACACCCAGACCCTGGGGAAAGGACTTCTTTTTCCCATGGCAAATGGCCTCCCTTGGCAGCCACTCACCCTGGCAGAAAGTGGGAGCCTAGCTAGAATGATGCAATCGTTGCTGGATTTTTCCAAAAGAAAAGCTGGCAGCAACTAGGGCCCTGGAAGTACTTAGAGCCTCAAACGCCACCTTGAACATATTCCTGAGACCCTGGGGAAAGGACTTCTTTTTCCCATGGAAAATGGCCTTCATTTGTGGCCACTTGGCCTGGCAGGCAGGGCGGTGCCAAGCCAGGAATCTACAAACTCTGCTGGATCCTTCCAGAACGAAAGCTGCCAGCAACTAGGACCCTGCAAGTCCTTAGAGCCCCAGATGCCACCAGTCATCTGACACCCAGAGCCTGGGCCAATGACTTTGTTTTCCCCATGGAAAATGGCCTCCATTTCTGGCCACTCGCCCTGACCAAGAGGGTGGTGCCCAGCAAGAAATTTGCAAGCTTTGCTGGATTGCTCCAAATCTAAAGCTGCCACTTGTTGTTGTTCTATTTCTCTAGAGTCCCATCATGCTGTTCTCAGATTGCTAAAGTCCATACCTCCTCGGTGTGTTCTTATGGCTGCAGATCTTCACAGCACAGACGCTTTCTTCTGCATGCTGTTCTTTCCCAGTTCAGGGCTCCTTCAAGGCTCTCCCTGAATGGCTAAGCCGCCCCCTTTTATCCCAGTTCTCTTCAATGCTCACAGCTGCAGCCCATCAAGGACAACCAGGACCTGTGGGACAGATATTCAAATAGAATCCATTTCCTCTACTCTAGCCAGTAAGTACTACCCTACAAGTCCTCAGAACCCCAAAGGCCACCTTTCATCTGACACCCAGACCCTGGGGAAAGGACTTCTTTTTCCCATGGCAAATGGCCTCCCTTGGCAGCCACTCACCCTGGCAGAAAGTGGGAGCCTAGCTAGAATGATGCAATCGTTGCTGGATTTTTCCAAAAGAAAAGCTGGCAGCAACTAGGGCCCTGGAAGTACTTAGAGCCTCAAACGCCACCTTGAACATATTCCTGAGACCCTGGGGAAAGGACTTCGTTTTTCCCATGGAAAATGGCCTTCATTTCTGGCCACTTGGCCTGGCAGGCAGGGCAGTGCCAAGCCAGGAATCTACAAACTGTGCTGGATCCTTCCAGAACGAAAGCTGCCAGCAACTAGGACCCTGCAAGTCCTTAGAGCCCCAGATGCCACCAGTCATCTGACACCCAGAGCCTGGGCCAATGACTTCGTTTTCCCCATGGAAAATGGCCTCCATTTCTGGCCACTCGCCCTGACCAAGAGGGTGGTGCCCAGCAAGAAATTTGCAAGCTTTGCTGGATTGCTCCAAATCGAAAGCTGCCACTTGTTGTTGTTCTATTTCTCTAGAGTCCCATCATGCTGTTCTCAGATTGCTAAAGTCCATACCTCCTCGGTGTGTTCTTATGGCTGCAGATCTTCACAGCACAGACGCTTTCTTCTGCATGCTGTTCTTTCCCAGTTCAGGGCTCCTTCAAGGCTCTCCCTGAATGGCTACGCCGCCCCCTTTTATCCCAGTTCTCTTCAATGCTCACAGCTGCAGCCCATCAAGGACAACCAGGACCTGTGGGGCAAAGCCTCTAGACAGATATTCAAATAGAATCCATTTCCTCTACTCTAGCCAGTAAGTACTACCCTACAAGTCCTCAGAACCCCAAAGGCCACCTTTCATCTGACACCCAGACCCTGGGGAAAGGACTTCTTTTTCCCATGGCAAATGGCCTCCCTTGGCAGCCACTCACCCTGGCAGAAAGTGGGAGCCTAGCTAGAATGATGCAATCGTTGCTGGATTTTTCCAAAAGAAAAGCTGCCAGCAACTAGGGCCCTGGAAGTACTTAGAGCCTCAAACGCCACCTTGAACATATTCCTGAGACCCTGGGGAAAGGACTTCGTTTTTCCCATGGAAAATGGCCTTCATTTGTGGCCACTTGGCCTGGCAGGCAGGGCAGTGCCAAGCCAGGAATCTACAAACTCTGCTGGATCCTTCCAGAACGAAAGCTGCCAGCAACTAGGACCCTGCAAGTCCTTACAGCCCCAGATGCCACCAGTCATCTGACACCCAGAGCCTGGGCCAATGACTTTGTTTTCCCCATGGAAAATTGCCTCCATTTCTGGCCACTCGCCCTGACCAAGAGGGTGGTGCCCAGCAAGAAATTTGCAAGCTTTGCTGGATTGCTCCAAATCTAAAGCTGCCACTTGTTGTTGTTCTATTTCTCTAGAGTCCCATCATGCTGTTCTCAGATTGCTAAAGTCCATACCTCCTCGGTGTGTTCTTATGGCTGCAGATCTTCACAGCACAGACGCTTTCTTCTGCATGCTGTTCTTTCCCAGTTCAGGGCTCCTTCAAGGCTCTCCCTGAATGGCTAAGCCGCCCCCTTTTATCCCAGTTCTCTTCAATGCTCACAGCTGCAGCCCATCAAGGACAACCAGGACCTGTGGGACAGATATTCAAATAGAATCCATTTCCTCTACTCTAGCCAGTAAGTACTACCCTACAAGTCCTCAGAACCCCAAAGGCCACCTTTCATCTGACACCCAGACCCTGGGGAAAGGACTTCTTTTTCCCATGGCAAATGGCCTCCCTTGGCAGCCACTCACCCTGGCAGAAAGTGGGAGCCTAGCTAGAATGATGCAATCGTTGCTGGATTTTTCCAAAAGAAAAGCTGGCAGCAACTAGGGCCCTGGAAGTACTTAGAGCCTCAAACGCCACCTTGAACATATTCCTGAGACCCTGGGGAAAGGACTTCGTTTTTCCCATGGGAAATGGCCTTCATTTGTGGCCACTTGGCCTGGCAGGCAGGGCAGTGCCAAGCCAGGAATCTACAAACTCTGCTGGATCCTTCCAGAACGAAAGCTGCCAGCAACTAGGACCCTGCAAGTCCTTAGAGCCCCAGATGCCACCAGTCATCTGACACCCAGAGCCTGGGCCAATGACTTCGTTTTCCCCATGGAAAATGGCCTCCATTTCTGGCCACTCGCCCTGACCAAGAGGGTGGTGCCCAGCAAGAAATTTGCAAGCTTTGCTGGATTGCTCCAAATCGAAAGCTGCCACTTGTTGTTGTTCTATTTCTCTAGAGTCCCATCATGCTGTTCTCAGATTGCTAAAGTCCATACCTCCTCGGTGTGTTCTTATGGCTGCAGATCTTCACAGCACAGACGCTTTCTTCTGCATGCTGTTCTTTCCCAGTTCAGGGCTCCTTCAAGGCTCTCCCTGAATGGCTACGCCGCCCCCTTTTATCCCAGTTCTCTTCAATGCTCACAGCTGCAGCCCATCAAGGACAACCAGGGCCTGTGGGGCAAAGCCTCTAGACAGATATTCAAATAGAATCCATTTCCTCTACTCTAGCCAGTAAGTACTACCCTACAAGTCCTCAGAACCCCAAAGGCCACCTTTCATCTGACACCCAGACCCTGGGGAAAGGACTTCTTTTTCCCATGGCAAATGGCCTCCCTTGGCAGCCACTCACCCTGGCAGAAAGTGGGAGCCTAGCTAGAATGATGCAATCGTTGCTGGATTTTTCCAAAAGAAAAGCTGGCAGCAACTAGGGCCCTGGAAGTACTTAGAGCCTCAAACGCCACCTTGAACATATTCCTGAGACCCTGGGGAAAGGACTTCGTTTTTCCCATGGGAAATGGCCTTCATTTGTGGCCACTTGGCCTGGCAGGCAGGGCAGTGCCAAGCCAGGAATCTACAAACTCTGCTGGATCCTTCCAGAACGAAAGCTGCCAGCAACTAGGACCCTGCAAGTCCTTACAGCCCCAGATGCCACCAGTCATCTGACACCCAGAGCCTGGGCCAATGACTTCGTTTTCCCCATGGAAAATGGCCTCCATTTCTGGCCACTCGCCCTGACCAAGAGGGTGGTGCCCAGCAAGAAATTTGCAAGCTTTGCTGGATTGCTCCAAATCTAAAGCTACCACTTGTTGTTGTTCTATTTCTCTAGAGTCCCATCATGCTGTTCTCAGATTGCTAAAGTCCATACCTCCTCGGTGTGTTCTTATGGCTGCAGATCTTCACAGCACAGACGCTTTCTTCTGCATGCTGTTCTTTCCCAGTTCAGGGCTCCTTCAAGGCTCTCCCTGAATGGCTACGCCGCCCCCTTTTATCCCAGTTCTCTTCAATGCTCACAGCTGCAGCCCATCAAGGACAACCAGGACCTGTGGGACAGATATTCAAATAGAATCCATTTCCTCTACTCTAGCCAGTAAGTACTACCCTACAAGTCCTCAGAACCCCAAAGGCCACCTTTCATCTGACACCCAGACCCTGGGGAAAGGACTTCTTTTTCCCATGGCAAATGGCCTCCCTTGGCAGCCACTCACCCTGGCAGAAAGTGGGAGCCTAGCTAGAATGATGCAATCGTTGCTGGATTTTTCCAAAAGAAAAGCTGGCAGCAACTAGGGCCCTGGAAGTACTTAGAGCCTCAAACGCCACCTTGAACATATTACTGAGACCCTGGGGAAAGGACTTCGTTTTTCCCATGGAAAATGGCCTTCATTTGTGGCCACTTGGCCTGGCAGGCAGGGCAGTGCCAAGCCAGGAATCTACAAACTCTGCTGGATCCTTCCAGAACGAAAGCTGCCAGCAACTAGGACCCTGCAAGTCCTTAGAGCCCCAGATGCCACCAGTCATCTGACACCCAGAGCCTGGGCCAATGACTTCGTTTTCCCCATGGAAAATGGCCTCCATTTCTGGCCACTCGCCCTGACCAAGAGGGTGGTGCCCAGCAAGAAATTTGCAAGCTTTGCTGGATTGCTCCAAATCGAAAGCTGCCACTTGTTGTTGTTCTATTTCTCTAGAGTCCCATCATGCTGTTCTCAGATTGCTAAAGTCCATACCTCCTCGGTGTGTTCTTATGGCTGCAGATCTTCACAGCACAGACGCTTTCTTCTGCATGCTGTTCTTTCCCAGTTCAGGGCTCCTTCAAGGCTCTCCCTGAATGGCTACGCCGCCCCCTTTTATCCCAGTTCTCTTCAATGCTCACAGCTGCAGCCCATCAAGGACAACCAGGACCTGTGGGACAGATATTCAAATAGAATCCATTTCCTCTACTCTAGCCAGTAAGTACTACCCTACAAGTCCTCAGAACCCCAAAGGCCACCTTTCATCTGACACCCAGACCCTGGGGAAAGGACTTCTTTTTCCCATGGCAAATGGCCTCCCTTGGCAGCCACTCACCCTGGCAGAAAGTGGGAGCCTAGCTAGAATGATGCAATCGTTGCTGGATTTTTCCAAAAGAAAAGCTGGCAGCAACTAGGGCCCTGGAAGTACTTAGAGCCTCAAACGCCACCTTGAACATATTCCTGAGACCCTGGGGAAAGGACTTCGTTTTTCCCATGGAAAATGGCCTTCATTTCTGGCCACTTGGCCTGGCAGGCAGGGCAGTGCCAAGCCAGGAATCTACAAACTGTGCTGGATCCTTCCAGAACGAAAGCTGCCAGCAACTAGGACCCTGCAAGTCCTTACAGCCCCAGATGCCACCAGTCATCTGACACCCAGAGCCTGGGCCAATGACTTCGTTTTCCCCATGGAAAATGGCCTCCATTTCTGGCCACTCGCCCTGACCAAGAGGGTGGTGCCCAGCAAGAAATTTGCAAGCTTTGCTGGATTGCTCCAAATCGAAAGCTACCACTTGTTGTTGTTCTATTTCTCTAGAGTCCCATCATGCTGTTCTCAGATTGCTAAAGTCCATACCTCCTCGGTGTGTTCTTATGGCTGCAGATCTTCACAGCACAGACGCTTTCTTCTGCATGCTGTTCTTTCCCAGTTCAGGGCTCCTTCAAGGCTCTCCCTGAATGGCTAAGCCGCCCCCTTTTATCCCAGTTCTCTTCAATGCTCACAGCTGCAGCCCATCAAGGACAACCAGGACCTGTGGGACAGATATTCAAATAGAATCCATTTCCTCTACTCTAGCCAGTAAGTACTACCCTACAAGTCCTCAGAACCCCAAAGGCCACCTTTCATCTGACACCCAGACCCTGGGGAAAGGACTTCTTTTTCCCATGGCAAATGGCCTCCCTTGGCAGCCACTCACCCTGGCAGAAAGTGGGAGCCTAGCTAGAATGATGCAATCGTTGCTGGATTTTTCCAAAAGAAAAGCTGGCAGCAACTAGGGCCCTGGAAGTACTTAGAGCCTCAAACGCCACCTTGAACATATTCCTGAGACCCTGGGGAAAGGACTTCGTTTTTCCCATGGGAAATGGCCTTCATTTGTGGCCACTTGGCCTGGCAGGCAGGGCAGTGCCAAGCCAGGAATCTACAAACTCTGCTGGATCCTTCCAGAACGAAAGCTGCCAGCAACTAGGACCCTGCAAGTCCTTAGAGCCCCAGATGCCACCAGTCATCTGACACCCAGAGCCTGGGCCAATGACTTCGTTTTCCCCATGGAAAATGGCCTCCATTTCTGGCCACTCGCCCTGACCAAGAGGGTGGTGCCCAGCAAGAAATTTGCAAGCTTTGCTGGATTGCTCCAAATCTAAAGCTGCCACTTGTTGTTGTTCTATTTCTCTAGAGTCCCATCATGCTGTTCTCAGATTGCTAAAGTCCATACCTCCTCGGTGTGTTCTTATGGCTGCAGATCTTCACAGCACAGACGCTTTCTTCTGCATGCTGTTCTTTCCCAGTTCAGGGCTCCTTCAAGGCTCTCCCTGAATGGCTACGCCGCCCCCTTTTATCCCAGTTCTCTTCAATGCTCACAGCTGCAGCCCATCAAGGACAACCAGGACCTGTGGGGCAAAGCCTCTAGACAGATATTCAAATAGAATCCATTTCCTCTACTCTAGCCAGTAAGTACTACCCTACAAGTCCTCAGAACCCCAAAGGCCACCTTTCATCTGACACCCAGACCCTGGGGAAAGGACTTCTTTTTCCCATGGCAAATGGCCTCCCTTGGCAGCCACTCACCCTGGCAGAAAGTGGGAGCCTAGCTAGAATGATGCAATCGTTGCTGGATTTTTCCAAAAGAAAAGCTGGCAGCAACTAGGGCCCTGGAAGTACTTAGAGCCTCAAACGCCACCTTGAACATATTCCTGAGACCCTGGGGAAAGGACTTCGTTTTTCCCATGGGAAATGGCCTTCATTTGTGGCCACTTGGCCTGGCAGGCAGGGCAGTGCCAAGCCAGGAATCTACAAACTCTGCTGGATCCTTCCAGAACGAAAGCTGCCAGCAACTAGGACCCTGCAAGTCCTTAGAGCCCCAGATGCCACCAGTCATCTGACACCCAGAGCCTGGGCCAATGACTTCGTTTTCCCCATGGAAAATGGCCTCCATTTCTGGCCACTCGCCCTGACCAAGAGGGTGGTGCCCAGCAAGAAATTTGCAAGCTTTGCTGGATTGCTCCAAATCTAAAGCTACCACTTGTTGTTGTTCTATTTCTCTAGAGTCCCATCATGCTGTTCTCAGATTGCTAAAGTCCATACCTCCTCGGTGTGTTCTTATGGCTGCAGATCTTCACAGCACAGACGCTTTCTTCTGCATGCTGTTCTTTCCCAGTTCAGGGCTCCTTCAAGGCTCTCCCTGAATGGCTACGCCGCCCCCTTTTATCCCAGTTCTCTTCAATGCTCACAGCTGCAGCCCATCAAGGACAACCAGGACCTGTGGGACAGATATTCAAATAGAATCCATTTCCTCTACTCTAGCCAGTAAGTACTACCCTACAAGTCCTCAGAACCCCAAAGGCCACCTTTCATCTGACACCCAGACCCTGGGGAAAGGACTTCTTTTTCCCATGGCAAATGGCCTCCCTTGGCAGCCACTCACCCTGGCAGAAAGTGGGAGCCTAGCTAGAATGATGCAATCGTTGCTGGATTTTTCCAAAAGAAAAGCTGGCAGCAACTAGGGCCCTGGAAGTACTTAGAGCCTCAAACGCCACCTTGAACATATTCCTGAGACCCTGGGGAAAGGACTTCGTTTTTCCCATGGGAAATGGCCTTCATTTGTGGCCACTTGGCCTGGCAGGCAGGGCAGTGCCAAGCCAGGAATCTACAAACTATGCTGGATCCTTCCAGAACGAAAGCTGCCAGCAACTAGGACCCTGCAAGTCCTTAGAGCCCCAGATGCCACCTGTCATCTGACACCCAGAGCCTGGGCCAATGACTTCGTTTTCCCCATGGAAAATGGCCTCCATTTCTGGCCACTCGCCCTGACCAAGAGGGTGGTGCCCAGCAAGAAATTTGCAAGCTTTGCTGGATTGCTCCAAATCGAAAGCTGCCACTTGTTGTTGTTTTATTTCTCTAGAGTCCCATAATGCTGTTCTCAGATTGCTAAAGTCCATACCTCCTCGGTGTGTTCTTATGGCTGCAGATCTTCACAGCACAGACGCTTTCTTCTGCATGCTGTTCTTTCCCAGTTCAGGGCTCCTTCAAGGCTCTCCCTGAATGGCTACGCCGCCCCCTTTTATCCCAGTTCTCTTCAATGCTCACAGCTGCAGCCCATCAAGGACAACCAGGACCTGTGGGGCAAAGCCTCTAGACAGATATTCAAATAGAATCCATTTCCTCTACTCTAGCCAGTAAGTACTACCCTACAAGTCCTCAGAACCCCAAAGGCCACCTTTCATCTGACACCCAGACCCTGGGGAAAGGACTTCTTTTTCCCATGGCAAATGGCCTCCCTTGGCAGCCACTCACCCTGGCAGAAAGTGGGAGCCTAGCTAGAATGATGCAATCGTTGCTGGATTTTTCCAAAAGAAAAGCTGGCAGCAACTAGGGCCCTGGAAGTACTTAGAGCCTCAAACGCCACCTTGAACATATTCCTGAGACCCTGGGGAAAGGACTTCGTTTTTCCCATGGAAAATGGCCTTCATTTGTGGCCACTTGGCCTGGCAGGCAGGGCAGTGCCAAGCCAGGAATCTACAAACTCTGCTGGATCCTTCCAGAACGAAAGCTGCCAGCAACTAGGACCCTGCAAGTCCTTAGAGCCCCAGATGCAACCTGTCATCTGACACCCAGAGCCTGGGCCAATGACTTCGTTTTCCCCATGGAAAATGGCCTCCATTTCTGGCCACTCGCCCTGACCAAGAGGGTGGTGCCCAGCAAGAAATTTGCAAGCTTTGCTGGATTGCTCCAAATCGAAAGCTGCCACTTGTTGTTGTTCTATTTCTCTAGAGTCCCATCATGCTGTTCTCAGATTGCTAAAGTCCATACCTCCTCGGTGTGTTCTTATGGCTGCAGATCTTCACAGCACAGACGCTTTCTTCTGCATGCTGTTCTTTCCCAGTTCAGGGCTCCTTCAAGGCTCTCCCTGAATGGCTACGCCGCCCCCTTTTATCCCAGTTCTCTTCAATGCTCACAGCTGCAGCCCATCAAGGACAACCAGGACCTGTGGGACAGATATTCAAATAGAATCCATTTCCTCTACTCTAGCCAGTAAGTACTACCCTACAAGTCCTCAGAACCCCAAAGGCCACCTTTCATCTGACACCCAGACCCTGGGGAAAGGACTTCTTTTTCCCATGGCAAATGGCCTCCCTTGGCAGCCACTCACCCTGGCAGAAAGTGGGAGCCTAGCTAGAATGATGCAATCGTTGCTGGATTTTTCCAAAAGAAAAGCTGGCAGCAACTAGGGCCCTGGAAGTACTTAGAGCCTCAAACGCCACCTTGAACATATTCCTGAGACCCTGGGGAAAGGACTTCGTTTTTCCCATGGAAAATGGCCTTCATTTGTGGCCACTTGGCCTGGAAGGCAGGGCAGTGCCAAGCCAGGAATCTACAAACTCTGCTGGATCCTTCCAGAACGAAAGCTGCCAGCAACTAGGACCCTGCAAGTCCTTACAGCCCCAGATGCCACCAGTCATCTGACACCCAGAGCCTGGGCCAATGACTTCGTTTTCCCCATGGAAAATGGCCTCCATTTCTGGCCACTCGCCCTGACCAAGAGGGTGGTGCCCAGCAAGAAATTTGCAAGCTTTGCTGGATTGCTCCAAATCGAAAGCTGCCACTTGTTGTTGTTCTATTTCTCTAGAGTCCCATCATGCTGTTCTCAGATTGCTAAAGTCCATACCTCCTCGGTGTGTTCTTATGGCTGCAGATCTTCACAGCACAGACGCTTTCTTCTGCATGCTGTTCTTTCCCAGTTCAGGGCTCCTTCAAGGCTCTCCCTGAATGGCTACGCCGCCCCCTTTTATCCCAGTTCTCTTCAATGCTCACAGCTGCAGCCCATCAAGGACAACCAGGACCTGTGGGACAGATATTCAAATAGAATCCATTTCCTCTACTCTAGCCAGTAAGTACTACCCTACAAGTCCTCAGAACCCCAAAGGCCACCTTTCATCTGACACCCAGACCCTGGGGAAAGGACTTCTTTTTCCCATGGCAAATGGCCTCCCTTGGCAGCCACTCACCCTGGCAGAAAGTGGGAGCCTAGCTAGAATGATGCAATCGTTGCTGGATTTTTCCAAAAGAAAAGCTGGCAGCAACTAGGGCCCTGGAAGTACTTAGAGCCTCAAACGCCACCTTGAACATATTACTGAGACCCTGGGGAAAGGACTTCGTTTTTCCCATGGAAAATGGCCTTCATTTCTGGCCACTCTGCCTGGCAGGCAGGGCAGTGCCAAGCCAGGAATCTACAAACTCTGCTGGATCCTTCCAGAACGAAAGCTGCCAGCAACTAGGACCCTGCAAGTCCTTACAGCCCCAGATGCCACCAGTCATCTGACACCCAGAGCCTGGGCCAATGACTTCGTTTTCCCCATGGAAAATGGCCTCCATTTCTGGCCACTCGCCCTGACCAAGAGGGTGGTGCCCAGCAAGAAATTTGCAAGCTTTGCTGGATTGCTCCAAATCGAAAGCTGCCACTTGTTGTTGTTCTATTTCTCTAGAGTCCCATCATGCTGTTCTCAGATTGCTAAAGTCCATACCTCCTCGGTGTGTTCTTATGGCTGCAGATCTTCACAGCACAGACGCTTTCTTCTGCATGCTGTTCTTTCCCAGTTCAGGGCTCCTTCAAGGCTCTCCCTGAATGGCTACGCCGCCCCCTTTTATCCCAGTTCTCTTCAATGCTCACAGCTGCAGCCCATCAAGGACAACCAGGACCTGTGGGACAGATATTCAAATAGAATCCATTTCCTCTACTCTAGCCAGTAAGTACTACCCTACAAGTCCTCAGAACCCCAAAGGCCACCTTTCATCTGACACCCAGACCCTGGGGAAAGGACTTCTTTTTCCCATGGCAAATGGCCTCCCTTGGCAGCCACTCACCCTGGCAGAAAGTGGGAGCCTAGCTAGAATGATGCAATCGTTGCTGGATTTTTCCAAAAGAAAAGCTGGCAGCAACTAGGGCCCTGGAAGTACTTAGAGCCTCAAACGCCACCTTGAACATATTACTGAGACCCTGGGGAAAGGACTTCGTTTTTCCCATGGAAAATGGCCTTCATTTCTGGCCACTCTGCCTGGCAGGCAGGGCAGTGCCAAGCCAGGAATCTACAAACTCTGCTGGATCCTTCCAGAACGAAAGCTGCCAGCAACTAGGACCCTGCAAGTCCTTACAGCCCCAGATGCCACCAGTCATCTGACACCCAGAGCCTGGGCCAATGACTTCGTTTTCCCCATGGAAAATGGCCTCCATTTCTGGCCACTCGCCCTGACCAAGAGGGTGGTGCCCAGCAAGAAATTTGCAAGCTTTGCTGGATTGCTCCAAATCGAAAGCTACCGCTTGTTGTTGTTCTATTTCTCTAGAGTCCCATCATGCTGTTCTCAGATTGCTAAAGTCCATACCTCCTCGGTGTGTTCTTATGGCTGCAGATCTTCACAGCACAGACGCTTTCTTCTGCATGCTGTTCTTTCCCAGTTCAGGGCTCCTTCAAGGCTCTCCCTGAATGGCTACGCCGCCCCCTTTTATCCCAGTTCTCTTCAATGCTCACAGCTGCAGCCCATCAAGGACAACCAGGACCTGTGGGACAGATATTCAAATAGAATCCATTTCCTCTACTCTAGCCAGTAAGTACTACCCTACAAGTCCTCAGAACCCCAAAGGCCACCTTTCATCTGACACCCAGACCCTGGGGAAAGGACTTCTTTTTCCCATGGCAAATGGCCTCCCTTGGCAGCCACTCACCCTGGCAGAAAGTGGGAGCCTAGCTAGAATGATGCAATCGTTGCTGGATTTTTCCAAAAGAAAAGCTGGCAGCAACTAGGGCCCTGGAAGTACTTAGAGCCTCAAACGCCACCTTGAACATATTCCTGAGACCCTGGGGAAAGGACTTCTTTTTCCCATGGAAAATGGCCTTCATTTGTGGCCACTTGGCCTGGCAGGCAGGGCAGTGCCAAGCCAGGAATCTACAAACTGTGCTGGATCCTTCCAGAACGAAAGCTGCCAGCAACTAGGACCCTGCAAGTCCTTAGAGCCCCAGATGCCACCAGTCATCTGACACCCAGAGCCTGGGCCAATGACTTCGTTTTCCCCATGGAAAATGGCCTCCATTTCTGGCCACTCGCCCTGACCAAGAGGGTGGTGCCCAGCAAGAAATTTGCAAGCTTTGCTGGATTGCTCCAAATCTAAAGCTGCCACTTGTTGTTGTTCTATTTCTCTAGAGTCCCATAATGCTGTTCTCAGATTGCTAAAGTCCATACCTCCTCGGTGTGTTCTTATGGCTGCAGATCTTCACAGCACAGACGCTTTCTTCTGCATGCTGTTCTTTCCCAGTTCAGGGCTCCTTCAAGGCTCTCCCTGAATGGCTACGCCGCCCCCTTTTATCCCAGTTCTCTTCAATGCTCACAGCTGCAGCCCATCAAGGACAACCAGGACCTGTGGGGCAAAGCCTCTAGACAGATATTCAAATAGAATCCATTTCCTCTACTCTAGCCAGTAAGTACTACCCTACAAGTCCTCAGAACCCCAAAGGCCACCTTTCATCTGACACCCAGACCCTGGGGAAAGGACTTCTTTTTCCCATGGCAAATGGCCTCCCTTGGCAGCCACTCACCCTGGCAGAAAGTGGGAGCCTAGCTAGAATGATGCAATCGTTGCTGGATTTTTCCAAAAGAAAAGCTGGCAGCAACTAGGGCCCTGGAAGTACTTAGAGCCTCAAACGCCACCTTGAACATATTACTGAGACCCTGGGGAAAGGACTTCTTTTTCCCATGGAAAATGGCCTTCATTTGTGGCCACTTGGCCTGGCAGGCAGGGCAGTGCCAAGCCAGGAATCTACAAACTCTGCTGGATCCTTCCAGAACGAAAGCTGCCAGCAACTAGGACCCTGCAAGTCCTTAGAGCCCCAGATGCCACCTGTCATCTGACACCCAGAGCCTGGGCCAATGACTTCGTTTTCCCCATGGAAAATGGCCTCCATTTCTGGCCACTCGCCCTGACCAAGAGGGTGGTGCCCAGCAAGAAATTTGCAAGCTTTGCTGGATTGCTCCAAATCGAAAGCTGCCACTTGTTGTTGTTTTATTTCTCTAGAGTCCCATAATGCTGTTCTCAGATTGCTAAAGTCCATACCTCCTCGGTGTGTTCTTATGGCTGCAGATCTTCACAGCACAGACGCTTTCTTCTGCATGCTGTTCTTTCCCAGTTCAGGGCTCCTTCAAGGCTCTCCCTGAATGGCTACGCCGCCCCCTTTTATCCCAGTTCTCTTCAATGCTCACAGCTGCAGCCCATCAAGGACAACCAGGACCTGTGGGGCAAAGCCTCTAGACAGATATTCAAATAGAATCCATTTCCTCTACTCTAGCCAGTAAGTACTACCCTACAAGTCCTCAGAACCCCAAAGGCCACCTTTCATCTGACACCCAGACCCTGGGGAAAGGACTTCTTTTTCCCATGGCAAATGGCCTCCCTTGGCAGCCACTCACCCTGGCAGAAAGTGGGAGCCTAGCTAGAATGATGCAATCGTTGCTGGATTTTTCCAAAAGAAAAGCTGGCAGCAACTAGGGCCCTGGAAGTACTTAGAGCCTCAAACGCCACCTTGAACATATTACTGAGACCCTGGGGAAAGGACTTCGTTTTTCCCATGGAAAATGGCCTTCATTTGTGGCCACTTGGCCTGGCAGGCAGGGCAGTGCCAAGCCAGGAATCTACAAACTCTGCTGGATCCTTCCAGAACGAAAGCTGCCAGCAACTAGGACCCTGCAAGTCCTTAGAGCCCCAGATGCAACCTGTCATCTGACACCCAGAGCCTGGGCCAATGACTTCGTTTTCCCCATGGAAAATGGCCTCCATTTCTGGCCACTCGCCCTGACCAAGAGGGTGGTGCCCAGCAAGAAATTTGCAAGCTTTGCTGGATTGCTCCAAATCGAAAGCTGCCACTTGTTGTTGTTCTATTTCTCTAGAGTCCCATCATGCTGTTCTCAGATTGCTAAAGTCCATACCTCCTCGGTGTGTTCTTATGGCTGCAGATCTTCACAGCACAGACGCTTTCTTCTGCATGCTGTTCTTTCCCAGTTCAGGGCTCCTTCAAGGCTCTCCCTGAATGGCTACGCCGCCCCCTTTTATCCCAGTTCTCTTCAATGCTCACAGCTGCAGCCCATCAAGGACAACCAGGACCTGTGGGACAGATATTCAAATAGAATCCATTTCCTCTACTCTAGCCAGTAAGTACTACCCTACAAGTCCTCAGAACCCCAAAGGCCACCTTTCATCTGACACCCAGACCCTGGGGAAAGGACTTCTTTTTCCCATGGCAAATGGCCTCCCTTGGCAGCCACTCACCCTGGCAGAAAGTGGGAGCCTAGCTAGAATGATGCAATCGTTGCTGGATTTTTCCAAAAGAAAAGCTGGCAGCAACTAGGGCCCTGGAAGTACTTAGAGCCTCAAACGCCACCTTGAACATATTACTGAGACCCTGGGGAAAGGACTTCGTTTTTCCCATGGAAAATGGCCTTCATTTGTGGCCACTTGGCCTGGCAGGCAGGGCAGTGCCAAGCCAGGAATCTACAAACTCTGCTGGATCCTTCCAGAACGAAAGCTGCCAGCAACTAGGACCCTGCAAGTCCTTAGAGCCCCAGATGCCACCAGTCATCTGACACCCAGAGCCTGGGCCAATGACTTCGTTTTCCCCATGGAAAATGGCCTCCATTTCTGGCCACTCGCCCTGACCAAGAGGGTGGTGCCCAGCAAGAAATTTGCAAGCTTTGCTGGATTGCTCCAAATCGAAAGCTGCCACTTGTTGTTGTTCTATTTCTCTAGAGTCCCATCATGCTGTTCTCAGATTGCTAAAGTCCATACCTCCTCGGTGTGTTCTTATGGCTGCAGATCTTCACAGCACAGACGCTTTCTTCTGCATGCTGTTCTTTCCCAGTTCAGGGCTCCTTCAAGGCTCTCCCTGAATGGCTACGCCGCCCCCTTTTATCCCAGTTCTCTTCAATGCTCACAGCTGCAGCCCATCAAGGACAACCAGGACCTGTGGGACAGATATTCAAATAGAATCCATTTCCTCTACTCTAGCCAGTAAGTACTACCCTACAAGTCCTCAGAACCCCAAAGGCCACCTTTCATCTGACACCCAGACCCTGGGGAAAGGACTTCTTTTTCCCATGGCAAATGGCCTCCCTTGGCAGCCACTCACCCTGGCAGAAAGTGGGAGCCTAGCTAGAATGATGCAATCGTTGCTGGATTTTTCCAAAAGAAAAGCTGGCAGCAACTAGGGCCCTGGAAGTACTTAGAGCCTCAAACGCCACCTTGAACATATTCCTGAGACCCTGGGGAAAGGACTTCGTTTTTCCCATGGAAAATGGCCTTCATTTGTGGCCACTTGGCCTGGCAGGCAGGGCAGTGCCAAGCCAGGAATCTACAAACTCTGCTGGATCCTTCCAGAACGAAAGCTGCCAGCAACTAGGACCCTGCAAGTCCTTAGAGCCCCAGATGCCACCTGTCATCTGACACCCAGAGCCTGGGCCAATGACTTCGTTTTCCCCATGGAAAATGGCCTCCATTTCTGGCCACTCGCCCTGACCAAGAGGGTGGTGCCCAGCAAGAAATTTGCAAGCTTTGCTGGATTGCTCCAAATCTAAAGCTACCACTTGTTGTTGTTTTATTTCTCTAGAGTCCCATAATGCTGTTCTCAGATTGCTAAAGTCCATACCTCCTCGGTGTGTTCTTATGGCTGCAGATCTTCACAGCACAGACGCTTTCTTCTGCATGCTGTTCTTTCCCAGTTCAGGGCTCCTTCAAGGCTCTCCCTGAATGGCTACGCCGCCCCCTTTTATCCCAGTTCTCTTCAATGCTCACAGCTGCAGCCCATCAAGGACAACCAGGACCTGTGGGGCAAAGCCTCTAGACAGATATTCAAATAGAATCCATTTCCTCTACTCTAGCCAGTAAGTACTACCCTACAAGTCCTCAGAACCCCAAAGGCCACCTTTCATCTGACACCCAGACCCTGGGGAAAGGACTTCTTTTTCCCATGGCAAATGGCCTCCCTTGGCAGCCACTCACCCTGGCAGAAAGTGGGAGCCTAGCTAGAATGATGCAATCGTTGCTGGATTTTTCCAAAAGAAAAGCTGGCAGCAACTAGGGCCCTGGAAGTACTTAGAGCCTCAAACGCCACCTTGAACATATTCCTGAGACCCTGGGGAAAGGACTTCGTTTTTCCCATGGGAAATGGCCTTCATTTGTGGCCACTTGGCCTGGCAGGCAGGGCAGTGCCAAGCCAGGAATCTACAAACTCTGCTGGATCCTTCCAGAACGAAAGCTGCCAGCAACTAGGACCCTGCAAGTCCTTAGAGCCCCAGATGCCACCAGTCATCTGACACCCAGAGCCTGGGCCAATGACTTCGTTTTCCCCATGGAAAATGGCCTCCATTTCTGGCCACTCGCCCTGACCAAGAGGGTGGTGCCCAGCAAGAAATTTGCAAGCTTTGCTGGATTGCTCCAAATCTAAAGCTGCCACTTCTTGTTGTTTTATTTCTCTAGAGTCCCATCATGCTGTTCTCAGATTGCTAAAGTCCATACCTCCTCGGTGTGTTCTTATGGCTGCAGATCTTCACAGCACAGACGCTTTCTTCTGCATGCTGTTCTTTCCCAGTTCAGGGCTCCTTCAAGGCTCTCCCTGAATGGCTAAGCCGCCCCCTTTTATCCCAGTTCTCTTCAATGCTCACAGCTGCAGCCCATCAAGGACAACCAGGACCTGTGGGACAGATATTCAAATAGAATCCATTTCCTCTACTCTAGCCAGTAAGTACTACCCTACAAGTCCTCAGAACCCCAAAGGCCACCTTTCATCTGACACCCAGACCCTGGGGAAAGGACTTCTTTTTCCCATGGCAAATGGCCTCCCTTGGCAGCCACTCACCCTGGCAGAAAGTGGGAGCCTAGCTAGAATGATGCAATCGTTGCTGGATTTTTCCAAAAGAAAAGCTGGCAGCAACTAGGGCCCTGGAAGTACTTAGAGCCTCAAACGCCACCTTGAACATATTCCTGAGACCCTGGGGAAAGGACTTCTTTTTCCCATGGAAAATGGCCTTCATTTGTGGCCACTTGGCCTGGCAGGCAGGGCAGTGCCAAGCCAGGAATCTACAAACTGTGCTGGATCCTTCCAGAACGAAAGCTGCCAGCAACTAGGACCCTGCAAGTCCTTAGAGCCCCAGATGCCACCAGTCATCTGACACCCAGAGCCTGGGCCAATGACTTCGTTTTCCCCATGGAAAATGGCCTCCATTTCTGGCCACTCGCCCTGACCAAGAGGGTGGTGCCCAGCAAGAAATTTGCAAGCTTTGCTGGATTGCTCCAAATCGAAAGCTGCCACTTGTTGTTGTTCTATTTCTCTAGAGTCCCATCATGCTGTTCTCAGATTGCTAAAGTCCATACCTCCTCGGTGTGTTCTTATGGCTGCAGATCTTCACAGCACAGACGCTTTCTTCTGCATGCTGTTCTTTCCCAGTTCAGGGCTCCTTCAAGGCTCTCCCTGAATGGCTACGCCGCCCCCTTTTATCCCAGTTCTCTTCAATGCTCACAGCTGCAGCCCATCAAGGACAACCAGGACCTGTGGGGCAAAGCCTCTAGACAGATATTCAAATAGAATCCATTTCCTCTACTCTAGCCAGTAAGTACTACCCTACAAGTCCTCAGAACCCCAAAGGCCACCTTTCATCTGACACCCAGACCCTGGGGAAAGGACTTCTTTTTCCCATGGCAAATGGCCTCCCTTGGCAGCCACTCACCCTGGCAGAAAGTGGGAGCCTAGCTAGAATGATGCAATCGTTGCTGGATTTTTCCAAAAGAAAAGCTGGCAGCAACTAGGGCCCTGGAAGTACTTAGAGCCTCAAACGCCACCTTGAACATATTACTGAGACCCTGGGGAAAGGACTTCTTTTTCCCATGGAAAATGGCCTTCATTTGTGGCCACTTGGCCTGGCAGGCAGGGCAGTGCCAAGCCAGGAATCTACAAACTCTGCTGGATCCTTCCAGAACGAAAGCTGCCAGCAACTAGGACCCTGCAAGTCCTTAGAGCCCCAGATGCCACCAGTCATCTGACACCCAGAGCCTGGGCCAATGACTTCGTTTTCCCCATGGAAAATGGCCTCCATTTCTGGCCACTCGCCCTGACCAAGAGGGTGGTGCCCAGCAAGAAATTTGCAAGCTTTGCTGGATTGCTCCAAATCGAAAGCTACCGCTTGTTGTTGTTCTATTTCTCTAGAGTCCCATCATGCTGTTCTCAGATTGCTAAAGTCCATACCTCCTCGGTGTGTTCTTATGGCTGCAGATCTTCACAGCACAGACGCTTTCTTCTGCATGCTGTTCTTTCCCAGTTCAGGGCTCCTTCAAGGCTCTCCCTGAATGGCTACGCCGCCCCCTTTTATCCCAGTTCTCTTCAATGCTCACAGCTGCAGCCCATCAAGGACAACCAGGACCTGTGGGGCAAAGCCTCTAGACAGATATTCAAATAGAATCCATTTCCTCTACTCTAGCCAGTAAGTACTACCCTACAAGTCCTCAGAACCCCAAAGGCCACCTTTCATCTGACACCCAGACCCTGGGGAAAGGACTTCTTTTTCCCATGGCAAATGGCCTCCCTTGGCAGCCACTCACCCTGGCAGAAAGTGGGAGCCTAGCTAGAATGATGCAATCGTTGCTGGATTTTTCCAAAAGAAAAGCTGGCAGCAACTAGGGCCCTGGAAGTACTTAGAGCCTCAAACGCCACCTTGAACATATTACTGAGACCCTGGGGAAAGGACTTCTTTTTCCCATGGAAAATGGCCTTCATTTGTGGCCACTTGGCCTGGCAGGCAGGGCAGTGCCAAGCCAGGAATCTACAAACTCTGCTGGATCCTTCCAGAACGAAAGCTGCCAGCAACTAGGACCCTGCAAGTCCTTAGAGCCCCAGATGCCACCTGTCATCTGACACCCAGAGCCTGGGCCAATGACTTCGTTTTCCCCATGGAAAATGGCCTCCATTTCTGGCCACTCGCCCTGACCAAGAGGGTGGTGCCCAGCAAGAAATTTGCAAGCTTTGCTGGATTGCTCCAAATCGAAAGCTGCCACTTGTTGTTGTTTTATTTCTCTAGAGTCCCATAATGCTGTTCTCAGATTGCTAAAGTCCATACCTCCTCGGTGTGTTCTTATGGCTGCAGATCTTCACAGCACAGACGCTTTCTTCTGCATGCTGTTCTTTCCCAGTTCAGGGCTCCTTCAAGGCTCTCCCTGAATGGCTACGCCGCCCCCTTTTATCCCAGTTCTCTTCAATGCTCACAGCTGCAGCCCATCAAGGACAACCAGGACCTGTGGGACAGATATTCAAATAGAATCCATTTCCTCTACTCTAGCCAGTAAGTACTACCCTACAAGTCCTCAGAACCCCAAAGGCCACCTTTCATCTGACACCCAGACCCTGGGGAAAGGACTTCTTTTTCCCATGGCAAATGGCCTCCCTTGGCAGCCACTCACCCTGGCAGAAAGTGGGAGCCTAGCTAGAATGATGCAATCGTTGCTGGATTTTTCCAAAAGAAAAGCTGCCAGCAACTAGGGCCCTGGAAGTACTTAGAGCCTCAAACGCCACCTTGAACATATTACTGAGACCCTGGGGAAAGGACTTCGTTTTTCCCATGGAAAATGGCCTTCATTTGTGGCCACTTGGCCTGGCAGGCAGGGCAGTGCCAAGCCAGGAATCTACAAACTCTGCTGGATCCTTCCAGAACGAAAGCTGCCAGCAACTAGGACCCTGCAAGTCCTTAGAGCCCCAGATGCAACCTGTCATCTGACACCCAGAGCCTGGGCCAATGACTTCGTTTTCCCCATGGAAAATGGCCTCCATTTCTGGCCACTCGCCCTGACCAAGAGGGTGGTGCCCAGCAAGAAATTTGCAAGCTTTGCTGGATTGCTCCAAATCGAAAGCTGCCACTTGTTGTTGTTCTATTTCTCTAGAGTCCCATCATGCTGTTCTCAGATTGCTAAAGTCCATACCTCCTCGGTGTGTTCTTATGGCTGCAGATCTTCACAGCACAGACGCTTTCTTCTGCATGCTGTTCTTTCCCAGTTCAGGGCTCCTTCAAGGCTCTCCCTGAATGGCTACGCCGCCCCCTTTTATCCCAGTTCTCTTCAATGCTCACAGCTGCAGCCCATCAAGGACAACCAGGACCTGTGGGACAGATATTCAAATAGAATCCATTTCCTCTACTCTAGCCAGTAAGTACTACCCTACAAGTCCTCAGAACCCCAAAGGCCACCTTTCATCTGACACCCAGACCCTGGGGAAAGGACTTCTTTTTCCCATGGCAAATGGCCTCCCTTGGCAGCCACTCACCCTGGCAGAAAGTGGGAGCCTAGCTAGAATGATGCAATCGTTGCTGGATTTTTCCAAAAGAAAAGCTGGCAGCAACTAGGGCCCTGGAAGTACTTAGAGCCTCAAACGCCACCTTGAACATATTACTGAGACCCTGGGGAAAGGACTTCGTTTTTCCCATGGAAAATGGCCTTCATTTGTGGCCACTTGGCCTGGCAGGCAGGGCAGTGCCAAGCCAGGAATCTACAAACTCTGCTGGATCCTTCCAGAACGAAAGCTGCCAGCAACTAGGACCCTGCAAGTCCTTAGAGCCCCAGATGCCACCAGTCATCTGACACCCAGAGCCTGGGCCAATGACTTCGTTTTCCCCATGGAAAATGGCCTCCATTTCTGGCCACTCGCCCTGACCAAGAGGGTGGTGCCCAGCAAGAAATTTGCAAGCTTTGCTGGATTGCTCCAAATCGAAAGCTGCCACTTGTTGTTGTTCTATTTCTCTAGAGTCCCATCATGCTGTTCTCAGATTGCTAAAGTCCATACCTCCTCGGTGTGTTCTTATGGCTGCAGATCTTCACAGCACAGACGCTTTCTTCTGCATGCTGTTCTTTCCCAGTTCAGGGCTCCTTCAAGGCTCTCCCTGAATGGCTACTCCGCCCCCTTTTATCCCAGTTCTCTTCAATGCTCACAGCTGCAGCCCATCAAGGACAACCAGGACCTGTGGGGCAAAGCCTCTAGACAGATATTCAAATAGAATCCATTTCCTCTACTCTAGCCAGTAAGTACTACCCTACAAGTCCTCAGAACCCCAAAGGCCACCTTTCATCTGACACCCAGACCCTGGGGAAAGGACTTCTTTTTCCCATGGCAAATGGCCTCCCTTGGCAGCCACTCACCCTGGCAGAAAGTGGGAGCCTAGCTAGAATGATGCAATCGTTGCTGGATTTTTCCAAAAGAAAAGCTGGCAGCAACTAGGGCCCTGGAAGTACTTAGAGCCTCAAACGCCACCTTGAACATATTACTGAGACCCTGGGGAAAGGACTTCTTTTTCCCATGGAAAATGGCCTTCATTTGTGGCCACTTGGCCTGGCAGGCAGGGCAGTGCCAAGCCAGGAATCTACAAACTCTGCTGGATCCTTCCAGAACGAAAGCTGCCAGCAACTAGGACCCTGCAAGTCCTTAGAGCCCCAGATGCCACCAGTCATCTGACACCCAGAGCCTGGGCCAATGACTTCGTTTTCCCCATGGAAAATGGCCTCCATTTCTGGCCACTCGCCCTGACCAAGAGGGTGGTGCCCAGCAAGAAATTTGCAAGCTTTGCTGGATTGCTCCAAATCGAAAGCTACCGCTTGTTGTTGTTCTATTTCTCTAGAGTCCCATCATGCTGTTCTCAGATTGCTAAAGTCCATACCTCCTCGGTGTGTTCTTATGGCTGCAGATCTTCACAGCACAGACGCTTTCTTCTGCATGCTGTTCTTTCCCAGTTCAGGGCTCCTTCAAGGCTCTCCCTGAATGGCTACTCCGCCCCCTTTTATCCCAGTTCTCTTCAATGCTCACAGCTGCAGCCCATCAAGGACAACCAGGACCTGTGGGGCAAAGCCTCTAGACAGATATTCAAATAGAATCCATTTCCTCTACTCTAGCCAGTAAGTACTACCCTACAAGTCCTCAGAACCCCAAAGGCCACCTTTCATCTGACACCCAGACCCTGGGGAAAGGACTTCTTTTTCCCATGGCAAATGGCCTCCCTTGGCAGCCACTCACCCTGGCAGAAAGTGGGAGCCTAGCTAGAATGATGCAATCGTTGCTGGATTTTTCCAAAAGAAAAGCTGGCAGCAACTAGGGCCCTGGAAGTACTTAGAGCCTCAAACGCCACCTTGAACATATTACTGAGACCCTGGGGAAAGGACTTCTTTTTCCCATGGAAAATGGCCTTCATTTGTGGCCACTTGGCCTGGCAGGCAGGGCAGTGCCAAGCCAGGAATCTACAAACTCTGCTGGATCCTTCCAGAACGAAAGCTGCCAGCAACTAGGACCCTGCAAGTCCTTAGAGCCCCAGATGCCACCAGTCATCTGACACCCAGAGCCTGGGCCAATGACTTCGTTTTCCCCATGGAAAATGGCCTCCATTTCTGGCCACTCGCCCTGACCAAGAGGGTGGTGCCCAGCAAGAAATTTGCAAGCTTTGCTGGATTGCTCCAAATCGAAAGCTACCGCTTGTTGTTGTTCTATTTCTCTAGAGTCCCATCATGCTGTTCTCAGATTGCTAAAGTCCATACCTCCTCGGTGTGTTCTTATGGCTGCAGATCTTCACAGCACAGACGCTTTCTTCTGCATGCTGTTCTTTCCCAGTTCAGGGCTCCTTCAAGGCTCTCCCTGAATGGCTACGCCGCCCCCTTTTATCCCAGTTCTCTTCAATGCTCACAGCTGCAGCCCATCAAGGACAACCAGGACCTGTGGGGCAAAGCCTCTAGACAGATATTCAAATAGAATCCATTTCCTCTACTCTAGCCAGTAAGTACTACCCTACAAGTCCTCAGAACCCCAAAGGCCACCTTTCATCTGACACCCAGACCCTGGGGAAAGGACTTCTTTTTCCCATGGCAAATGGCCTCCCTTGGCAGCCACTCACCCTGGCAGAAAGTGGGAGCCTAGCTAGAATGATGCAATCGTTGCTGGATTTTTCCAAAAGAAAAGCTGGCAGCAACTAGGGCCCTGGAAGTACTTAGAGCCTCAAACGCCACCTTGAACATATTACTGAGACCCTGGGGAAAGGACTTCTTTTTCCCATGGAAAATGGCCTTCATTTGTGGCCACTTGGCCTGGCAGGCAGGGCAGTGCCAAGCCAGGAATCTACAAACTCTGCTGGATCCTTCCAGAACGAAAGCTGCCAGCAACTAGGACCCTGCAAGTCCTTAGAGCCCCAGATGCCACCTGTCATCTGACACCCAGAGCCTGGGCCAATGACTTCGTTTTCCCCATGGAAAATGGCCTCCATTTCTGGCCACTCGCCCTGACCAAGAGGGTGGTGCCCAGCAAGAAATTTGCAAGCTTTGCTGGATTGCTCCAAATCGAAAGCTGCCACTTGTTGTTGTTTTATTTCTCTAGAGTCCCATAATGCTGTTCTCAGATTGCTAAAGTCCATACCTCCTCGGTGTGTTCTTATGGCTGCAGATCTTCACAGCACAGACGCTTTCTTCTGCATGCTGTTCTTTCCCAGTTCAGGGCTCCTTCAAGGCTCTCCCTGAATGGCTACGCCGCCCCCTTTTATCCCAGTTCTCTTCAATGCTCACAGCTGCAGCCCATCAAGGACAACCAGGACCTGTGGGACAGATATTCAAATAGAATCCATTTCCTCTACTCTAGCCAGTAAGTACTACCCTACAAGTCCTCAGAACCCCAAAGGCCACCTTTCATCTGACACCCAGACCCTGGGGAAAGGACTTCTTTTTCCCATGGCAAATGGCCTCCCTTGGCAGCCACTCACCCTGGCAGAAAGTGGGAGCCTAGCTAGAATGATGCAATCGTTGCTGGATTTTTCCAAAAGAAAAGCTGGCAGCAACTAGGGCCCTGGAAGTACTTAGAGCCTCAAACGCCACCTTGAACATATTACTGAGACCCTGGGGAAAGGACTTCGTTTTTCCCATGGAAAATGGCCTTCATTTGTGGCCACTTGGCCTGGCAGGCAGGGCAGTGCCAAGCCAGGAATCTACAAACTCTGCTGGATCCTTCCAGAACGAAAGCTGCCAGCAACTAGGACCCTGCAAGTCCTTAGAGCCCCAGATGCAACCTGTCATCTGACACCCAGAGCCTGGGCCAATGACTTCGTTTTCCCCATGGAAAATGGCCTCCATTTCTGGCCACTCGCCCTGACCAAGAGGGTGGTGCCCAGCAAGAAATTTGCAAGCTTTGCTGGATTGCTCCAAATCGAAAGCTGCCACTTGTTGTTGTTCTATTTCTCTAGAGTCCCATCATGCTGTTCTCAGATTGCTAAAGTCCATACCTCCTCGGTGTGTTCTTATGGCTGCAGATCTTCACAGCACAGACGCTTTCTTCTGCATGCTGTTCTTTCCCAGTTCAGGGCTCCTTCAAGGCTCTCCCTGAATGGCTACGCCGCCCCCTTTTATCCCAGTTCTCTTCAATGCTCACAGCTGCAGCCCATCAAGGACAACCAGGACCTGTGGGACAGATATTCAAATAGAATCCATTTCCTCTACTCTAGCCAGTAAGTACTACCCTACAAGTCCTCAGAACCCCAAAGGCCACCTTTCATCTGACACCCAGACCCTGGGGAAAGGACTTCTTTTTCCCATGGCAAATGGCCTCCCTTGGCAGCCACTCACCCTGGCAGAAAGTGGGAGCCTAGCTAGAATGATGCAATCGTTGCTGGATTTTTCCAAAAGAAAAGCTGGCAGCAACTAGGGCCCTGGAAGTACTTAGAGCCTCAAACGCCACCTTGAACATATTACTGAGACCCTGGGGAAAGGACTTCGTTTTTCCCATGGAAAATGGCCTTCATTTGTGGCCACTTGGCCTGGCAGGCAGGGCAGTGCCAAGCCAGGAATCTACAAACTCTGCTGGATCCTTCCAGAACGAAAGCTGCCAGCAACTAGGACCCTGCAAGTCCTTAGAGCCCCAGATGCCACCAGTCATCTGACACCCAGAGCCTGGGCCAATGACTTCGTTTTCCCCATGGAAAATGGCCTCCATTTCTGGCCACTCGCCCTGACCAAGAGGGTGGTGCCCAGCAAGAAATTTGCAAGCTTTGCTGGATTGCTCCAAATCGAAAGCTGCCACTTGTTGTTGTTCTATTTCTCTAGAGTCCCATCATGCTGTTCTCAGATTGCTAAAGTCCATACCTCCTCGGTGTGTTCTTATGGCTGCAGATCTTCACAGCACAGACGCTTTCTTCTGCATGCTGTTCTTTCCCAGTTCAGGGCTCCTTCAAGGCTCTCCCTGAATGGCTACTCCGCCCCCTTTTATCCCAGTTCTCTTCAATGCTCACAGCTGCAGCCCATCAAGGACAACCAGGACCTGTGGGACAGATATTCAAATAGAATCCATTTCCTCTACTCTAGCCAGTAAGTACTACCCTACAAGTCCTCAGAACCCCAAAGGCCACCTTTCATCTGACACCCAGACCCTGGGGAAAGGACTTCTTTTTCCCATGGCAAATGGCCTCCCTTGGCAGCCACTCACCCTGGCAGAAAGTGGGAGCCTAGCTAGAATGATGCAATCGTTGCTGGATTTTTCCAAAAGAAAAGCTGGCAGCAACTAGGGCCCTGGAAGTACTTAGAGCCTCAAACGCCACCTTGAACATATTACTGAGACCCTGGGGAAAGGACTTCGTTTTTCCCATGGAAAATGGCCTTCATTTCTGGCCACTCTGCCTGGCAGGCAGGGCAGTGCCAAGCCAGGAATCTACAAACTCTGCTGGATCCTTCCAGAACGAAAGCTGCCAGCAACTAGGACCCTGCAAGTCCTTACAGCCCCAGATGCCACCAGTCATCTGACACCCAGAGCCTGGGCCAATGACTTCGTTTTCCCCATGGAAAATGGCCTCCATTTCTGGCCACTCGCCCTGACCAAGAGGGTGGTGCCCAGCAAGAAATTTGCAAGCTTTGCTGGATTGCTCCAAATCGAAAGCTACCACTTGTTGTTGTTCTATTTCTCTAGAGTCCCATCATGCTGTTCTCAGATTGCTAAAGTCCATACCTCCTCGGTGTGTTCTTATGGCTGCAGATCTTCACAGCACAGACGCTTTCTTCTGCATGCTGTTCTTTCCCAGTTCAGGGCTCCTTCAAGGCTCTCCCTGAATGGCTACGCCGCCCCCTTTTATCCCAGTTCTCTTCAATGCTCACAGCTGCAGCCCATCAAGGACAACCAGGACCTGTGGGACAGATATTCAAATAGAATCCATTTCCTCTACTCTAGCCAGTAAGTACTACCCTACAAGTCCTCAGAACCCCAAAGGCCACCTTTCATCTGACACCCAGACCCTGGGGAAAGGACTTCTTTTTCCCATGGCAAATGGCCTCCCTTGGCAGCCACTCACCCTGGCAGAAAGTGGGAGCCTAGCTAGAATGATGCAATCGTTGCTGGATTTTTCCAAAAGAAAAGCTGGCAGCAACTAGGGCCCTGGAAGTACTTAGAGCCTCAAACGCCACCTTGAACATATTCCTGAGACCCTGGGGAAAGGACTTCTTTTTCCCATGGAAAATGGCCTTCATTTGTGGCCACTTGGCCTGGCAGGCAGGGCAGTGCCAAGCCAGGAATCTACAAACTGTGCTGGATCCTTCCAGAACGAAAGCTGCCAGCAACTAGGACCCTGCAAGTCCTTAGAGCCCCAGATGCCACCAGTCATCTGACACCCAGAGCCTGGGCCAATGACTTCGTTTTCCCCATGGAAAATGGCCTCCATTTCTGGCCACTCGCCCTGACCAAGAGGGTGGTGCCCAGCAAGAAATTTGCAAGCTTTGCTGGATTGCTCCAAATCGAAAGCTGCCACTTGTTGTTGTTCTATTTCTCTAGAGTCCCATCATGCTGTTCTCAGATTGCTAAAGTCCATACCTCCTCGGTGTGTTCTTATGGCTGCAGATCTTCACAGCACAGACGCTTTCTTCTGCATGCTGTTCTTTCCCAGTTCAGGGCTCCTTCAAGGCTCTCCCTGAATGGCTACGCCGCCCCCTTTTATCCCAGTTCTCTTCAATGCTCACAGCTGCAGCCCATCAAGGACAACCAGGACCTGTGGGGCAAAGCCTCTAGACAGATATTCAAATAGAATCCATTTCCTCTACTCTAGCCAGTAAGTACTACCCTACAAGTCCTCAGAACCCCAAAGGCCACCTTTCATCTGACACCCAGACCCTGGGGAAAGGACTTCTTTTTCCCATGGCAAATGGCCTCCCTTGGCAGCCACTCACCCTGGCAGAAAGTGGGAGCCTAGCTAGAATGATGCAATCGTTGCTGGATTTTTCCAAAAGAAAAGCTGGCAGCAACTAGGGCCCTGGAAGTACTTAGAGCCTCAAACGCCACCTTGAACATATTACTGAGACCCTGGGGAAAGGACTTCTTTTTCCCATGGAAAATGGCCTTCATTTGTGGCCACTTGGCCTGGCAGGCAGGGCAGTGCCAAGCCAGGAATCTACAAACTCTGCTGGATCCTTCCAGAACGAAAGCTGCCAGCAACTAGGACCCTGCAAGTCCTTAGAGCCCCAGATGCCACCAGTCATCTGACACCCAGAGCCTGGGCCAATGACTTCGTTTTCCCCATGGAAAATGGCCTCCATTTCTGGCCACTCGCCCTGACCAAGAGGGTGGTGCCCAGCAAGAAATTTGCAAGCTTTGCTGGATTGCTCCAAATCGAAAGCTACCGCTTGTTGTTGTTCTATTTCTCTAGAGTCCCATCATGCTGTTCTCAGATTGCTAAAGTCCATACCTCCTCGGTGTGTTCTTATGGCTGCAGATCTTCACAGCACAGACGCTTTCTTCTGCATGCTGTTCTTTCCCAGTTCAGGGCTCCTTCAAGGCTCTCCCTGAATGGCTAAGCCGCCCCCTTTTATCCCAGTTCTCTTCAATGCTCACAGCTGCAGCCCATCAAGGACAACCAGGACCTGTGGGACAGATATTCAAATAGAATCCATTTCCTCTACTCTAGCCAGTAAGTACTACCCTACAAGTCCTCAGAACCCCAAAGGCCACCTTTCATCTGACACCCAGACCCTGGGGAAAGGACTTCTTTTTCCCATGGCAAATGGCCTCCCTTGGCAGCCACTCACCCTGGCAGAAAGTGGGAGCCTAGCTAGAATGATGCAATCGTTGCTGGATTTTTCCAAAAGAAAAGCTGGCAGCAACTAGGGCCCTGGAAGTACTTAGAGCCTCAAACGCCACCTTGAACATATTCCTGAGACCCTGGGGAAAGGACTTCTTTTTCCCATGGAAAATGGCCTTCATTTGTGGCCACTTGGCCTGGCAGGCAGGGCAGTGCCAAGCCAGGAATCTACAAACTGTGCTGGATCCTTCCAGAACGAAAGCTGCCAGCAACTAGGACCCTGCAAGTCCTTAGAGCCCCAGATGCCACCAGTCATCTGACACCCAGAGCCTGGGCCAATGACTTCGTTTTCCCCATGGAAAATGGCCTCCATTTCTGGCCACTCGCCCTGACCAAGAGGGTGGTGCCCAGCAAGAAATTTGCAAGCTTTGCTGGATTGCTCCAAATCGAAAGCTGCCACTTGTTGTTGTTCTATTTCTCTAGAGTCCCATCATGCTGTTCTCAGATTGCTAAAGTCCATACCTCCTCGGTGTGTTCTTATGGCTGCAGATCTTCACAGCACAGACGCTTTCTTCTGCATGCTGTTCTTTCCCAGTTCAGGGCTCCTTCAAGGCTCTCCCTGAATGGCTACGCCGCCCCCTTTTATCCCAGTTCTCTTCAATGCTCACAGCTGCAGCCCATCAAGGACAACCAGGACCTGTGGGGCAAAGCCTCTAGACAGATATTCAAATAGAATCCATTTCCTCTACTCTAGCCAGTAAGTACTACCCTACAAGTCCTCAGAACCCCAAAGGCCACCTTTCATCTGACACCCAGACCCTGGGGAAAGGACTTCTTTTTCCCATGGCAAATGGCCTCCCTTGGCAGCCACTCACCCTGGCAGAAAGTGGGAGCCTAGCTAGAATGATGCAATCGTTGCTGGATTTTTCCAAAAGAAAAGCTGGCAGCAACTAGGGCCCTGGAAGTACTTAGAGCCTCAAACGCCACCTTGAACATATTACTGAGACCCTGGGGAAAGGACTTCTTTTTCCCATGGAAAATGGCCTTCATTTGTGGCCACTTGGCCTGGCAGGCAGGGCAGTGCCAAGCCAGGAATCTACAAACTCTGCTGGATCCTTCCAGAACGAAAGCTGCCAGCAACTAGGACCCTGCAAGTCCTTAGAGCCCCAGATGCCACCTGTCATCTGACACCCAGAGCCTGGGCCAATGACTTCGTTTTCCCCATGGAAAATGGCCTCCATTTCTGGCCACTCGCCCTGACCAAGAGGGTGGTGCCCAGCAAGAAATTTGCAAGCTTTGCTGGATTGCTCCAAATCGAAAGCTGCCACTTGTTGTTGTTTTATTTCTCTAGAGTCCCATCATGCTGTTCTCAGATTGCTAAAGTCCATACCTCCTCGGTGTGTTCTTATGGCTGCAGATCTTCACAGCACAGACGCTTTCTTCTGCATGCTGTTCTTTCCCAGTTCAGGGCTCCTTCAAGGCTCTCCCTGAATGGCTACGCCGCCCCCTTTTATCCCAGTTCTCTTCAATGCTCACAGCTGCAGCCCATCAAGGACAACCAGGACCTGTGGGGCAAAGCCTCTAGACAGATATTCAAATAGAATCCATTTCCTCTACTCTAGCCAGTAAGTACTACCCTACAAGTCCTCAGAACCCCAAAGGCCACCTTTCATCTGACACCCAGACCCTGGGGAAAGGACTTCTTTTTCCCATGGCAAATGGCCTCCCTTGGCA
Source organism: Agelaius phoeniceus (assembly GCF_051311805.1). Classification (NCBI taxonomy): domain Eukaryota; kingdom Metazoa; phylum Chordata; class Aves; order Passeriformes; family Icteridae; genus Agelaius; species Agelaius phoeniceus. Next base: position 262,638 of record NW_027509885.1, on the reverse strand, counting down.
GCCACTCACCCTGGCAGAAAGTGGGAGCCTAGCTAGAATGATGCAATCGTTGCTGGATTTTTCCAAAAGAAAAGCTGGCAGCAACTAGGGCCCTGGAAGTACTTAGAGCCTCAAACGCCACCTTGAACATATTACTGAGACCCTGGGGAAAGGACTTCGTTTTTCCCATGGAAAATGGCCTTCATTTGTGGCCACTTGGCCTGGCAGGCAGGGCAGTGCCAAGCCAGGAATCTACAAACTCTGCTGGATCCTTCCAGAACGAAAGCTGCCAGCAACTAGGACCCTGCAAGTCCTTAGAGCCCCAGATGCAACCTGTCATCTGACACCCAGAGCCTGGGCCAATGACTTCGTTTTCCCCATGGAAAATGGCCTCCATTTCTGGCCACTCGCCCTGACCAAGAGGGTGGTGCCCAGCAAGAAATTTGCAAGCTTTGCTGGATTGCTCCAAATCGAAAGCTGCCACTTGTTGTTGTTCTATTTCTCTAGAGTCCCATCATGCTGTTCTCAGATTGCTAAAGTCCATACCTCCTCGGTGTGTTCTTATGGCTGCAGATCTTCACAGCACAGACGCTTTCTTCTGCATGCTGTTCTTTCCCAGTTCAGGGCTCCTTCAAGGCTCTCCCTGAATGGCTACGCCGCCCCCTTTTATCCCAGTTCTCTTCAATGCTCACAGCTGCAGCCCATCAAGGACAACCAGGACCTGTGGGACAGATATTCAAATAGAATCCATTTCCTCTACTCTAGCCAGTAAGTACTACCCTACAAGTCCTCAGAACCCCAAAGGCCACCTTTCATCTGACACCCAGACCCTGGGGAAAGGACTTCTTTTTCCCATGGCAAATGGCCTCCCTTGGCAGCCACTCACCCTGGCAGAAAGTGGGAGCCTAGCTAGAATGATGCAATCGTTGCTGGATTTTTCCAAAAGAAAAGCTGCCAGCAACTAGGGCCCTGGAAGTACTTAGAGCCTCAAACGCCACCTTGAACATATTACTGAGACCCTGGGGAAAGGACTTCGTTTTTCCCATGGAAAATGGCCTTCATTTGTGGCCACTTGGCCTGGCAGGCAGGGCAGTGCCAAGCCAGGAATCTACAAACTCTGCTGGATCCTTCCAGAACGAAAGCTGCCAGCAACTAGGACCCTGCAAGTCCTTAGAGCCCCAGATGCCACCAGTCATCTGACACCCAGAGCCTGGGCCAATGACTTCGTTTTCCCCATGGAAAATGGCCTCCATTTCTGGCCACTCGCCCTGACCAAGAGGGTGGTGCCCAGCAAGAAATTTGCAAGCTTTGCTGGATTGCTCCAAATCGAAAGCTGCCACTTGTTGTTGTTCTATTTCTCTAGAGTCCCATCATGCTGTTCTCAGATTGCTAAAGTCCATACCTCCTCGGTGTGTTCTTATGGCTGCAGATCTTCACAGCACAGACGCTTTCTTCTGCATGCTGTTCTTTCCCAGTTCAGGGCTCCTTCAAGGCTCTCCCTGAATGGCTACGCCGCCCCCTTTTATCCCAGTTCTCTTCAATGCTCACAGCTGCAGCCCATCAAGGACAACCAGGACCTGTGGGACAGATATTCAAATAGAATCCATTTCCTCTACTCTAGCCAGTAAGTAGTACCCTACAAGTCCTCAGAACCCCAAAGGCCACCTTTCATCTGACACCCAGACCCTGGGGAAAGGACTTCTTTTTCCCATGGCAAATGGCCTCCCTTGGCAGCCACTCACCCTGGCAGAAAGTGGGAGCCTAGCTAGAATGATGCAATCGTTGCTGGATTTTTCCAAAAGAAAAGCTGGCAGCAACTAGGGCCCTGGAAGTACTTAGAGCCTCAAACGCCACCTTGAACATATTCCTGAGACCCTGGGGAAAGGACTTCGTTTTTCCCATGGAAAATGGCCTTCATTTCTGGCCACTCTGCCTGGCAGGCAGGGCAGTGCCAAGCCAGGAATCTACAAACTGTGCTGGATCCTTCCAGAACGAAAGCTGCCAGCAACTAGGACCCTGCAAGTCCTTAGAGCCCCAGATGCCACCAGTCATCTGACACCCAGAGCCTGGGCCAATGACTTCGTTTTCCCCATGGAAAATGGCCTCCATTTCTGGCCACTCGCCCTGACCAAGAGGGTGGTGCCCAGCAAGAAATTTGCAAGCTTTGCTGGATTGCTCCAAATCTAAAGCTACCACTTGTTGTTCTTCTATTTCTCTAGAGTCCCATCATGCTGTTCTCAGATTGCTAAAGTCCATACCTCCTCGGTGTGTTCTTATGGCTGCAGATCTTCACAGCACAGACGCTTTCTTCTGCATGCTGTTCTTTCCCAGTTCAGGGCTCCTTCAAGGCTCTCCCTGAATGGCTACGCCGCCCCCTTTTATCCCAGTTCTCTTCAATGCTCACAGCTGCAGCCCATCAAGGACAACCAGGACCTGTGGGACAGATATTCAAATAGAATCCATTTCCTCTACTCTAGCCAGTAAGTACTACCCTACAAGTCCTCAGAACCCCAAAGGCCACCTTTCATCTGACACCCAGACCCTGGGGAAAGGACTTCTTTTTCCCATGGCAAATGGCCTCCCTTGGCAGCCACTCACCCTGGCAGAAAGTGGGAGCCTAGCTAGAATGATGCAATCGTTGCTGGATTTTTCCAAAAGAAAAGCTGGCAGCAACTAGGGCCCTGGAAGTACTTAGAGCCTCAAACGCCACCTTGAACATATTACTGAGACCCTGGGGAAAGGACTTCGTTTTTCCCATGGAAAATGGCCTTCATTTGTGGCCACTTGGCCTGGCAGGCAGGGCAGTGCCAAGCCAGGAATCTACAAACTCTGCTGGATCCTTCCAGAACGAAAGCTGCCAGCAACTAGGACCCTGCAAGTCCTTAGAGCCCCAGATGCCACCAGTCATCTGACACCCAGAGCCTGGGCCAATGACTTCGTTTTCCCCATGGAAAATGGCCTCCATTTCTGGCCACTCGCCCTGACCAAGAGGGTGGTGCCCAGCAAGAAATTTGCAAGCTTTGCTGGATTGCTCCAAATCGAAAGCTGCCACTTGTTGTTGTTCTATTTCTCTAGAGTCCCATCATGCTGTTCTCAGATTGCTAAAGTCCATACCTCCTCGGTGTGTTCTTATGGCTGCAGATCTTCACAGCACAGACGCTTTCTTCTGCATGCTGTTCTTTCCCAGTTCAGGGCTCCTTCAAGGCTCTCCCTGAATGGCTACGCCGCCCCCTTTTATCCCAGTTCTCTTCAATGCTCACAGCTGCAGCCCATCAAGGACAACCAGGACCTGTGGGACAGATATTCAAATAGAATCCATTTCCTCTACTCTAGCCAGTAAGTACTACCCTACAAGTCCTCAGAACCCCAAAGGCCACCTTTCATCTGACACCCAGACCCTGGGGAAAGGACTTCTTTTTCCCATGGCAAATGGCCTCCCTTGGCAGCCACTCACCCTGGCAGAAAGTGGGAGCCTAGCTAGAATGATGCAATCGTTGCTGGATTTTTCCAAAAGAAAAGCTGGCAGCAACTAGGGCCCTGGAAGTACTTAGAGCCTCAAACGCCACCTTGAACATATTACTGAGACCCTGGGGAAAGGACTTCGTTTTTCCCATGGAAAATGGCCTTCATTTCTGGCCACTCTGCCTGGCAGGCAGGGCAGTGCCAAGCCAGGAATCTACAAACTGTGCTGGATCCTTCCAGAACGAAAGCTGCCAGCAACTAGGACCCTGCAAGTCCTTACAGCCCCAGATGCCACCAGTCATCTGACACCCAGAGCCTGGGCCAATGACTTCGTTTTCCCCATGGAAAATGGCCTCCATTTCTGGCCACTCGCCCTGACCAAGAGGGTGGTGCCCAGCAAGAAATTTGCAAGCTTTGCTGGATTGCTCCAAATCGAAAGCTACCGCTTGTTGTTGTTCTATTTCTCTAGAGTCCCATCATGCTGTTCTCAGATTGCTAAAGTCCATACCTCCTCGGTGTGTTCTTATGGCTGCAGATCTTCACAGCACAGACGCTTTCTTCTGCATGCTGTTCTTTCCCAGTTCAGGGCTCCTTCAAGGCTCTCCCTGAATGGCTAAGCCGCCCCCTTTTATCCCAGTTCTCTTCAATGCTCACAGCTGCAGCCCATCAAGGACAACCAGGACCTGTGGGACAGATATTCAAATAGAATCCATTTCCTCTACTCTAGCCAGTAAGTACTACCCTACAAGTCCTCAGAACCCCAAAGGCCACCTTTCATCTGACACCCAGACCCTGGGGAAAGGACTTCTTTTTCCCATGGCAAATGGCCTCCCTTGGCAGCCACTCACCCTGGCAGAAAGTGGGAGCCTAGCTAGAATGATGCAATCGTTGCTGGATTTTTCCAAAAGAAAAGCTGGCAGCAACTAGGGCCCTGGAAGTACTTAGAGCCTCAAACGCCACCTTGAACATATTCCTGAGACCCTGGGGAAAGGACTTCTTTTTCCCATGGAAAATGGCCTTCATTTGTGGCCACTTGGCCTGGCAGGCAGGGCAGTGCCAAGCCAGGAATCTACAAACTGTGCTGGATCCTTCCAGAACGAAAGCTGCCAGCAACTAGGACCCTGCAAGTCCTTAGAGCCCCAGATGCCACCAGTCATCTGACACCCAGAGCCTGGGCCAATGACTTCGTTTTCCCCATGGAAAATGGCCTCCATTTCTGGCCACTCGCCCTGACCAAGAGGGTGGTGCCCAGCAAGAAATTTGCAAGCTTTGCTGGATTGCTCCAAATCGAAAGCTGCCACTTGTTGTTGTTCTATTTCTCTAGAGTCCCATAATGCTGTTCTCAGATTGCTAAAGTCCATACCTCCTCGGTGTGTTCTTATGGCTGCAGATCTTCACAGCACAGACGCTTTCTTCTGCATGCTGTTCTTTCCCAGTTCAGGGCTCCTTCAAGGCTCTCCCTGAATGGCTACGCCGCCCCCTTTTATCCCAGTTCTCTTCAATGCTCACAGCTGCAGCCCATCAAGGACAACCAGGACCTGTGGGGCAAAGCCTCTAGACAGATATTCAAATAGAATCCATTTCCTCTACTCTAGCCAGTAAGTACTACCCTACAAGTCCTCAGAACCCCAAAGGCCACCTTTCATCTGACACCCAGACCCTGGGGAAAGGACTTCTTTTTCCCATGGCAAATGGCCTCCCTTGGCAGCCACTCACCCTGGCAGAAAGTGGGAGCCTAGCTAGAATGATGCAATCGTTGCTGGATTTTTCCAAAAGAAAAGCTGGCAGCAACTAGGGCCCTGGAAGTACTTAGAGCCTCAAACGCCACCTTGAACATATTACTGAGACCCTGGGGAAAGGACTTCGTTTTTCCCATGGAAAATGGCCTTCATTTGTGGCCACTTGGCCTGGCAGGCAGGGCAGTGCCAAGCCAGGAATCTACAAACTATGCTGGATCCTTCCAGAACGAAAGCTGCCAGCAACTAGGACCCTGCAAGTCCTTAGAGCCCCAGATGCCACCAGTCATCTGACACCCAGAGCCTGGGCCAATGACTTCGTTTTCCCCATGGAAAATGGCCTCCATTTCTGGCCACTCGCCCTGACCAAGAGGGTGGTGCCCAGCAAGAAATTTGCAAGCTTTGCTGGATTGCTCCAAATCTAAAGCTACCACTTGTTGTTGTTCTATTTCTCTAGAGTCCCATCATGCTGTTCTCAGATTGCTAAAGTCCATACCTCCTCGGTGTGTTCTTATGGCTGCAGATCTTCACAGCACAGACGCTTTCTTCTGCATGCTGTTCTTTCCCAGTTCAGGGCTCCTTCAAGGCTCTCCCTGAATGGCTACGCCGCCCCCTTTTATCCCAGTTCTCTTCAATGCTCACAGCTGCAGCCCATCAAGGACAACCAGGACCTGTGGGACAGATATTCAAATAGAATCCATTTCCTCTACTCTAGCCAGTAAGTACTACCCTACAAGTCCTCAGAACCCCAAAGGCCACCTTTCATCTGACACCCAGACCCTGGGGAAAGGACTTCTTTTTCCCATGGCAAATGGCCTCCCTTGGCAGCCACTCACCCTGGCAGAAAGTGGGAGCCTAGCTAGAATGATGCAATCGTTGCTGGATTTTTCCAAAAGAAAAGCTGGCAGCAACTAGGGCCCTGGAAGTACTTAGAGCCTCAAACGCCACCTTGAACATATTACTGAGACCCTGGGGAAAGGACTTCGTTTTTCCCATGGGAAATGGCCTTCATTTGTGGCCACTTGGCCTGGCAGGCAGGGCAGTGCCAAGCCAGGAATCTACAAACTCTGCTGGATCCTTCCAGAACGAAAGCTGCCAGCAACTAGGACCCTGCAAGTCCTTAGAGCCCCAGATGCCACCAGTCATCTGACACCCAGAGCCTGGGCCAATGACTTCGTTTTCCCCATGGAAAATGGCCTCCATTTCTGGCCACTCGCCCTGACCAAGAGGGTGGTGCCCAGCAAGAAATTTGCAAGCTTTGCTGGATTGCTCCAAATCGAAAGCTGCCACTTGTTGTTGTTTTATTTCTCTAGAGTCCCATAAGGCTGTTCTCAGATTGCTAAAGTCCATACCTCCTCGGTGTGTTCTTATGGCTGCAGATCTTCACAGCACAGACGCTTTCTTCTGCATGCTGTTCTTTCCCAGTTCAGGGCTCCTTCAAGGCTCTCCCTGAATGGCTACGCCGCCCCCTTTTATCCCAGTTCTCTTCAATGCTCACAGCTGCAGCCCATCAAGGACAACCAGGACCTGTGGGGCAAAGCCTCTAGACAGATATTCAAATAGAATCCATTTCCTCTACTCTAGCCAGTAAGTACTACCCTACAAGTCCTCAGAACCCCAAAGGCCACCTTTCATCTGACACCCAGACCCTGGGGAAAGGACTTCTTTTTCCCATGGCAAATGGCCTCCCTTGGCAGCCACTCACCCTGGCAGAAAGTGGGAGCCTAGCTAGAATGATGCAATCGTTGCTGGATTTTTCCAAAAGAAAAGCTGGCAGCAACTAGGGCCCTGGAAGTACTTAGAGCCTCAAACGCCACCTTGAACATATTACTGAGACCCTGGGGAAAGGACTTCGTTTTTCCCATGGAAAATGGCCTTCATTTGTGGCCACTTGGCCTGGCAGGCAGGGCAGTGCCAAGCCAGGAATCTACAAACTCTGCTGGATCCTTCCAGAACGAAAGCTGCCAGCAACTAGGACCCTGCAAGTCCTTAGAGCCCCAGATGCAACCTGTCATCTGACACCCAGAGCCTGGGCCAATGACTTCGTTTTCCCCATGGAAAATGGCCTCCATTTCTGGCCACTCGCCCTGACCAAGAGGGTGGTGCCCAGCAAGAAATTTGCAAGCTTTGCTGGATTGCTCCAAATCGAAAGCTGCCACTTGTTGTTGTTTTATTTCTCTAGAGTCCCATCATGCTGTTCTCAGATTGCTAAAGTCCATACCTCCTCGGTGTGTTCTTATGGCTGCAGATCTTCACAGCACAGACGCTTTCTTCTGCATGCTGTTCTTTCCCAGTTCAGGGCTCCTTCAAGGCTCTCCCTGAATGGCTACGCCGCCCCCTTTTATCCCAGTTCTCTTCAATGCTCACAGCTGCAGCCCATCAAGGACAACCAGGACCTGTGGGACAGATATTCAAATAGAATCCATTTCCTCTACTCTAGCCAGTAAGTACTACCCTACAAGTCCTCAGAACCCCAAAGGCCACCTTTCATCTGACACCCAGACCCTGGGGAAAGGACTTCTTTTTCCCATGGCAAATGGCCTCCCTTGGCAGCCACTCACCCTGGCAGAAAGTGGGAGCCTAGCTAGAATGATGCAATCGTTGCTGGATTTTTCCAAAAGAAAAGCTGGCAGCAACTAGGGCCCTGGAAGTACTTAGAGCCTCAAACGCCACCTTGAACATATTACTGAGACCCTGGGGAAAGGACTTCGTTTTTCCCATGGAAAATGGCCTTCATTTCTGGCCACTCTGCCTGGCAGGCAGGGCAGTGCCAAGCCAGGAATCTACAAACTCTGCTGGATCCTTCCAGAACGAAAGCTGCCAGCAACTAGGACCCTGCAAGTCCTTACAGCCCCAGATGCCACCAGTCATCTGACACCCAGAGCCTGGGCCAATGACTTCGTTTTCCCCATGGAAAATGGCCTCCATTTCTGGCCACTCGCCCTGACCAAGAGGGTGGTGCCCAGCAAGAAATTTGCAAGCTTTGCTGGATTGCTCCAAATCTAAAGCTACCACTTGTTGTTGTTCTATTTCTCTAGAGTCCCATCATGCTGTTCTCAGATTGCTAAAGTCCATACCTCCTCGGTGTGTTCTTATGGCTGCAGATCTTCACAGCACAGACGCTTTCTTCTGCATGCTGTTCTTTCCCAGTTCAGGGCTCCTTCAAGGCTCTCCCTGAATGGCTAAGCCGCCCCCTTTTATCCCAGTTCTCTTCAATGCTCACAGCTGCAGCCCATCAAGGACAACCAGGACCTGTGGGACAGATATTCAAATAGAATCCATTTCCTCTACTCTAGCCAGTAAGTACTACCCTACAAGTCCTCAGAACCCCAAAGGCCACCTTTCATCTGACACCCAGACCCTGGGGAAAGGACTTCTTTTTCCCATGGCAAATGGCCTCCCTTGGCAGCCACTCACCCTGGCAGAAAGTGGGAGCCTAGCTAGAATGATGCAATCGTTGCTGGATTTTTCCAAAAGAAAAGCTGGCAGCAACTAGGGCCCTGGAAGTACTTAGAGCCTCAAACGCCACCTTGAACATATTACTGAGACCCTGGGGAAAGGACTTCGTTTTTCCCATGGAAAATGGCCTTCATTTGTGGCCACTTGGCCTGGCAGGCAGGGCAGTGCCAAGCCAGGAATCTACAAACTCTGCTGGATCCTTCCAGAACGAAAGCTGCCAGCAACTAGGACCCTGCAAGTCCTTAGAGCCCCAGATGCAACCTGTCATCTGACACCCAGAGCCTGGGCCAATGACTTCGTTTTCCCCATGGAAAATGGCCTCCATTTCTGGCCACTCGCCCTGACCAAGAGGGTGGTGCCCAGCAAGAAATTTGCAAGCTTTGCTGGATTGCTCCAAATCGAAAGCTGCCACTTGTTGTTGTTCTATTTCTCTAGAGTCCCATCATGCTGTTCTCAGATTGCTAAAGTCCATACCTCCTCGGTGTGTTCTTATGGCTGCAGATCTTCACAGCACAGACGCTTTCTTCTGCATGCTGTTCTTTCCCAGTTCAGGGCTCCTTCAAGGCTCTCCCTGAATGGCTACGCCGCCCCCTTTTATCCCAGTTCTCTTCAATGCTCACAGCTGCAGCCCATCAAGGACAACCAGGACCTGTGGGACAGATATTCAAATAGAATCCATTTCCTCTACTCTAGCCAGTAAGTACTACCCTACAAGTCCTCAGAACCCCAAAGGCCACCTTTCATCTGACACCCAGACCCTGGGGAAAGGACTTCTTTTTCCCATGGCAAATGGCCTCCCTTGGCAGCCACTCACCCTGGCAGAAAGTGGGAGCCTAGCTAGAATGATGCAATCGTTGCTGGATTTTTCCAAAAGAAAAGCTGGCAGCAACTAGGGCCCTGGAAGTACTTAGAGCCTCAAACGCCACCTTGAACATATTCCTGAGACCCTGGGGAAAGGACTTCGTTTTTCCCATGGGAAATGGCCTTCATTTCTGGCCACTCTGCCTGGCAGGCAGGGCAGTGCCAAGCCAGGAATCTACAAACTGTGCTGGATCCTTCCAGAACGAAAGCTGCCAGCAACTAGGACCCTGCAAGTCCTTACAGCCCCAGATGCCACCAGTCATCTGACACCCAGAGCCTGGGCCAATGACTTCGTTTTCCCCATGGAAAATGGCCTCCATTTCTGGCCACTCGCCCTGACCAAGAGGGTGGTGCCCAGCAAGAAATTTGCAAGCTTTGCTGGATTGCTCCAAATCGAAAGCTACCGCTTGTTGTTGTTCTATTTCTCTAGAGTCCCATCATGCTGTTCTCAGATTGCTAAAGTCCATACCTCCTCGGTGTGTTCTTATGGCTGCAGATCTTCACAGCACAGACGCTTTCTTCTGCATGCTGTTCTTTCCCAGTTCAGGGCTCCTTCAAGGCTCTCCCTGAATGGCTAAGCCGCCCCCTTTTATCCCAGTTCTCTTCAATGCTCACAGCTGCAGCCCATCAAGGACAACCAGGACCTGTGGGACAGATATTCAAATAGAATCCATTTCCTCTACTCTAGCCAGTAAGTACTACCCTACAAGTCCTCAGAACCCCAAAGGCCACCTTTCATCTGACACCCAGACCCTGGGGAAAGGACTTCTTTTTCCCATGGCAAATGGCCTCCCTTGGCAGCCACTCACCCTGGCAGAAAGTGGGAGCCTAGCTAGAATGATGCAATCGTTGCTGGATTTTTCCAAAAGAAAAGCTGGCAGCAACTAGGGCCCTGGAAGTACTTAGAGCCTCAAACGCCACCTTGAACATATTCCTGAGACCCTGGGGAAAGGACTTCTTTTTCCCATGGAAAATGGCCTTCATTTGTGGCCACTTGGCCTGGCAGGCAGGGCAGTGCCAAGCCAGGAATCTACAAACTGTGCTGGATCCTTCCAGAACGAAAGCTGCCAGCAACTAGGACCCTGCAAGTCCTTAGAGCCCCAGATGCCACCAGTCATCTGACACCCAGAGCCTGGGCCAATGACTTCGTTTTCCCCATGGAAAATGGCCTCCATTTCTGGCCACTCGCCCTGACCAAGAGGGTGGTGCCCAGCAAGAAATTTGCAAGCTTTGCTGGATTGCTCCAAATCTAAAGCTGCCACTTGTTGTTGTTCTATTTCTCTAGAGTCCCATAATGCTGTTCTCAGATTGCTAAAGTCCATACCTCCTCGGTGTGTTCTTATGGCTGCAGATCTTCACAGCACAGACGCTTTCTTCTGCATGCTGTTCTTTCCCAGTTCAGGGCTCCTTCAAGGCTCTCCCTGAATGGCTACGCCGCCCCCTTTTATCCCAGTTCTCTTCAATGCTCACAGCTGCAGCCCATCAAGGACAACCAGGACCTGTGGGGCAAAGCCTCTAGACAGATATTCAAATAGAATCCATTTCCTCTACTCTAGCCAGTAAGTACTACCCTACAAGTCCTCAGAACCCCAAAGGCCACCTTTCATCTGACACCCAGACCCTGGGGAAAGGACTTCTTTTTCCCATGGCAAATGGCCTCCCTTGGCAGCCACTCACCCTGGCAGAAAGTGGGAGCCTAGCTAGAATGATGCAATCGTTGCTGGATTTTTCCAAAAGAAAAGCTGGCAGCAACTAGGGCCCTGGAAGTACTTAGAGCCTCAAACGCCACCTTGAACATATTACTGAGACCCTGGGGAAAGGACTTCGTTTTTCCCATGGAAAATGGCCTTCATTTGTGGCCACTTGGCCTGGCAGGCAGGGCAGTGCCAAGCCAGGAATCTACAAACTATGCTGGATCCTTCCAGAACGAAAGCTGCCAGCAACTAGGACCCTGCAAGTCCTTAGAGCCCCAGATGCCACCAGTCATCTGACACCCAGAGCCTGGGCCAATGACTTCGTTTTCCCCATGGAAAATGGCCTCCATTTCTGGCCACTCGCCCTGACCAAGAGGGTGGTGCCCAGCAAGAAATTTGCAAGCTTTGCTGGATTGCTCCAAATCTAAAGCTACCACTTGTTGTTGTTCTATTTCTCTAGAGTCCCATCATGCTGTTCTCAGATTGCTAAAGTCCATACCTCCTCGGTGTGTTCTTATGGCTGCAGATCTTCACAGCACAGACGCTTTCTTCTGCATGCTGTTCTTTCCCAGTTCAGGGCTCCTTCAAGGCTCTCCCTGAATGGCTACGCCGCCCCCTTTTATCCCAGTTCTCTTCAATGCTCACAGCTGCAGCCCATCAAGGACAACCAGGACCTGTGGGACAGATATTCAAATAGAATCCATTTCCTCTACTCTAGCCAGTAAGTACTACCCTACAAGTCCTCAGAACCCCAAAGGCCACCTTTCATCTGACACCCAGACCCTGGGGAAAGGACTTCTTTTTCCCATGGCAAATGGCCTCCCTTGGCAGCCACTCACCCTGGCAGAAAGTGGGAGCCTAGCTAGAATGATGCAATCGTTGCTGGATTTTTCCAAAAGAAAAGCTGGCAGCAACTAGGGCCCTGGAAGTACTTAGAGCCTCAAACGCCACCTTGAACATATTACTGAGACCCTGGGGAAAGGACTTCGTTTTTCCCATGGGAAATGGCCTTCATTTGTGGCCACTTGGCCTGGCAGGCAGGGCAGTGCCAAGCCAGGAATCTACAAACTCTGCTGGATCCTTCCAGAACGAAAGCTGCCAGCAACTAGGACCCTGCAAGTCCTTAGAGCCCCAGATGCCACCAGTCATCTGACACCCAGAGCCTGGGCCAATGACTTCGTTTTCCCCATGGAAAATGGCCTCCATTTCTGGCCACTCGCCCTGACCAAGAGGGTGGTGCCCAGCAAGAAATTTGCAAGCTTTGCTGGATTGCTCCAAATCGAAAGCTGCCACTTGTTGTTGTTTTATTTCTCTAGAGTCCCATAAGGCTGTTCTCAGATTGCTAAAGTCCATACCTCCTCGGTGTGTTCTTATGGCTGCAGATCTTCACAGCACAGACGCTTTCTTCTGCATGCTGTTCTTTCCCAGTTCAGGGCTCCTTCAAGGCTCTCCCTGAATGGCTACGCCGCCCCCTTTTATCCCAGTTCTCTTCAATGCTCACAGCTGCAGCCCATCAAGGACAACCAGGACCTGTGGGGCAAAGCCTCTAGACAGATATTCAAATAGAATCCATTTCCTCTACTCTAGCCAGTAAGTACTACCCTACAAGTCCTCAGAACCCCAAAGGCCACCTTTCATCTGACACCCAGACCCTGGGGAAAGGACTTCTTTTTCCCATGGCAAATGGCCTCCCTTGGCAGCCACTCACCCTGGCAGAAAGTGGGAGCCTAGCTAGAATGATGCAATCGTTGCTGGATTTTTCCAAAAGAAAAGCTGGCAGCAACTAGGGCCCTGGAAGTACTTAGAGCCTCAAACGCCACCTTGAACATATTACTGAGACCCTGGGGAAAGGACTTCGTTTTTCCCATGGAAAATGGCCTTCATTTGTGGCCACTTGGCCTGGCAGGCAGGGCAGTGCCAAGCCAGGAATCTACAAACTCTGCTGGATCCTTCCAGAACGAAAGCTGCCAGCAACTAGGACCCTGCAAGTCCTTAGAGCCCCAGATGCAACCTGTCATCTGACACCCAGAGCCTGGGCCAATGACTTCGTTTTCCCCATGGAAAATGGCCTCCATTTCTGGCCACTCGCCCTGACCAAGAGGGTGGTGCCCAGCAAGAAATTTGCAAGCTTTGCTGGATTGCTCCAAATCGAAAGCTGCCACTTGTTGTTGTTTTATTTCTCTAGAGTCCCATCATGCTGTTCTCAGATTGCTAAAGTCCATACCTCCTCGGTGTGTTCTTATGGCTGCAGATCTTCACAGCACAGACGCTTTCTTCTGCATGCTGTTCTTTCCCAGTTCAGGGCTCCTTCAAGGCTCTCCCTGAATGGCTACGCCGCCCCCTTTTATCCCAGTTCTCTTCAATGCTCACAGCTGCAGCCCATCAAGGACAACCAGGACCTGTGGGACAGATATTCAAATAGAATCCATTTCCTCTACTCTAGCCAGTAAGTACTACCCTACAAGTCCTCAGAACCCCAAAGGCCACCTTTCATCTGACACCCAGACCCTGGGGAAAGGACTTCTTTTTCCCATGGCAAATGGCCTCCCTTGGCAGCCACTCACCCTGGCAGAAAGTGGGAGCCTAGCTAGAATGATGCAATCGTTGCTGGATTTTTCCAAAAGAAAAGCTGGCAGCAACTAGGGCCCTGGAAGTACTTAGAGCCTCAAACGCCACCTTGAACATATTACTGAGACCCTGGGGAAAGGACTTCGTTTTTCCCATGGAAAATGGCCTTCATTTCTGGCCACTCTGCCTGGCAGGCAGGGCAGTGCCAAGCCAGGAATCTACAAACTCTGCTGGATCCTTCCAGAACGAAAGCTGCCAGCAACTAGGACCCTGCAAGTCCTTACAGCCCCAGATGCCACCAGTCATCTGACACCCAGAGCCTGGGCCAATGACTTCGTTTTCCCCATGGAAAATGGCCTCCATTTCTGGCCACTCGCCCTGACCAAGAGGGTGGTGCCCAGCAAGAAATTTGCAAGCTTTGCTGGATTGCTCCAAATCTAAAGCTACCACTTGTTGTTGTTCTATTTCTCTAGAGTCCCATCATGCTGTTCTCAGATTGCTAAAGTCCATACCTCCTCGGTGTGTTCTTATGGCTGCAGATCTTCACAGCACAGACGCTTTCTTCTGCATGCTGTTCTTTCCCAGTTCAGGGCTCCTTCAAGGCTCTCCCTGAATGGCTAAGCCGCCCCCTTTTATCCCAGTTCTCTTCAATGCTCACAGCTGCAGCCCATCAAGGACAACCAGGACCTGTGGGACAGATATTCAAATAGAATCCATTTCCTCTACTCTAGCCAGTAAGTACTACCCTACAAGTCCTCAGAACCCCAAAGGCCACCTTTCATCTGACACCCAGACCCTGGGGAAAGGACTTCTTTTTCCCATGGCAAATGGCCTCCCTTGGCAGCCACTCACCCTGGCAGAAAGTGGGAGCCTAGCTAGAATGATGCAATCGTTGCTGGATTTTTCCAAAAGAAAAGCTGCCAGCAACTAGGGCCCTGGAAGTACTTAGAGCCTCAAACGCCACCTTGAACATATTCCTGAGACCCTGGGGAAAGGACTTCTTTTTCCCATGGAAAATGGCCTTCATTTGTGGCCACTTGGCCTGGCAGGCAGGGCAGTGCCAAGCCAGGAATCTACAAACTATGCTGGATCCTTCCAGAACGAAAGCTGCCAGCAACTAGGACCCTGCAAGTCCTTAGAGCCCCAGATGCCACCAGTCATCTGACACCCAGAGCCTGGGCCAATGACTTTGTTTTCCCCATGGAAAATTGCCTCCATTTCTGGCCACTCGCCCTGACCAAGAGGGTGGTGCCCAGCAAGAAATTTGCAAGCTTTGCTGGATTGCTCCAAATCTAAAGCTGCCACTTGTTGTTGTTCTATTTCTCTAGAGTCCCATCATGCTGTTCTCAGATTGCTAAAGTCCATACCTCCTCGGTGTGTTCTTATGGCTGCAGATCTTCACAGCACAGACGCTTTCTTCTGCATGCTGTTCTTTCCCAGTTCAGGGCTCCTTCAAGGCTCTCCCTGAATGGCTACGCCGCCCCCTTTTATCCCAGTTCTCTTCAATGCTCACAGCTGCAGCCCATCAAGGACAACCAGGACCTGTGGGGCAAAGCCTCTAGACAGATATTCAAATAGAATCCATTTCCTCTACTCTAGCCAGTAAGTACTACCCTACAAGTCCTCAGAACCCCAAAGGCCACCTTTCATCTGACACCCAGACCCTGGGGAAAGGACTTCTTTTTCCCATGGCAAATGGCCTCCCTTGGCAGCCACTCACCCTGGCAGAAAGTGGGAGCCTAGCTAGAATGATGCAATCGTTGCTGGATTTTTCCAAAAGAAAAGCTGGCAGCAACTAGGGCCCTGGAAGTACTTAGAGCCTCAAACGCCACCTTGAACATATTACTGAGACCCTGGGGAAAGGACTTCGTTTTTCCCATGGAAAATGGCCTTCATTTGTGGCCACTTGGCCTGGCAGGCAGGGCAGTGCCAAGCCAGGAATCTACAAACTCTGCTGGATCCTTCCAGAACGAAAGCTGCCAGCAACTAGGACCCTGCAAGTCCTTAGAGCCCCAGATGCAACCTGTCATCTGACACCCAGAGCCTGGGCCAATGACTTCGTTTTCCCCATGGAAAATGGCCTCCATTTCTGGCCACTCGCCCTGACCAAGAGGGTGGTGCCCAGCAAGAAATTTGCAAGCTTTGCTGGATTGCTCCAAATCGAAAGCTGCCACTTGTTGTTGTTCTATTTCTCTAGAGTCCCATCATGCTGTTCTCAGATTGCTAAAGTCCATACCTCCTCGGTGTGTTCTTATGGCTGCAGATCTTCACAGCACAGACGCTTTCTTCTGCATGCTGTTCTTTCCCAGTTCAGGGCTCCTTCAAGGCTCTCCCTGAATGGCTACGCCGCCCCCTTTTATCCCAGTTCTCTTCAATGCTCACAGCTGCAGCCCATCAAGGACAACCAGGACCTGTGGGACAGATATTCAAATAGAATCCATTTCCTCTACTCTAGCCAGTAAGTACTACCCTACAAGTCCTCAGAACCCCAAAGGCCACCTTTCATCTGACACCCAGACCCTGGGGAAAGGACTTCTTTTTCCCATGGCAAATGGCCTCCCTTGGCAGCCACTCACCCTGGCAGAAAGTGGGAGCCTAGCTAGAATGATGCAATCGTTGCTGGATTTTTCCAAAAGAAAAGCTGGCAGCAACTAGGGCCCTGGAAGTACTTAGAGCCTCAAACGCCACCTTGAACATATTACTGAGACCCTGGGGAAAGGACTTCGTTTTTCCCATGGAAAATGGCCTTCATTTGTGGCCACTTGGCCTGGCAGGCAGGGCAGTGCCAAGCCAGGAATCTACAAACTGTGCTGGATCCTTCCAGAACGAAAGCTGCCAGCAACTAGGACCCTGCAAGTCCTTACAGCCCCAGATGCCACCAGTCATCTGACACCCAGAGCCTGGGCCAATGACTTCGTTTTCCCCATGGAAAATGGCCTCCATTTCTGGCCACTCGCCCTGACCAAGAGGGTGGTGCCCAGCAAGAAATTTGCAAGCTTTGCTGGATTGCTCCAAATCTAAAGCTACCACTTGTTGTTGTTCTATTTCTCTAGAGTCCCATCATGCTGTTCTCAGATTGCTAAAGTCCATACCTCCTCGGTGTGTTCTTATGGCTGCAGATCTTCACAGCACAGACGCTTTCTTCTGCATGCTGTTCTTTCCCAGTTCAGGGCTCCTTCAAGGCTCTCCCTGAATGGCTAAGCCGCCCCCTTTTATCCCAGTTCTCTTCAATGCTCACAGCTGCAGCCCATCAAGGACAACCAGGACCTGTGGGACAGATATTCAAATAGAATCCATTTCCTCTACTCTAGCCAGTAAGTACTACCCTACAAGTCCTCAGAACCCCAAAGGCCACCTTTCATCTGACACCCAGACCCTGGGGAAAGGACTTCTTTTTCCCATGGCAAATGGCCTCCCTTGGCAGCCACTCACCCTGGCAGAAAGTGGGAGCCTAGCTAGAATGATGCAATCGTTGCTGGATTTTTCCAAAAGAAAAGCTGCCAGCAACTAGGGCCCTGGAAGTACTTAGAGCCTCAAACGCCACCTTGAACATATTACTGAGACCCTGGGGAAAGGACTTCTTTTTCCCATGGAAAATGGCCTTCATTTGTGGCCACTTGGCCTGGCAGGCAGGGCAGTGCCAAGCCAGGAATCTACAAACTCTGCTGGATCCTTCCAGAACGAAAGCTGCCAGCAACTAGGACCCTGCAAGTCCTTAGAGCCCCAGATGCAACCTGTCATCTGACACCCAGAGCCTGGGCCAATGACTTCGTTTTCCCCATGGAAAATGGCCTCCATTTCTGGCCACTCGCCCTGACCAAGAGGGTGGTGCCCAGCAAGAAATTTGCAAGCTTTGCTGGATTGCTCCAAATCGAAAGCTGCCACTTGTTGTTGTTCTATTTCTCTAGAGTCCCATCATGCTGTTCTCAGATTGCTAAAGTCCATACCTCCTCGGTGTGTTCTTATGGCTGCAGATCTTCACAGCACAGACGCTTTCTTCTGCATGCTGTTCTTTCCCAGTTCAGGGCTCCTTCAAGGCTCTCCCTGAATGGCTACGCCGCCCCCTTTTATCTCAGTTCTCTTCAATGCTCACAGCTGCAGCCCATCAAGGACAACCAGGACCTGTGGGACAGATATTCAAATAGAATCCATTTCCTCTACTCTAGCCAGTAAGTACTACCCTACAAGTCCTCAGAACCCCAAAGGCCACCTTTCATCTGACACCCAGACCCTGGGGAAAGGACTTCTTTTTCCCATGGCAAATGGCCTCCCTTGGCAGCCACTCACCCTGGCAGAAAGTGGGAGCCTAGCTAGAATGATGCAATCGTTGCTGGATTTTTCCAAAAGAAAAGCTGGCAGCAACTAGGGCCCTGGAAGTACTTAGAGCCTCAAACGCCACCTTGAACATATTCCTGAGACCCTGGGGAAAGGACTTCGTTTTTCCCATGGAAAATGGCCTTCATTTGTGGCCACTTGGCCTGGCAGGCAGGGCAGTGCCAAGCCAGGAATCTACAAACTCTGCTGGATCCTTCCAGAACGAAAGCTGCCAGCAACTAGGACCCTGCAAGTCCTTACAGCCCCAGATGCCACCAGTCATCTGACACCCAGAGCCTGGGCCAATGACTTCGTTTTCCCCATGGAAAATGGCCTCCATTTCTGGCCACTCGCCCTGACCAAGAGGGTGGTGCCCAGCAAGAAATTTGCAAGCTTTGCTGGATTGCTCCAAATCGAAAGCTGCCACTTGTTGTTGTTCTATTTCTCTAGAGTCCCATCATGCTGTTCTCAGATTGCTAAAGTCCATACCTCCTCGGTGTGTTCTTATGGCTGCAGATCTTCACAGCACAGACGCTTTCTTCTGCATGCTGTTCTTTCCCAGTTCAGGGCTCCTTCAAGGCTCTCCCTGAATGGCTACGCCGCCCCCTTTTATCCCAGTTCTCTTCAATGCTCACAGCTGCAGCCCATCAAGGACAACCAGGACCTGTGGGACAGATATTCAAATAGAATCCATTTCCTCTACTCTAGCCAGTAAGTACTACCCTACAAGTCCTCAGAACCCCAAAGGCCACCTTTCATCTGACACCCAGACCCTGGGGAAAGGACTTCTTTTTCCCATGGCAAATGGCCTCCCTTGGCAGCCACTCACCCTGGCAGAAAGTGGGAGCCTAGCTAGAATGATGCAATCGTTGCTGGATTTTTCCAAAAGAAAAGCTGGCAGCAACTAGGGCCCTGGAAGTACTTAGAGCCTCAAACGCCACCTTGAACATATTACTGAGACCCTGGGGAAAGGACTTCGTTTTTCCCATGGAAAATGGCCTTCATTTCTGGCCACTTGGCCTGGCAGGCAGGGCAGTGCCAAGCCAGGAATCTACAAACTGTGCTGGATCCTTCCAGAACGAAAGCTGCCAGCAACTAGGACCCTGCAAGTCCTTACAGCCCCAGATGCCACCAGTCATCTGACACCCAGAGCCTGGGCCAATGACTTCGTTTTCCCCATGGAAAATGGCCTCCATTTCTGGCCACTCGCCCTGACCAAGAGGGTGGTGCCCAGCAAGAAATTTGCAAGCTTTGCTGGATTGCTCCAAATCTAAAGCTACCACTTGTTGTTGTTCTATTTCTCTAGAGTCCCATCATGCTGTTCTCAGATTGCTAAAGTCCATACCTCCTCGGTGTGTTCTTATGGCTGCAGATCTTCACAGCACAGACGCTTTCTTCTGCATGCTGTTCTTTCCCAGTTCAGGGCTCCTTCAAGGCTCTCCCTGAATGGCTAAGCCGCCCCCTTTTATCCCAGTTCTCTTCAATGCTCACAGCTGCAGCCCATCAAGGACAACCAGGACCTGTGGGACAGATATTCAAATAGAATCCATTTCCTCTACTCTAGCCAGTAAGTACTACCCTACAAGTCCTCAGAACCCCAAAGGCCACCTTTCATCTGACACCCAGACCCTGGGGAAAGGACTTCTTTTTCCCATGGCAAATGGCCTCCCTTGGCAGCCACTCACCCTGGCAGAAAGTGGGAGCCTAGCTAGAATGATGCAATCGTTGCTGGATTTTTCCAAAAGAAAAGCTGCCAGCAACTAGGGCCCTGGAAGTACTTAGAGCCTCAAACGCCACCTTGAACATATTACTGAGACCCTGGGGAAAGGACTTCTTTTTCCCATGGAAAATGGCCTTCATTTGTGGCCACTTGGCCTGGCAGGCAGGGCAGTGCCAAGCCAGGAATCTACAAACTCTGCTGGATCCTTCCAGAACGAAAGCTGCCAGCAACTAGGACCCTGCAAGTCCTTAGAGCCCCAGATGCAACCTGTCATCTGACACCCAGAGCCTGGGCCAATGACTTCGTTTTCCCCATGGAAAATGGCCTCCATTTCTGGCCACTCGCCCTGACCAAGAGGGTGGTGCCCAGCAAGAAATTTGCAAGCTTTGCTGGATTGCTCCAAATCGAAAGCTGCCACTTGTTGTTGTTCTATTTCTCTAGAGTCCCATCATGCTGTTCTCAGATTGCTAAAGTCCATACCTCCTCGGTGTGTTCTTATGGCTGCAGATCTTCACAGCACAGACGCTTTCTTCTGCATGCTGTTCTTTCCCAGTTCAGGGCTCCTTCAAGGCTCTCCCTGAATGGCTACGCCGCCCCCTTTTATCTCAGTTCTCTTCAATGCTCACAGCTGCAGCCCATCAAGGACAACCAGGACCTGTGGGACAGATATTCAAATAGAATCCATTTCCTCTACTCTAGCCAGTAAGTACTACCCTACAAGTCCTCAGAACCCCAAAGGCCACCTTTCATCTGACACCCAGACCCTGGGGAAAGGACTTCTTTTTCCCATGGCAAATGGCCTCCCTTGGCAGCCACTCACCCTGGCAGAAAGTGGGAGCCTAGCTAGAATGATGCAATCGTTGCTGGATTTTTCCAAAAGAAAAGCTGGCAGCAACTAGGGCCCTGGAAGTACTTAGAGCCTCAAACGCCACCTTGAACATATTACTGAGACCCTGGGGAAAGGACTTCGTTTTTCCCATGGAAAATGGCCTTCATTTCTGGCCACTCTGCCTGGCAGGCAGGGCAGTGCCAAGCCAGGAATCTACAAACTGTGCTGGATCCTTCCAGAACGAAAGCTGCCAGCAACTAGGACCCTGCAAGTCCTTAGAGCCCCAGATGCCACCAGTCATCTGACACCCAGAGCCTGGGCCAATGACTTCGTTTTCCCCATGGAAAATGGCCTCCATTTCTGGCCACTCGCCCTGACCAAGAGGGTGGTGCCCAGCAAGAAATTTGCAAGCTTTGCTGGATTGCTCCAAATCTAAAGCTACCACTTGTTGTTGTTCTATTTCTCTAGAGTCCCATCATGCTGTTCTCAGATTGCTAAAGTCCATACCTCCTCGGTGTGTTCTTATGGCTGCAGATCTTCACAGCACAGACGCTTTCTTCTGCATGCTGTTCTTTCCCAGTTCAGGGCTCCTTCAAGGCTCTCCCTGAATGGCTACGCCGCCCCCTTTTATCCCAGTTCTCTTCAATGCTCACAGCTGCAGCCCATCAAGGACAACCAGGACCTGTGGGACAGATATTCAAATAGAATCCATTTCCTCTACTCTAGCCAGTAAGTACTACCCTACAAGTCCTCAGAACCCCAAAGGCCACCTTTCATCTGACACCCAGACCCTGGGGAAAGGACTTCTTTTTCCCATGGCAAATGGCCTCCCTTGGCAGCCACTCACCCTGGCAGAAAGTGGGAGCCTAGCTAGAATGATGCAATCGTTGCTGGATTTTTCCAAAAGAAAAGCTGGCAGCAACTAGGGCCCTGGAAGTACTTAGAGCCTCAAACGCCACCTTGAACATATTACTGAGACCCTGGGGAAAGGACTTCGTTTTTCCCATGGAAAATGGCCTTCATTTGTGGCCACTTGGCCTGGCAGGCAGGGCAGTGCCAAGCCAGGAATCTACAAACTGTGCTGGATCCTTCCAGAACGAAAGCTGCCAGCAACTAGGACCCTGCAAGTCCTTAGAGCCCCAGATGCCACCAGTCATCTGACACCCAGAGCCTGGGCCAATGACTTCGTTTTCCCCATGGAAAATGGCCTCCATTTCTGGCCACTCGCCCTGACCAAGAGGGTGGTGCCCAGCAAGAAATTTGCAAGCTTTGCTGGATTGCTCCAAATCGAAAGCTGCCACTTGTTGTTGTTCTATTTCTCTAGAGTCCCATAATGCTGTTCTCAGATTGCTAAAGTCCATACCTCCTCGGTGTGTTCTTATGGCTGCAGATCTTCACAGCACAGACGCTTTCTTCTGCATGCTGTTCTTTCCCAGTTCAGGGCTCCTTCAAGGCTCTCCCTGAATGGCTACGCCGCCCCCTTTTATCCCAGTTCTCTTCAATGCTCACAGCTGCAGCCCATCAAGGACAACCAGGACCTGTGGGACAGATATTCAAATAGAATCCATTTCCTCTACTCTAGCCAGTAAGTACTACCCTACAAGTCCTCAGAACCCCAAAGGCCACCTTTCATCTGACACCCAGACCCTGGGGAAAGGACTTCTTTTTCCCATGGCAAATGGCCTCCCTTGGCAGCCACTCACCCTGGCAGAAAGTGGGAGCCTAGCTAGAATGATGCAATCGTTGCTGGATTTTTCCAAAAGAAAAGCTGGCAGCAACTAGGGCCCTGGAAGTACTTAGAGCCTCAAACGCCACCTTGAACATATTACTGAGACCCTGGGGAAAGGACTTCGTTTTTCCCATGGAAAATGGCCTTCATTTGTGGCCACTTGGCCTGGCAGGCAGGGCAGTGCCAAGCCAGGAATCTACAAACTGTGCTGGATCCTTCCAGAACGAAAGCTGCCAGCAACTAGGACCCTGCAAGTCCTTACAGCCCCAGATGCCACCAGTCATCTGACACCCAGAGCCTGGGCCAATGACTTCGTTTTCCCCATGGAAAATGGCCTCCATTTCTGGCCACTCGCCCTGACCAAGAGGGTGGTGCCCAGCAAGAAATTTGCAAGCTTTGCTGGATTGCTCCAAATCTAAAGCTACCACTTGTTGTTGTTCTATTTCTCTAGAGTCCCATCATGCTGTTCTCAGATTGCTAAAGTCCATACCTCCTCGGTGTGTTCTTATGGCTGCAGATCTTCACAGCACAGACGCTTTCTTCTGCATGCTGTTCTTTCCCAGTTCAGGGCTCCTTCAAGGCTCTCCCTGAATGGCTACGCCGCCCCCTTTTATCCCAGTTCTCTTCAATGCTCACAGCTGCAGCCCATCAAGGACAACCAGGACCTGTGGGACAGATATTCAAATAGAATCCATTTCCTCTACTCTAGCCAGTAAGTACTACCCTACAAGTCCTCAGAACCCCAAAGGCCACCTTTCATCTGACACCCAGACCCTGGGGAAAGGACTTCTTTTTCCCATGGCAAATGGCCTCCCTTGGCAGCCACTCACCCTGGCAGAAAGTGGGAGCCTAGCTAGAATGATGCAATCGTTGCTGGATTTTTCCAAAAGAAAAGCTGGCAGCAACTAGGGCCCTGGAAGTACTTAGAGCCTCAAACGCCACCTTGAACATATTCCTGAGACCCTGGGGAAAGGACTTCTTTTTCCCATGGAAAATGGCCTTCATTTGTGGCCACTTGGCCTGGCAGGCAGGGCAGTGCCAAGCCAGGAATCTACAAACTCTGCTGGATCCTTCCAGAACGAAAGCTGCCAGCAACTAGGACCCTGCAAGTCCTTAGAGCCCCAGATGCCACCAGTCATCTGACACCCAGAGCCTGGGCCAATGACTTCGTTTTCCCCATGGAAAATGGCCTCCATTTCTGGCCACTCGCCCTGACCAAGAGGGTGGTGCCCAGCAAGAAATTTGCAAGCTTTGCTGGATTGCTCCAAATCGAAAGCTGCCACTTGTTGTTGTTCTATTTCTCTAGAGTCCCATAATGCTGTTCTCAGATTGCTAAAGTCCATACCTCCTCGGTGTGTTCTTATGGCTGCAGATCTTCACAGCACAGACGCTTTCTTCTGCATGCTGTTCTTTCCCAGTTCAGGGCTCCTTCAAGGCTCTCCCTGAATGGCTACGCCGCCCCCTTTTATCCCAGTTCTCTTCAATGCTCACAGCTGCAGCCCATCAAGGACAACCAGGACCTGTGGGACAGATATTCAAATAGAATCCATTTCCTCTACTCTAGCCAGTAAGTACTACCCTACAAGTCCTCAGAACCCCAAAGGCCACCTTTCATCTGACACCCAGACCCTGGGGAAAGGACTTCTTTTTCCCATGGCAAATGGCCTCCCTTGGCAGCCACTCACCCTGGCAGAAAGTGGGAGCCTAGCTAGAATGATGCAATCGTTGCTGGATTTTTCCAAAAGAAAAGCTGGCAGCAACTAGGGCCCTGGAAGTACTTAGAGCCTCAAACGCCACCTTGAACATATTCCTGAGACCCTGGGGAAAGGACTTCTTTTTCCCATGGAAAATGGCCTTCATTTGTGGCCACTTGGCCTGGCAGGCAGGGCAGTGCCAAGCCAGGAATCTACAAACTCTGCTGGATCCTTCCAGAACGAAAGCTGCCAGCAACTAGGACCCTGCAAGTCCTTAGAGCCCCAGATGCCACCAGTCATCTGACACCCAGAGCCTGGGCCAATGACTTCGTTTTCCCCATGGAAAATGGCCTCCATTTCTGGCCACTCGCCCTGACCAAGAGGGTGGTGCCCAGCAAGAAATTTGCAAGCTTTGCTGGATTGCTCCAAATCGAAAGCTGCCACTTGTTGTTGTTCTATTTCTCTAGAGTCCCATAATGCTGTTCTCAGATTGCTAAAGTCCATACCTCCTCGGTGTGTTCTTATGGCTGCAGATCTTCACAGCACAGACGCTTTCTTCTGCATGCTGTTCTTTCCCAGTTCAGGGCTCCTTCAAGGCTCTCCCTGAATGGCTACGCCGCCCCCTTTTATCCCAGTTCTCTTCAATGCTCACAGCTGCAGCCCATCAAGGACAACCAGGACCTGTGGGGCAAAGCCTCTAGACAGATATTCAAATAGAATCCATTTCCTCTACTCTAGCCAGTAAGTACTACCCTACAAGTCCTCAGAACCCCAAAGGCCACCTTTCATCTGACACCCAGACCCTGGGGAAAGGACTTCTTTTTCCCATGGCAAATGGCCTCCCTTGGCAGCCACTCACCCTGGCAGAAAGTGGGAGCCTAGCTAGAATGATGCAATCGTTGCTGGATTTTTCCAAAAGAAAAGCTGGCAGCAACTAGGGCCCTGGAAGTACTTAGAGCCTCAAACGCCACCTTGAACATATTCCTGAGACCCTGGGGAAAGGACTTCGTTTTTCCCATGGGAAATGGCCTTCATTTGTGGCCACTTGGCCTGGCAGGCAGGGCAGTGCCAAGCCAGGAATCTACAAACTCTGCTGGATCCTTCCAGAACGAAAGCTGCCAGCAACTAGGACCCTGCAAGTCCTTACAGCCCCAGATGCCACCAGTCATCTGACACCCAGAGCCTGGGCCAATGACTTCGTTTTCCCCATGGAAAATGGCCTCCATTTCTGGCCACTCGCCCTGACCAAGAGGGTGGTGCCCAGCAAGAAATTTGCAAGCTTTGCTGGATTGCTCCAAATCTAAAGCTACCACTTGTTGTTGTTCTATTTCTCTAGAGTCCCATCATGCTGTTCTCAGATTGCTAAAGTCCATACCTCCTCGGTGTGTTCTTATGGCTGCAGATCTTCACAGCACAGACGCTTTCTTCTGCATGCTGTTCTTTCCCAGTTCAGGGCTCCTTCAAGGCTCTCCCTGAATGGCTACGCCGCCCCCTTTTATCCCAGTTCTCTTCAATGCTCACAGCTGCAGCCCATCAAGGACAACCAGGACCTGTGGGACAGATATTCAAATAGAATCCATTTCCTCTACTCTAGCCAGTAAGTACTACCCTACAAGTCCTCAGAACCCCAAAGGCCACCTTTCATCTGACACCCAGACCCTGGGGAAAGGACTTCTTTTTCCCATGGCAAATGGCCTCCCTTGGCAGCCACTCACCCTGGCAGAAAGTGGGAGCCTAGCTAGAATGATGCAATCGTTGCTGGATTTTTCCAAAAGAAAAGCTGGCAGCAACTAGGGCCCTGGAAGTACTTAGAGCCTCAAACGCCACCTTGAACATATTCCTGAGACCCTGGGGAAAGGACTTCGTTTTTCCCATGGAAAATGGCCTTCATTTGTGGCCACTTGGCCTGGCAGGCAGGGCAGTGCCAAGCCAGGAATCTACAAACTCTGCTGGATCCTTCCAGAACGAAAGCTGCCAGCAACTAGGACCCTGCAAGTCCTTAGAGCCCCAGATGCCACCTGTCATCTGACACCCAGAGCCTGGGCCAATGACTTCGTTTTCCCCATGGAAAATGGCCTCCATTTCTGGCCACTCGCCCTGACCAAGAGGGTGGTGCCCAGCAAGAAATTTGCAAGCTTTGCTGGATTGCTCCAAATCGAAAGCTGCCACTTGTTGTTGTTTTATTTCTCTAGAGTCCCATAATGCTGTTCTCAGATTGCTAAAGTCCATACCTCCTCGGTGTGTTCTTATGGCTGCAGATCTTCACAGCACAGACGCTTTCTTCTGCATGCTGTTCTTTCCCAGTTCAGGGCTCCTTCAAGGCTCTCCCTGAATGGCTACGCCGCCCCCTTTTATCCCAGTTCTCTTCAATGCTCACAGCTGCAGCCCATCAAGGACAACCAGGACCTGTGGGGCAAAGCCTCTAGACAGATATTCAAATAGAATCCATTTCCTCTACTCTAGCCAGTAAGTACTACCCTACAAGTCCTCAGAACCCCAAAGGCCACCTTTCATCTGACACCCAGACCCTGGGGAAAGGACTTCTTTTTCCCATGGCAAATGGCCTCCCTTGGCAGCCACTCACCCTGGCAGAAAGTGGGAGCCTAGCTAGAATGATGCAATCGTTGCTGGATTTTTCCAAAAGAAAAGCTGCCAGCAACTAGGGCCCTGGAAGTACTTAGAGCCTCAAACGCCACCTTGAACATATTACTGAGACCCTGGGGAAAGGACTTCGTTTTTCCCATGGAAAATGGCCTTCATTTGTGGCCACTTGGCCTGGCAGGCAGGGCAGTGCCAAGCCAGGAATCTACAAACTCTGCTGGATCCTTCCAGAACGAAAGCTGCCAGCAACTAGGACCCTGCAAGTCCTTAGAGCCCCAGATGCAACCTGTCATCTGACACCCAGAGCCTGGGCCAATGACTTCGTTTTCCCCATGGAAAATGGCCTCCATTTCTGGCCACTCGCCCTGACCAAGAGGGTGGTGCCCAGCAAGAAATTTGCAAGCTTTGCTGGATTGCTCCAAATCGAAAGCTGCCACTTGTTGTTGTTCTATTTCTCTAGAGTCCCATCATGCTGTTCTCAGATTGCTAAAGTCCATACCTCCTCGGTGTGTTCTTATGGCTGCAGATCTTCACAGCACAGACGCTTTCTTCTGCATGCTGTTCTTTCCCAGTTCAGGGCTCCTTCAAGGCTCTCCCTGAATGGCTACGCCGCCCCCTTTTATCCCAGTTCTCTTCAATGCTCACAGCTGCAGCCCATCAAGGACAACCAGGACCTGTGGGACAGATATTCAAATAGAATCCATTTCCTCTACTCTAGCCAGTAAGTACTACCCTACAAGTCCTCAGAACCCCAAAGGCCACCTTTCATCTGACACCCAGACCCTGGGGAAAGGACTTCTTTTTCCCATGGCAAATGGCCTCCCTTGGCAGCCACTCACCCTGGCAGAAAGTGGGAGCCTAGCTAGAATGATGCAATCGTTGCTGGATTTTTCCAAAAGAAAAGCTGGCAGCAACTAGGGCCCTGGAAGTACTTAGAGCCTCAAACGCCACCTTGAACATATTACTGAGACCCTGGGGAAAGGACTTCGTTTTTCCCATGGAAAATGGCCTTCATTTCTGGCCACTCTGCCTGGCAGGCAGGGCAGTGCCAAGCCAGGAATCTACAAACTGTGCTGGATCCTTCCAGAACGAAAGCTGCCAGCAACTAGGACCCTGCAAGTCCTTACAGCCCCAGATGCCACCAGTCATCTGACACCCAGAGCCTGGGCCAATGACTTCGTTTTCCCCATGGAAAATGGCCTCCATTTCTGGCCACTCGCCCTGACCAAGAGGGTGGTGCCCAGCAAGAAATTTGCAAGCTTTGCTGGATTGCTCCAAATCTAAAGCTACCACTTGTTGTTGTTCTATTTCTCTAGAGTCCCATCATGCTGTTCTCAGATTGCTAAAGTCCATACCTCCTCGGTGTGTTCTTATGGCTGCAGATCTTCACAGCACAGACGCTTTCTTCTGCATGCTGTTCTTTCCCAGTTCAGGGCTCCTTCAAGGCTCTCCCTGAATGGCTAAGCCGCCCCCTTTTATCCCAGTTCTCTTCAATGCTCACAGCTGCAGCCCATCAAGGACAACCAGGACCTGTGGGACAGATATTCAAATAGAATCCATTTCCTCTACTCTAGCCAGTAAGTACTACCCTACAAGTCCTCAGAACCCCAAAGGCCACCTTTCATCTGACACCCAGACCCTGGGGAAAGGACTTCTTTTTCCCATGGCAAATGGCCTCCCTTGGCAGCCACTCACCCTGGCAGAAAGTGGGAGCCTAGCTAGAATGATGCAATCGTTGCTGGATTTTTCCAAAAGAAAAGCTGGCAGCAACTAGGGCCCTGGAAGTACTTAGAGCCTCAAACGCCACCTTGAACATATTACTGAGACCCTGGGGAAAGGACTTCTTTTTCCCATGGAAAATGGCCTTCATTTGTGGCCACTTGGCCTGGCAGGCAGGGCAGTGCCAAGCCAGGAATCTACAAACTCTGCTGGATCCTTCCAGAACGAAAGCTGCCAGCAACTAGGACCCTGCAAGTCCTTACAGCCCCAGATGCCACCAGTCATCTGACACCCAGAGCCTGGGCCAATGACTTTGTTTTCCCCATGGAAAATTGCCTCCATTTCTGGCCACTCGCCCTGACCAAGAGGGTGGTGCCCAGCAAGAAATTTGCAAGCTTTGCTGGATTGCTCCAAATCTAAAGCTGCCACTTGTTGTTGTTCTATTTCTCTAGAGTCCCATCATGCTGTTCTCAGATTGCTAAAGTCCATACCTCCTCGGTGTGTTCTTATGGCTGCAGATCTTCACAGCACAGACGCTTTCTTCTGCATGCTGTTCTTTCCCAGTTCAGGGCTCCTTCAAGGCTCTCCCTGAATGGCTACGCCGCCCCCTTTTATCCCAGTTCTCTTCAATGCTCACAGCTGCAGCCCATCAAGGACAACCAGGACCTGTGGGACAGATATTCAAATAGAATCCATTTCCTCTACTCTAGCCAGTAAGTACTACCCTACAAGTCCTCAGAACCCCAAAGGCCACCTTTCATCTGACACCCAGACCCTGGGGAAAGGACTTCTTTTTCCCATGGCAAATGGCCTCCCTTGGCAGCCACTCACCCTGGCAGAAAGTGGGAGCCTAGCTAGAATGATGCAATCGTTGCTGGATTTTTCCAAAAGAAAAGCTGGCAGCAACTAGGGCCCTGGAAGTACTTAGAGCCTCAAACGCCACCTTGAACATATTCCTGAGACCCTGGGGAAAGGACTTCGTTTTTCCCATGGAAAATGGCCTTCATTTGTGGCCACTTGGCCTGGCAGGCAGGGCAGTGCCAAGCCAGGAATCTACAAACTCTGCTGGATCCTTCCAGAACGAAAGCTGCCAGCAACTAGGACCCTGCAAGTCCTTAGAGCCCCAGATGCCACCTGTCATCTGACACCCAGAGCCTGGGCCAATGACTTCGTTTTCCCCATGGAAAATGGCCTCCATTTCTGGCCACTCGCCCTGACCAAGAGGGTGGTGCCCAGCAAGAAATTTGCAAGCTTTGCTGGATTGCTCCAAATCGAAAGCTGCCACTTGTTGTTGTTTTATTTCTCTAGAGTCCCATAATGCTGTTCTCAGATTGCTAAAGTCCATACCTCCTCGGTGTGTTCTTATGGCTGCAGATCTTCACAGCACAGACGCTTTCTTCTGCATGCTGTTCTTTCCCAGTTCAGGGCTCCTTCAAGGCTCTCCCTGAATGGCTACGCCGCCCCCTTTTATCCCAGTTCTCTTCAATGCTCACAGCTGCAGCCCATCAAGGACAACCAGGACCTGTGGGGCAAAGCCTCTAGACAGATATTCAAATAGAATCCATTTCCTCTACTCTAGCCAGTAAGTACTACCCTACAAGTCCTCAGAACCCCAAAGGCCACCTTTCATCTGACACCCAGACCCTGGGGAAAGGACTTCTTTTTCCCATGGCAAATGGCCTCCCTTGGCAGCCACTCACCCTGGCAGAAAGTGGGAGCCTAGCTAGAATGATGCAATCGTTGCTGGATTTTTCCAAAAGAAAAGCTGGCAGCAACTAGGGCCCTGGAAGTACTTAGAGCCTCAAACGCCACCTTGAACATATTACTGAGACCCTGGGGAAAGGACTTCGTTTTTCCCATGGGAAATGGCCTTCATTTGTGGCCACTTGGCCTGGCAGGCAGGGCAGTGCCAAGCCAGGAATCTACAAACTCTGCTGGATCCTTCCAGAACGAAAGCTGCCAGCAACTAGGACCCTGCAAGTCCTTAGAGCCCCAGATGCCACCAGTCATCTGACACCCAGAGCCTGGGCCAATGACTTCGTTTTCCCCATGGAAAATGGCCTCCATTTCTGGCCACTCGCCCTGACCAAGAGGGTGGTGCCCAGCAAGAAATTTGCAAGCTTTGCTGGATTGCTCCAAATCGAAAGCTGCCACTTGTTGTTGTTCTATTTCTCTAGAGTCCCATCATGCTGTTCTCAGATTGCTAAAGTCCATACCTCCTCGGTGTGTTCTTATGGCTGCAGATCTTCACAGCACAGACGCTTTCTTCTGCATGCTGTTCTTTCCCAGTTCAGGGCTCCTTCAAGGCTCTCCCTGAATGGCTACGCCGCCCCCTTTTATCCCAGTTCTTTTCAATGCTCACAGCTGCAGCCCATCAAGGACAACCAGGACCTGTGGGACAGATATTCAAATAGAATCCATTTCCTCTACTCTAGCCAGTAAGTACTACCCTACAAGTCCTCAGAACCCCAAAGGCCACCTTTCATCTGACACCCAGACCCTGGGGAAAGGACTTCTTTTTCCCATGGCAAATGGCCTCCCTTGGCAGCCACTCACCCTGGCAGAAAGTGGGAGCCTAGCTAGAATGATGCAATCGTTGCTGGATTTTTCCAAAAGAAAAGCTGGCAGCAACTAGGGCCCTGGAAGTACTTAGAGCCTCAAACGCCACCTTGAACATATTCCTGAGACCCTGGGGAAAGGACTTCGTTTTTCCCATGGAAAATGGCCTTCATTTCTGGCCACTCGGCCTGGCAGGCAGGGCAGTGCCAAGCCAGGAATCTACAAACTCTGCTGGATCCTTCCAGAACGAAAGCTGCCAGCAACTAGGACCCTGCAAGTCCTTAGAGCCCCAGATGCCACCTGTCATCTGACACCCAGAGCCTGGGCCAATGACTTCGTTTTCCCCATGGAAAATGGCCTCCATTTCTGGCCACTCGCCCTGACCAAGAGGGTGGTGCCCAGCAAGAAATTTGCAAGCTTTGCTGGATTGCTCCAAATCGAAAGCTGCCACTTGTTGTTGTTTTATTTCTCTAGAGTCCCATCATGCTGTTCTCAGATTGCTAAAGTCCATACCTCCTCGGTGTGTTCTTATGGCTGCAGATCTTCACAGCACAGACGCTTTCTTCTGCATGCTGTTCTTTCCCAGTTCAGGGCTCCTTCAAGGCTCTCCCTGAATGGCTACGCCGCCCCCTTTTATCCCAGTTCTCTTCAATGCTCACAGCTGCAGCCCATCAAGGACAACCAGGACCTGTGGGACAGATATTCAAATAGAATCCATTTCCTCTACTCTAGCCAGTAAGTACTACCCTACAAGTCCTCAGAACCCCAAAGGCCACCTTTCATCTGACACCCAGACCCTGGGGAAAGGACTTCTTTTTCCCATGGCAAATGGCCTCCCTTGGCAGCCACTCACCCTGGCAGAAAGTGGGAGCCTAGCTAGAATGATGCAATCGTTGCTGGATTTTTCCAAAAGAAAAGCTGGCAGCAACTAGGGCCCTGGAAGTACTTAGAGCCTCAAACGCCACCTTGAACATATTCCTGAGACCCTGGGGAAAGGACTTCGTTTTTCCCATGGGAAATGGCCTTCATTTGTGGCCACTTGGCCTGGCAGGCAGGGCAGTGCCAAGCCAGGAATCTACAAACTGTGCTGGATCCTTCCAGAACGAAAGCTGCCAGCAACTAGGACCCTGCAAGTCCTTAGAGCCCCAGATGCCACCAGTCATCTGACACCCAGAGCCTGGGCCAATGACTTCGTTTTCCCCATGGAAAATGGCCTCCATTTCTGGCCACTCGCCCTGACCAAGAGGGTGGTGCCCAGCAAGAAATTTGCAAGCTTTGCTGGATTGCTCCAAATCTAAAGCTACCACTTGTTGTTGTTCTATTTCTCTAGAGTCCCATCATGCTGTTCTCAGATTGCTAAAGTCCATACCTCCTCGGTGTGTTCTTATGGCTGCAGATCTTCACAGCACAGACGCTTTCTTCTGCATGCTGTTCTTTCCCAGTTCAGGGCTCCTTCAAGGCTCTCCCTGAATGGCTACGCCGCCCCCTTTTATCCCAGTTCTCTTCAATGCTCACAGCTGCAGCCCATCAAGGACAACCAGGACCTGTGGGACAGATATTCAAATAGAATCCATTTCCTCTACTCTAGCCAGTAAGTACTACCCTACAAGTCCTCAGAACCCCAAAGGCCACCTTTCATCTGACACCCAGACCCTGGGGAAAGGACTTCTTTTTCCCATGGCAAATGGCCTCCCTTGGCAGCCACTCACCCTGGCAGAAAGTGGGAGCCTAGCTAGAATGATGCAATCGTTGCTGGATTTTTCCAAAAGAAAAGCTGCCAGCAACTAGGGCCCTGGAAGTACTTAGAGCCTCAAACGCCACCTTGAACATATTCCTGAGACCCTGGGGAAAGGACTTCTTTTTCCCATGGAAAATGGCCTTCATTTGTGGCCACTTGGCCTGGCAGGCAGGGCAGTGCCAAGCCAGGAATCTACAAACTCTGCTGGATCCTTCCAGAACGAAAGCTGCCAGCAACTAGGACCCTGCAAGTCCTTAGAGCCCCAGATGCCACCAGTCATCTGACACCCAGAGCCTGGGCCAATGACTTTGTTTTCCCCATGGAAAATTGCCTCCATTTCTGGCCACTCGCCCTGACCAAGAGGGTGGTGCCCAGCAAGAAATTTGCAAGCTTTGCTGGATTGCTCCAAATCGAAAGCTGCCACTTCTTGTTGTTTTATTTCTCTAGAGTCCCATCATGCTGTTCTCAGATTGCTAAAGTCCATACCTCCTCGGTGTGTTCTTATGGCTGCAGATCTTCACAGCACAGACGCTTTCTTCTGCATGCTGTTCTTTCCCAGTTCAGGGCTCCTTCAAGGCTCTCCCTGAATGGCTACGCCGCCCCCTTTTATCCCAGTTCTCTTCAATGCTCACAGCTGCAGCCCATCAAGGACAACCAGGACCTGTGGGACAGATATTCAAATAGAATCCATTTCCTCTACTCTAGCCAGTAAGTACTACCCTACAAGTCCTCAGAACCCCAAAGGCCACCTTTCATCTGACACCCAGACCCTGGGGAAAGGACTTCTTTTTCCCATGGCAAATGGCCTCCCTTGGCAGCCACTCACCCTGGCAGAAAGTGGGAGCCTAGCTAGAATGATGCAATCGTTGCTGGATTTTTCCAAAAGAAAAGCTGGCAGCAACTAGGGCCCTGGAAGTACTTAGAGCCTCAAACGCCACCTTGAACATATTCCTGAGACCCTGGGGAAAGGACTTCTTTTTCCCATGGAAAATGGCCTTCATTTGTGGCCACTTGGCCTGGCAGGCAGGGCGGTGCCAAGCCAGGAATCTACAAACTCTGCTGGATCCTTCCAGAACGAAAGCTGCCAGCAACTAGGACCCTGCAAGTCCTTAGAGCCCCAGATGCCACCAGTCATCTGACACCCAGAGCCTGGGCCAATGACTTTGTTTTCCCCATGGAAAATTGCCTCCATTTCTGGCCACTCGCCCTGACCAAGAGGGTGGTGCCCAGCAAGAAATTTGCAAGCTTTGCTGGATTGCTCCAAATCTAAAGCTGCCACTTGTTGTTGTTCTATTTCTCTAGAGTCCCATCATGCTGTTCTCAGATTGCTAAAGTCCATACCTCCTCGGTGTGTTCTTATGGCTGCAGATCTTCACAGCACAGACGCTTTCTTCTGCATGCTGTTCTTTCCCAGTTCAGGGCTCCTTCAAGGCTCTCCCTGAATGGCTACGCCGCCCCCTTTTATCCCAGTTCTCTTCAATGCTCACAGCTGCAGCCCATCAAGGACAACCAGGACCTGTGGGACAGATATTCAAATAGAATCCATTTCCTCTACTCTAGCCAGTAAGTACTACCCTACAAGTCCTCAGAACCCCAAAGGCCACCTTTCATCTGACACCCAGACCCTGGGGAAAGGACTTCTTTTTCCCATGGCAAATGGCCTCCCTTGGCAGCCACTCACCCTGGCAGAAAGTGGGAGCCTAGCTAGAATGATGCAATCGTTGCTGGATTTTTCCAAAAGAAAAGCTGGCAGCAACTAGGGCCCTGGAAGTACTTAGAGCCTCAAACGCCACCTTGAACATATTCCTGAGACCCTGGGGAAAGGACTTCGTTTTTCCCATGGGAAATGGCCTTCATTTGTGGCCACTTGGCCTGGCAGGCAGGGCAGTGCCAAGCCAGGAATCTACAAACTGTGCTGGATCCTTCCAGAACGAAAGCTGCCAGCAACTAGGACCCTGCAAGTCCTTAGAGCCCCAGATGCCACCAGTCATCTGACACCCAGAGCCTGGGCCAATGACTTCGTTTTCCCCATGGAAAATGGCCTCCATTTCTGGCCACTCGCCCTGACCAAGAGGGTGGTGCCCAGCAAGAAATTTGCAAGCTTTGCTGGATTGCTCCAAATCTAAAGCTACCACTTGTTGTTGTTCTATTTCTCTAGAGTCCCATCATGCTGTTCTCAGATTGCTAAAGTCCATACCTCCTCGGTGTGTTCTTATGGCTGCAGATCTTCACAGCACAGACGCTTTCTTCTGCATGCTGTTCTTTCCCAGTTCAGGGCTCCTTCAAGGCTCTCCCTGAATGGCTACGCCGCCCCCTTTTATCCCAGTTCTCTTCAATGCTCACAGCTGCAGCCCATCAAGGACAACCAGGACCTGTGGGACAGATATTCAAATAGAATCCATTTCCTCTACTCTAGCCAGTAAGTACTACCCTACAAGTCCTCAGAACCCCAAAGGCCACCTTTCATCTGACACCCAGACCCTGGGGAAAGGACTTCTTTTTCCCATGGCAAATGGCCTCCCTTGGCAGCCACTCACCCTGGCAGAAAGTGGGAGCCTAGCTAGAATGATGCAATCGTTGCTGGATTTTTCCAAAAGAAAAGCTGCCAGCAACTAGGGCCCTGGAAGTACTTAGAGCCTCAAACGCCACCTTGAACATATTACTGAGACCCTGGGGAAAGGACTTCGTTTTTCCCATGGAAAATGGCCTTCATTTGTGGCCACTTGGCCTGGCAGGCAGGGCAGTGCCAAGCCAGGAATCTACAAACTCTGCTGGATCCTTCCAGAACGAAAGCTGCCAGCAACTAGGACCCTGCAAGTCCTTACAGCCCCAGATGCCACCAGTCATCTGACACCCAGAGCCTGGGCCAATGACTTCGTTTTCCCCATGGAAAATGGCCTCCATTTCTGGCCACTCGCCCTGACCAAGAGGGTGGTGCCCAGCAAGAAATTTGCAAGCTTTGCTGGATTGCTCCAAATCTAAAGCTACCACTTGTTGTTGTTCTATTTCTCTAGAGTCCCATCATGCTGTTCTCAGATTGCTAAAGTCCATACCTCCTCGGTGTGTTCTTATGGCTGCAGATCTTCACAGCACAGACGCTTTCTTCTGCATGCTGTTCTTTCCCAGTTCAGGGCTCCTTCAAGGCTCTCCCTGAATGGCTACGCCGCCCCCTTTTATCCCAGTTCTCTTCAATGCTCACAGCTGCAGCCCATCAAGGACAACCAGGGCCTGTGGGGCAAAGCCTCTAGACAGATATTCAAATAGAATCCATTTCCTCTACTCTAGCCAGTAAGTACTACCCTACAAGTCCTCAGAACCCCAAAGGCCACCTTTCATCTGACACCCAGACCCTGGGGAAAGGACTTCTTTTTCCCATGGCAAATGGCCTCCCTTGGCAGCCACTCACCCTGGCAGAAAGTGGGAGCCTAGCTAGAATGATGCAATCGTTGCTGGATTTTTCCAAAAGAAAAGCTGGCAGCAACTAGGGCCCTGGAAGTACTTAGAGCCTCAAACGCCACCTTGAACATATTCCTGAGACCCTGGGGAAAGGACTTCGTTTTTCCCATGGAAAATGGCCTTCATTTGTGGCCACTCTGCCTGGCAGGCAGGGCAGTGCCAAGCCAGGAATCTACAAACTCTGCTGGATCCTTCCAGAACGAAAGCTGCCAGCAACTAGGACCCTGCAAGTCCTTAGAGCCCCAGATGCCACCAGTCATCTGACACCCAGAGCCTGGGCCAATGACTTCGTTTTCCCCATGGAAAATGGCCTCCATTTCTGGCCACTCGCCCTGACCAAGAGGGTGGTGCCCAGCAAGAAATTTGCAAGCTTTGCTGGATTGCTCCAAATCTAAAGCTACCACTTGTTGTTGTTCTATTTCTCTAGAGTCCCATCATGCTGTTCTCAGATTGCTAAAGTCCATACCTCCTCGGTGTGTTCTTATGGCTGCAGATCTTCACAGCACAGACGCTTTCTTCTGCATGCTGTTCTTTCCCAGTTCAGGGCTCCTTCAAGGCTCTCCCTGAATGGCTACGCCGCCCCCTTTTATCCCAGTTCTCTTCAATGCTCACAGCTGCAGCCCATCAAGGACAACCAGGACCTGTGGGACAGATATTCAAATAGAATCCATTTCCTCTACTCTAGCCAGTAAGTACTACCCTACAAGTCCTCAGAACCCCAAAGGCCACCTTTCATCTGACACCCAGACCCTGGGGAAAGGACTTCTTTTTCCCATGGCAAATGGCCTCCCTTGGCAGCCACTCACCCTGGCAGAAAGTGGGAGCCTAGCTAGAATGATGCAATCGTTGCTGGATTTTTCCAAAAGAAAAGCTGGCAGCAACTAGGGCCCTGGAAGTACTTAGAGCCTCAAACGCCACCTTGAACATATTCCTGAGACCCTGGGGAAAGGACTTCGTTTTTCCCATGGAAAATGGCCTTCATTTGTGGCCACTTGGCCTGGCAGGCAGGGCAGTGCCAAGCCAGGAATCTACAAACTCTGCTGGATCCTTCCAGAACGAAAGCTGCCAGCAACTAGGACCCTGCAAGTCCTTAGAGCCCCAGATGCCACCAGTCATCTGACACCCAGAGCCTGGGCCAATGACTTCGTTTTCCCCATGGAAAATGGCCTCCATTTCTGGCCACTCGCCCTGACCAAGAGGGTGGTGCCCAGCAAGAAATTTGCAAGCTTTGCTGGATTGCTCCAAATCTAAAGCTACCACTTGTTGTTGTTCTATTTCT
Source organism: Agelaius phoeniceus (assembly GCF_051311805.1). Lineage (NCBI taxonomy): Eukaryota > Metazoa > Chordata > Aves > Passeriformes > Icteridae > Agelaius > Agelaius phoeniceus. The sequence goes on along the minus strand of NW_027509885.1, from coordinate 225,241 downwards.
CTAGAGTCCCATCATGCTGTTCTCAGATTGCTAAAGTCCATACCTCCTCGGTGTGTTCTTATGGCTGCAGATCTTCACAGCACAGACGCTTTCTTCTGCATGCTGTTCTTTCCCAGTTCAGGGCTCCTTCAAGGCTCTCCCTGAATGGCTAAGCCGCCCCCTTTTATCCCAGTTCTCTTCAATGCTCACAGCTGCAGCCCATCAAGGACAACCAGGACCTGTGGGACAGATATTCAAATAGAATCCATTTCCTCTACTCTAGCCAGTAAGTACTACCCTACAAGTCCTCAGAACCCCAAAGGCCACCTTTCATCTGACACCCAGACCCTGGGGAAAGGACTTCTTTTTCCCATGGCAAATGGCCTCCCTTGGCAGCCACTCACCCTGGCAGAAAGTGGGAGCCTAGCTAGAATGATGCAATCGTTGCTGGATTTTTCCAAAAGAAAAGCTGCCAGCAACTAGGGCCCTGGAAGTACTTAGAGCCTCAAACGCCACCTTGAACATATTACTGAGACCCTGGGGAAAGGACTTCTTTTTCCCATGGAAAATGGCCTTCATTTGTGGCCACTTGGCCTGGCAGGCAGGGCAGTGCCAAGCCAGGAATCTACAAACTCTGCTGGATCCTTCCAGAACGAAAGCTGCCAGCAACTAGGACCCTGCAAGTCCTTAGAGCCCCAGATGCCACCAGTCATCTGACACCCAGAGCCTGGGCCAATGACTTTGTTTTCCCCATGGAAAATTGCCTCCATTTCTGGCCACTCGCCCTGACCAAGAGGGTGGTGCCCAGCAAGAAATTTGCAAGCTTTGCTGGATTGCTCCAAATCGAAAGCTGCCACTTGTTGTTGTTCTATTTCTCTAGAGTCCCATCATGCTGTTCTCAGATTGCTAAAGTCCATACCTCCTCGGTGTGTTCTTATGGCTGCAGATCTTCACAGCACAGACGCTTTCTTCTGCATGCTGTTCTTTCCCAGTTCAGGGCTCCTTCAAGGCTCTCCCTGAATGGCTACGCCGCCCCCTTTTATCCCAGTTCTCTTCAATGCTCACAGCTGCAGCCCATCAAGGACAACCAGGGCCTGTGGGGCAAAGCCTCTAGACAGATATTCAAATAGAATCCATTTCCTCTACTCTAGCCAGTAAGTACTACCCTACAAGTCCTCAGAACCCCAAAGGCCACCTTTCATCTGACACCCAGACCCTGGGGAAAGGACTTCTTTTTCCCATGGCAAATGGCCTCCCTTGGCAGCCACTCACCCTGGCAGAAAGTGGGAGCCTAGCTAGAATGATGCAATCGTTGCTGGATTTTTCCAAAAGAAAAGCTGGCAGCAACTAGGGCCCTGGAAGTACTTAGAGCCTCAAACGCCACCTTGAACATATTCCTGAGACCCTGGGGAAAGGACTTCGTTTTTCCCATGGAAAATGGCCTTCATTTGTGGCCACTCTGCCTGGCAGGCAGGGCAGTGCCAAGCCAGGAATCTACAAACTCTGCTGGATCCTTCCAGAACGAAAGCTGCCAGCAACTAGGACCCTGCAAGTCCTTAGAGCCCCAGATGCCACCAGTCATCTGACACCCAGAGCCTGGGCCAATGACTTCGTTTTCCCCATGGAAAATGGCCTCCATTTCTGGCCACTCGCCCTGACCAAGAGGGTGGTGCCCAGCAAGAAATTTGCAAGCTTTGCTGGATTGCTCCAAATCTAAAGCTACCACTTGTTGTTGTTCTATTTCTCTAGAGTCCCATCATGCTGTTCTCAGATTGCTAAAGTCCATACCTCCTCGGTGTGTTCTTATGGCTGCAGATCTTCACAGCACAGACGCTTTCTTCTGCATGCTGTTCTTTCCCAGTTCAGGGCTCCTTCAAGGCTCTCCCTGAATGGCTACGCCGCCCCCTTTTATCCCAGTTCTCTTCAATGCTCACAGCTGCAGCCCATCAAGGACAACCAGGACCTGTGGGACAGATATTCAAATAGAATCCATTTCCTCTACTCTAGCCAGTAAGTACTACCCTACAAGTCCTCAGAACCCCAAAGGCCACCTTTCATCTGACACCCAGACCCTGGGGAAAGGACTTCTTTTTCCCATGGCAAATGGCCTCCCTTGGCAGCCACTCACCCTGGCAGAAAGTGGGAGCCTAGCTAGAATGATGCAATCGTTGCTGGATTTTTCCAAAAGAAAAGCTGCCAGCAACTAGGGCCCTGGAAGTACTTAGAGCCTCAAACGCCACCTTGAACATATTACTGAGACCCTGGGGAAAGGACTTCGTTTTTCCCATGGAAAATGGCCTTCATTTGTGGCCACTTGGCCTGGCAGGCAGGGCAGTGCCAAGCCAGGAATCTACAAACTCTGCTGGATCCTTCCAGAACGAAAGCTGCCAGCAACTAGGACCCTGCAAGTCCTTACAGCCCCAGATGCCACCAGTCATCTGACACCCAGAGCCTGGGCCAATGACTTCGTTTTCCCCATGGAAAATGGCCTCCATTTCTGGCCACTCGCCCTGACCAAGAGGGTGGTGCCCAGCAAGAAATTTGCAAGCTTTGCTGGATTGCTCCAAATCTAAAGCTACCACTTGTTGTTGTTCTATTTCTCTAGAGTCCCATCATGCTGTTCTCAGATTGCTAAAGTCCATACCTCCTCGGTGTGTTCTTATGGCTGCAGATCTTCACAGCACAGACGCTTTCTTCTGCATGCTGTTCTTTCCCAGTTCAGGGCTCCTTCAAGGCTCTCCCTGAATGGCTACGCCGCCCCCTTTTATCCCAGTTCTCTTCAATGCTCACAGCTGCAGCCCATCAAGGACAACCAGGGCCTGTGGGGCAAAGCCTCTAGACAGATATTCAAATAGAATCCATTTCCTCTACTCTAGCCAGTAAGTACTACCCTACAAGTCCTCAGAACCCCAAAGGCCACCTTTCATCTGACACCCAGACCCTGGGGAAAGGACTTCTTTTTCCCATGGCAAATGGCCTCCCTTGGCAGCCACTCACCCTGGCAGAAAGTGGGAGCCTAGCTAGAATGATGCAATCGTTGCTGGATTTTTCCAAAAGAAAAGCTGGCAGCAACTAGGGCCCTGGAAGTACTTAGAGCCTCAAACGCCACCTTGAACATATTCCTGAGACCCTGGGGAAAGGACTTCGTTTTTCCCATGGAAAATGGCCTTCATTTGTGGCCACTCTGCCTGGCAGGCAGGGCAGTGCCAAGCCAGGAATCTACAAACTCTGCTGGATCCTTCCAGAACGAAAGCTGCCAGCAACTAGGACCCTGCAAGTCCTTAGAGCCCCAGATGCCACCAGTCATCTGACACCCAGAGCCTGGGCCAATGACTTCGTTTTCCCCATGGAAAATGGCCTCCATTTCTGGCCACTCGCCCTGACCAAGAGGGTGGTGCCCAGCAAGAAATTTGCAAGCTTTGCTGGATTGCTCCAAATCTAAAGCTACCACTTGTTGTTGTTCTATTTCTCTAGAGTCCCATCATGCTGTTCTCAGATTGCTAAAGTCCATACCTCCTCGGTGTGTTCTTATGGCTGCAGATCTTCACAGCACAGACGCTTTCTTCTGCATGCTGTTCTTTCCCAGTTCAGGGCTCCTTCAAGGCTCTCCCTGAATGGCTACGCCGCCCCCTTTTATCCCAGTTCTCTTCAATGCTCACAGCTGCAGCCCATCAAGGACAACCAGGACCTGTGGGACAGATATTCAAATAGAATCCATTTCCTCTACTCTAGCCAGTAAGTACTACCCTACAAGTCCTCAGAACCCCAAAGGCCACCTTTCATCTGACACCCAGACCCTGGGGAAAGGACTTCTTTTTCCCATGGCAAATGGCCTCCCTTGGCAGCCACTCACCCTGGCAGAAAGTGGGAGCCTAGCTAGAATGATGCAATCGTTGCTGGATTTTTCCAAAAGAAAAGCTGGCAGCAACTAGGGCCCTGGAAGTACTTAGAGCCTCAAACGCCACCTTGAACATATTCCTGAGACCCTGGGGAAAGGACTTCGTTTTTCCCATGGAAAATGGCCTTCATTTGTGGCCACTTGGCCTGGCAGGCAGGGCAGTGCCAAGCCAGGAATCTACAAACTCTGCTGGATCCTTCCAGAACGAAAGCTGCCAGCAACTAGGACCCTGCAAGTCCTTAGAGCCCCAGATGCCACCAGTCATCTGACACCCAGAGCCTGGGCCAATGACTTCGTTTTCCCCATGGAAAATGGCCTCCATTTCTGGCCACTCGCCCTGACCAAGAGGGTGGTGCCCAGCAAGAAATTTGCAAGCTTTGCTGGATTGCTCCAAATCTAAAGCTACCACTTGTTGTTGTTCTATTTCTCTAGAGTCCCATCATGCTGTTCTCAGATTGCTAAAGTCCATACCTCCTCGGTGTGTTCTTATGGCTGCAGATCTTCACAGCACAGACGCTTTCTTCTGCATGCTGTTCTTTCCCAGTTCAGGGCTCCTTCAAGGCTCTCCCTGAATGGCTACGCCGCCCCCTTTTATCCCAGTTCTCTTCAATGCTCACAGCTGCAGCCCATCAAGGACAACCAGGACCTGTGGGACAGATATTCAAATAGAATCCATTTCCTCTACTCTAGCCAGTAAGTACTACCCTACAAGTCCTCAGAACCCCAAAGGCCACCTTTCATCTGACACCCAGACCCTGGGGAAAGGACTTCTTTTTCCCATGGCAAATGGCCTCCCTTGGCAGCCACTCACCCTGGCAGAAAGTGGGAGCCTAGCTAGAATGATGCAATCGTTGCTGGATTTTTCCAAAAGAAAAGCTGCCAGCAACTAGGGCCCTGGAAGTACTTAGAGCCTCAAACGCCACCTTGAACATATTACTGAGACCCTGGGGAAAGGACTTCTTTTTCCCATGGAAAATGGCCTTCATTTGTGGCCACTTGGCCTGGCAGGCAGGGCAGTGCCAAGCCAGGAATCTACAAACTCTGCTGGATCCTTCCAGAACGAAAGCTGCCAGCAACTAGGACCCTGCAAGTCCTTAGAGCCCCAGATGCCACCAGTCATCTGACACCCAGAGCCTGGGCCAATGACTTTGTTTTCCCCATGGAAAATTGCCTCCATTTCTGGCCACTCGCCCTGACCAAGAGGGTGGTGCCCAGCAAGAAATTTGCAAGCTTTGCTGGATTGCTCCAAATCGAAAGCTGCCACTTGTTGTTGTTCTATTTCTCTAGAGTCCCATCATGCTGTTCTCAGATTGCTAAAGTCCATACCTCCTCGGTGTGTTCTTATGGCTGCAGATCTTCACAGCACAGACGCTTTCTTCTGCATGCTGTTCTTTCCCAGTTCAGGGCTCCTTCAAGGCTCTCCCTGAATGGCTACGCCGCCCCCTTTTATCCCAGTTCTCTTCAATGCTCACAGCTGCAGCCCATCAAGGACAACCAGGGCCTGTGGGGCAAAGCCTCTAGACAGATATTCAAATAGAATCCATTTCCTCTACTCTAGCCAGTAAGTACTACCCTACAAGTCCTCAGAACCCCAAAGGCCACCTTTCATCTGACACCCAGACCCTGGGGAAAGGACTTCTTTTTCCCATGGCAAATGGCCTCCCTTGGCAGCCACTCACCCTGGCAGAAAGTGGGAGCCTAGCTAGAATGATGCAATCGTTGCTGGATTTTTCCAAAAGAAAAGCTGGCAGCAACTAGGGCCCTGGAAGTACTTAGAGCCTCAAACGCCACCTTGAACATATTCCTGAGACCCTGGGGAAAGGACTTCGTTTTTCCCATGGAAAATGGCCTTCATTTGTGGCCACTCTGCCTGGCAGGCAGGGCAGTGCCAAGCCAGGAATCTACAAACTCTGCTGGATCCTTCCAGAACGAAAGCTGCCAGCAACTAGGACCCTGCAAGTCCTTAGAGCCCCAGATGCCACCAGTCATCTGACACCCAGAGCCTGGGCCAATGACTTCGTTTTCCCCATGGAAAATGGCCTCCATTTCTGGCCACTCGCCCTGACCAAGAGGGTGGTGCCCAGCAAGAAATTTGCAAGCTTTGCTGGATTGCTCCAAATCTAAAGCTACCACTTGTTGTTGTTCTATTTCTCTAGAGTCCCATCATGCTGTTCTCAGATTGCTAAAGTCCATACCTCCTCGGTGTGTTCTTATGGCTGCAGATCTTCACAGCACAGACGCTTTCTTCTGCATGCTGTTCTTTCCCAGTTCAGGGCTCCTTCAAGGCTCTCCCTGAATGGCTACGCCGCCCCCTTTTATCCCAGTTCTCTTCAATGCTCACAGCTGCAGCCCATCAAGGACAACCAGGGCCTGTGGGACAGATATTCAAATAGAATCCATTTCCTCTACTCTAGCCAGTAAGTACTACCCTACAAGTCCTCAGAACCCCAAAGGCCACCTTTCATCTGACACCCAGACCCTGGGGAAAGGACTTCTTTTTCCCATGGCAAATGGCCTCCCTTGGCAGCCACTCACCCTGGCAGAAAGTGGGAGCCTAGCTAGAATGATGCAATCGTTGCTGGATTTTTCCAAAAGAAAAGCTGGCAGCAACTAGGGCCCTGGAAGTACTTAGAGCCTCAAACGCCACCTTGAACATATTCCTGAGACCCTGGGGAAAGGACTTCGTTTTTCCCATGGAAAATGGCCTTCATTTGTGGCCACTTGGCCTGGCAGGCAGGGCAGTGCCAAGCCAGGAATCTACAAACTGTGCTGGATCCTTCCAGAACGAAAGCTGCCAGCAACTAGGACCCTGCAAGTCCTTAGAGCCCCAGATGCCACCAGTCATCTGACACCCAGAGCCTGGGCCAATGACTTCGTTTTCCCCATGGAAAATGGCCTCCATTTCTGGCCACTCGCCCTGACCAAGAGGGTGGTGCCCAGCAAGAAATTTGCAAGCTTTGCTGGATTGCTCCAAATCTAAAGCTACCACTTGTTGTTGTTCTATTTCTCTAGAGTCCCATCATGCTGTTCTCAGATTGCTAAAGTCCATACCTCCTCGGTGTGTTCTTATGGCTGCAGATCTTCACAGCACAGACGCTTTCTTCTGCATGCTGTTCTTTCCCAGTTCAGGGCTCCTTCAAGGCTCTCCCTGAATGGCTAAGCCGCCCCCTTTTATCCCAGTTCTCTTCAATGCTCACAGCTGCAGCCCATCAAGGACAACCAGGACCTGTGGGACAGATATTCAAATAGAATCCATTTCCTCTACTCTAGCCAGTAAGTACTACCCTACAAGTCCTCAGAACCCCAAAGGCCACCTTTCATCTGACACCCAGACCCTGGGGAAAGGACTTCTTTTTCCCATGGCAAATGGCCTCCCTTGGCAGCCACTCACCCTGGCAGAAAGTGGGAGCCTAGCTAGAATGATGCAATCGTTGCTGGATTTTTCCAAAAGAAAAGCTGCCAGCAACTAGGGCCCTGGAAGTACTTAGAGCCTCAAACGCCACCTTGAACATATTACTGAGACCCTGGGGAAAGGACTTCTTTTTCCCATGGAAAATGGCCTTCATTTGTGGCCACTTGGCCTGGCAGGCAGGGCAGTGCCAAGCCAGGAATCTACAAACTCTGCTGGATCCTTCCAGAACGAAAGCTGCCAGCAACTAGGACCCTGCAGGTCCTTAGAGCCCCAGATGCCACCAGTCATCTGACACCCAGAGCCTGGGCCAATGACTTTGTTTTCCCCATGGAAAATTGCCTCCATTTCTGGCCACTCGCCCTGACCAAGAGGGTGGTGCCCAGCAAGAAATTTGCAAGCTTTGCTGGATTGCTCCAAATCGAAAGCTGCCACTTCTTGTTGTTCTATTTCTCTAGAGTCCCATCATGCTGTTCTCAGATTGCTAAAGTCCATACCTCCTCGGTGTGTTCTTATGGCTGCAGATCTTCACAGCACAGACGCTTTCTTCTGCATGCTGTTCTTTCCCAGTTCAGGGCTCCTTCAAGGCTCTCCCTGAATGGCTACGCCGCCCCCTTTTATCCCAGTTCTCTTCAATGCTCACAGCTGCAGCCCATCAAGGACAACCAGGACCTGTGGGACAGATATTCAAATAGAATCCATTTCCTCTACTCTAGCCAGTAAGTACTACCCTACAAGTCCTCAGAACCCCAAAGGCCACCTTTCATCTGACACCCAGACCCTGGGGAAAGGACTTCTTTTTCCCATGGCAAATGGCCTCCCTTGGCAGCCACTCACCCTGGCAGAAAGTGGGAGCCTAGCTAGAATGATGCAATCGTTGCTGGATTTTTCCAAAAGAAAAGCTGGCAGCAACTAGGGCCCTGGAAGTACTTAGAGCCTCAAACGCCACCTTGAACATATTCCTGAGACCCTGGGGAAAGGACTTCTTTTTCCCATGGAAAATGGCCTTCATTTGTGGCCACTTGGCCTGGCAGGCAGGGCGGTGCCAAGCCAGGAATCTACAAACTCTGCTGGATCCTTCCAGAACGAAAGCTGCCAGCAACTAGGACCCTGCAAGTCCTTAGAGCCCCAGATGCCACCAGTCATCTGACACCCAGAGCCTGGGCCAATGACTTTGTTTTCCCCATGGAAAATTGCCTCCATTTCTGGCCACTCGCCCTGACCAAGAGGGTGGTGCCCAGCAAGAAATTTGCAAGCTTTGCTGGATTGCTCCAAATCTAAAGCTGCCACTTGTTGTTGTTCTATTTCTCTAGAGTCCCATCATGCTGTTCTCAGATTGCTAAAGTCCATACCTCCTCGGTGTGTTCTTATGGCTGCAGATCTTCACAGCACAGACGCTTTCTTCTGCATGCTGTTCTTTCCCAGTTCAGGGCTCCTTCAAGGCTCTCCCTGAATGGCTACGCCGCCCCCTTTTATCCCAGTTCTCTTCAATGCTCACAGCTGCAGCCCATCAAGGACAACCAGGACCTGTGGGACAGATATTCAAATAGAATCCATTTCCTCTACTCTAGCCAGTAAGTACTACCCTACAAGTCCTCAGAACCCCAAAGGCCACCTTTCATCTGACACCCAGACCCTGGGGAAAGGACTTCTTTTTCCCATGGCAAATGGCCTCCCTTGGCAGCCACTCACCCTGGCAGAAAGTGGGAGCCTAGCTAGAATGATGCAATCGTTGCTGGATTTTTCCAAAAGAAAAGCTGCCAGCAACTAGGGCCCTGGAAGTACTTAGAGCCTCAAACGCCACCTTGAACATATTCCTGAGACCCTGGGGAAAGGACTTCGTTTTTCCCATGGGAAATGGCCTTCATTTGTGGCCACTTGGCCTGGCAGGCAGGGCAGTGCCAAGCCAGGAATCTACAAACTGTGCTGGATCCTTCCAGAACGAAAGCTGCCAGCAACTAGGACCCTGCAAGTCCTTAGAGCCCCAGATGCCACCAGTCATCTGACACCCAGAGCCTGGGCCAATGACTTCGTTTTCCCCATGGAAAATGGCCTCCATTTCTGGCCACTCGCCCTGACCAAGAGGGTGGTGCCCAGCAAGAAATTTGCAAGCTTTGCTGGATTGCTCCAAATCTAAAGCTACCACTTGTTGTTCTTCTATTTCTCTAGAGTCCCATCATGCTGTTCTCAGATTGCTAAAGTCCATACCTCCTCGGTGTGTTCTTATGGCTGCAGATCTTCACAGCACAGACGCTTTCTTCTGCATGCTGTTCTTTCCCAGTTCAGGGCTCCTTCAAGGCTCTCCCTGAATGGCTACGCCGCCCCCTTTTATCCCAGTTCTCTTCAATGCTCACAGCTGCAGCCCATCAAGGACAACCAGGACCTGTGGGACAGATATTCAAATAGAATCCATTTCCTCTACTCTAGCCAGTAAGTACTACCCTACAAGTCCTCAGAACCCCAAAGGCCACCTTTCATCTGACACCCAGACCCTGGGGAAAGGACTTCTTTTTCCCATGGCAAATGGCCTCCCTTGGCAGCCACTCACCCTGGCAGAAAGTGGGAGCCTAGCTAGAATGATGCAATCGTTGCTGGATTTTTCCAAAAGAAAAGCTGCCAGCAACTAGGGCCCTGGAAGTACTTAGAGCCTCAAACGCCACCTTGAACATATTCCTGAGACCCTGGGGAAAGGACTTCGTTTTTCCCATGGAAAATGGCCTTCATTTGTGGCCACTTGGCCTGGCAGGCAGGGCAGTGCCAAGCCAGGAATCTACAAACTGTGCTGGATCCTTCCAGAACGAAAGCTGCCAGCAACTAGGACCCTGCAAGTCCTTAGAGCCCCAGATGCCACCAGTCATCTGACACCCAGAGCCTGGGCCAATGACTTCGTTTTCCCCATGGAAAATGGCCTCCATTTCTGGCCACTCGCCCTGACCAAGAGGGTGGTGCCCAGCAAGAAATTTGCAAGCTTTGCTGGATTGCTCCAAATCGAAAGCTGCCACTTCTTGTTGTTTTATTTCTCTAGAGTCCCATCATGCTGTTCTCAGATTGCTAAAGTCCATACCTCCTCGGTGTGTTCTTATGGCTGCAGATCTTCACAGCACAGACGCTTTCTTCTGCATGCTGTTCTTTCCCAGTTCAGGGCTCCTTCAAGGCTCTCCCTGAATGGCTACGCCGCCCCCTTTTATCCCAGTTCTCTTCAATGCTCACAGCTGCAGCCCATCAAGGACAACCAGGACCTGTGGGACAGATATTCAAATAGAATCCATTTCCTCTACTCTAGCCAGTAAGTACTACCCTACAAGTCCTCAGAACCCCAAAGGCCACCTTTCATCTGACACCCAGACCCTGGGGAAAGGACTTCTTTTTCCCATGGCAAATGGCCTCCCTTGGCAGCCACTCACCCTGGCAGAAAGTGGGAGCCTAGCTAGAATGATGCAATCGTTGCTGGATTTTTCCAAAAGAAAAGCTGGCAGCAACTAGGGCCCTGGAAGTACTTAGAGCCTCAAACGCCACCTTGAACATATTCCTGAGACCCTGGGGAAAGGACTTCTTTTTCCCATGGAAAATGGCCTTCATTTGTGGCCACTTGGCCTGGCAGGCAGGGCGGTGCCAAGCCAGGAATCTACAAACTCTGCTGGATCCTTCCAGAACGAAAGCTGCCAGCAACTAGGACCCTGCAAGTCCTTAGAGCCCCAGATGCCACCAGTCATCTGACACCCAGAGCCTGGGCCAATGACTTTGTTTTCCCCATGGAAAATTGCCTCCATTTCTGGCCACTCGCCCTGACCAAGAGGGTGGTGCCCAGCAAGAAATTTGCAAGCTTTGCTGGATTGCTCCAAATCTAAAGCTGCCACTTGTTGTTGTTCTATTTCTCTAGAGTCCCATCATGCTGTTCTCAGATTGCTAAAGTCCATACCTCCTCGGTGTGTTCTTATGGCTGCAGATCTTCACAGCACAGACGCTTTCTTCTGCATGCTGTTCTTTCCCAGTTCAGGGCTCCTTCAAGGCTCTCCCTGAATGGCTACGCCGCCCCCTTTTATCCCAGTTCTCTTCAATGCTCACAGCTGCAGCCCATCAAGGACAACCAGGACCTGTGGGACAGATATTCAAATAGAATCCATTTCCTCTACTCTAGCCAGTAAGTACTACCCTACAAGTCCTCAGAACCCCAAAGGCCACCTTTCATCTGACACCCAGACCCTGGGGAAAGGACTTCTTTTTCCCATGGCAAATGGCCTCCCTTGGCAGCCACTCACCCTGGCAGAAAGTGGGAGCCTAGCTAGAATGATGCAATCGTTGCTGGATTTTTCCAAAAGAAAAGCTGCCAGCAACTAGGGCCCTGGAAGTACTTAGAGCCTCAAACGCCACCTTGAACATATTCCTGAGACCCTGGGGAAAGGACTTCGTTTTTCCCATGGGAAATGGCCTTCATTTGTGGCCACTTGGCCTGGCAGGCAGGGCAGTGCCAAGCCAGGAATCTACAAACTGTGCTGGATCCTTCCAGAACGAAAGCTGCCAGCAACTAGGACCCTGCAAGTCCTTAGAGCCCCAGATGCCACCAGTCATCTGACACCCAGAGCCTGGGCCAATGACTTCGTTTTCCCCATGGAAAATGGCCTCCATTTCTGGCCACTCGCCCTGACCAAGAGGGTGGTGCCCAGCAAGAAATTTGCAAGCTTTGCTGGATTGCTCCAAATCTAAAGCTACCACTTGTTGTTGTTCTATTTCTCTAGAGTCCCATCATGCTGTTCTCAGATTGCTAAAGTCCATACCTCCTCGGTGTGTTCTTATGGCTGCAGATCTTCACAGCACAGACGCTTTCTTCTGCATGCTGTTCTTTCCCAGTTCAGGGCTCCTTCAAGGCTCTCCCTGAATGGCTACGCCGCCCCCTTTTATCCCAGTTCTCTTCAATGCTCACAGCTGCAGCCCATCAAGGACAACCAGGACCTGTGGGACAGATATTCAAATAGAATCCATTTCCTCTACTCTAGCCAGTAAGTACTACCCTACAAGTCCTCAGAACCCCAAAGGCCACCTTTCATCTGACACCCAGACCCTGGGGAAAGGACTTCTTTTTCCCATGGCAAATGGCCTCCCTTGGCAGCCACTCACCCTGGCAGAAAGTGGGAGCCTAGCTAGAATGATGCAATCGTTGCTGGATTTTTCCAAAAGAAAAGCTGCCAGCAACTAGGGCCCTGGAAGTACTTAGAGCCTCAAACGCCACCTTGAACATATTCCTGAGACCCTGGGGAAAGGACTTCGTTTTTCCCATGGAAAATGGCCTTCATTTGTGGCCACTTGGCCTGGCAGGCAGGGCAGTGCCAAGCCAGGAATCTACAAACTGTGCTGGATCCTTCCAGAACGAAAGCTGCCAGCAACTAGGACCCTGCAAGTCCTTAGAGCCCCAGATGCCACCAGTCATCTGACACCCAGAGCCTGGGCCAATGACTTCGTTTTCCCCATGGAAAATGGCCTCCATTTCTGGCCACTCGCCCTGACCAAGAGGGTGGTGCCCAGCAAGAAATTTGCAAGCTTTGCTGGATTGCTCCAAATCGAAAGCTGCCACTTCTTGTTGTTTTATTTCTCTAGAGTCCCATCATGCTGTTCTCAGATTGCTAAAGTCCATACCTCCTCGGTGTGTTCTTATGGCTGCAGATCTTCACAGCACAGACGCTTTCTTCTGCATGCTGTTCTTTCCCAGTTCAGGGCTCCTTCAAGGCTCTCCCTGAATGGCTACGCCGCCCCCTTTTATCCCAGTTCTCTTCAATGCTCACAGCTGCAGCCCATCAAGGACAACCAGGACCTGTGGGACAGATATTCAAATAGAATCCATTTCCTCTACTCTAGCCAGTAAGTACTACCCTACAAGTCCTCAGAACCCCAAAGGCCACCTTTCATCTGACACCCAGACCCTGGGGAAAGGACTTCTTTTTCCCATGGCAAATGGCCTCCCTTGGCAGCCACTCACCCTGGCAGAAAGTGGGAGCCTAGCTAGAATGATGCAATCGTTGCTGGATTTTTCCAAAAGAAAAGCTGGCAGCAACTAGGGCCCTGGAAGTACTTAGAGCCTCAAACGCCACCTTGAACATATTCCTGAGACCCTGGGGAAAGGACTTCTTTTTCCCATGGAAAATGGCCTTCATTTGTGGCCACTTGGCCTGGCAGGCAGGGCGGTGCCAAGCCAGGAATCTACAAACTCTGCTGGATCCTTCCAGAACGAAAGCTGCCAGCAACTAGGACCCTGCAAGTCCTTAGAGCCCCAGATGCCACCAGTCATCTGACACCCAGAGCCTGGGCCAATGACTTTGTTTTCCCCATGGAAAATTGCCTCCATTTCTGGCCACTCGCCCTGACCAAGAGGGTGGTGCCCAGCAAGAAATTTGCAAGCTTTGCTGGATTGCTCCAAATCTAAAGCTGCCACTTGTTGTTGTTCTATTTCTCTAGAGTCCCATCATGCTGTTCTCAGATTGCTAAAGTCCATACCTCCTCGGTGTGTTCTTATGGCTGCAGATCTTCACAGCACAGACGCTTTCTTCTGCATGCTGTTCTTTCCCAGTTCAGGGCTCCTTCAAGGCTCTCCCTGAATGGCTACGCCGCCCCCTTTTATCCCAGTTCTCTTCAATGCTCACAGCTGCAGCCCATCAAGGACAACCAGGACCTGTGGGACAGATATTCAAATAGAATCCATTTCCTCTACTCTAGCCAGTAAGTACTACCCTACAAGTCCTCAGAACCCCAAAGGCCACCTTTCATCTGACACCCAGACCCTGGGGAAAGGACTTCTTTTTCCCATGGCAAATGGCCTCCCTTGGCAGCCACTCACCCTGGCAGAAAGTGGGAGCCTAGCTAGAATGATGCAATCGTTGCTGGATTTTTCCAAAAGAAAAGCTGCCAGCAACTAGGGCCCTGGAAGTACTTAGAGCCTCAAACGCCACCTTGAACATATTCCTGAGACCCTGGGGAAAGGACTTCGTTTTTCCCATGGGAAATGGCCTTCATTTGTGGCCACTTGGCCTGGCAGGCAGGGCAGTGCCAAGCCAGGAATCTACAAACTGTGCTGGATCCTTCCAGAACGAAAGCTGCCAGCAACTAGGACCCTGCAAGTCCTTAGAGCCCCAGATGCCACCAGTCATCTGACACCCAGAGCCTGGGCCAATGACTTCGTTTTCCCCATGGAAAATGGCCTCCATTTCTGGCCACTCGCCCTGACCAAGAGGGTGGTGCCCAGCAAGAAATTTGCAAGCTTTGCTGGATTGCTCCAAATCTAAAGCTACCACTTGTTGTTGTTCTATTTCTCTAGAGTCCCATCATGCTGTTCTCAGATTGCTAAAGTCCATACCTCCTCGGTGTGTTCTTATGGCTGCAGATCTTCACAGCACAGACGCTTTCTTCTGCATGCTGTTCTTTCCCAGTTCAGGGCTCCTTCAAGGCTCTCCCTGAATGGCTACGCCGCCCCCTTTTATCCCAGTTCTCTTCAATGCTCACAGCTGCAGCCCATCAAGGACAACCAGGACCTGTGGGACAGATATTCAAATAGAATCCATTTCCTCTACTCTAGCCAGTAAGTACTACCCTACAAGTCCTCAGAACCCCAAAGGCCACCTTTCATCTGACACCCAGACCCTGGGGAAAGGACTTCTTTTTCCCATGGCAAATGGCCTCCCTTGGCAGCCACTCACCCTGGCAGAAAGTGGGAGCCTAGCTAGAATGATGCAATCGTTGCTGGATTTTTCCAAAAGAAAAGCTGCCAGCAACTAGGGCCCTGGAAGTACTTAGAGCCTCAAACGCCACCTTGAACATATTCCTGAGACCCTGGGGAAAGGACTTCGTTTTTCCCATGGAAAATGGCCTTCATTTGTGGCCACTTGGCCTGGCAGGCAGGGCAGTGCCAAGCCAGGAATCTACAAACTGTGCTGGATCCTTCCAGAACGAAAGCTGCCAGCAACTAGGACCCTGCAAGTCCTTAGAGCCCCAGATGCCACCAGTCATCTGACACCCAGAGCCTGGGCCAATGACTTCGTTTTCCCCATGGAAAATGGCCTCCATTTCTGGCCACTCGCCCTGACCAAGAGGGTGGTGCCCAGCAAGAAATTTGCAAGCTTTGCTGGATTGCTCCAAATCTAAAGCTGCCACTTCTTGTTGTTTTATTTCTCTAGAGTCCCATCATGCTGTTCTCAGATTGCTAAAGTCCATACCTCCTCGGTGTGTTCTTATGGCTGCAGATCTTCACAGCACAGACGCTTTCTTCTGCATGCTGTTCTTTCCCAGTTCAGGGCTCCTTCAAGGCTCTCCCTGAATGGCTACGCCGCCCCCTTTTATCCCAGTTCTCTTCAATGCTCACAGCTGCAGCCCATCAAGGACAACCAGGACCTGTGGGGCAAAGCCTCTAGACAGATATTCAAATAGAATCCATTTCCTCTACTCTAGCCAGTAAGTACTACCCTACAAGTCCTCAGAACCCCAAAGGCCACCTTTCATCTGACACCCAGACCCTGGGGAAAGGACTTCTTTTTCCCATGGCAAATGGCCTCCCTTGGCAGCCACTCACCCTGGCAGAAAGTGGGAGCCTAGCTAGAATGATGCAATCGTTGCTGGATTTTTCCAAAAGAAAAGCTGCCAGCAACTAGGGCCCTGGAAGTACTTAGAGCCTCAAACGCCACCTTGAACATATTACTGAGACCCTGGGGAAAGGACTTCGTTTTTCCCATGGAAAATGGCCTTCATTTCTGGCCACTTGGCCTGGCAGGCAGGGCAGTGCCAAGCCAGGAATCTACAAACTGTGCTGGATCCTTCCAGAACGAAAGCTGCCAGCAACTAGGACCCTGCAAGTCCTTACAGCCCCAGATGCCACCAGTCATCTGACACCCAGAGCCTGGGCCAATGACTTCGTTTTCCCCATGGAAAATGGCCTCCATTTCTGGCCACTCGCCCTGACCAAGAGGGTGGTGCCCAGCAAGAAATTTGCAAGCTTTGCTGGATTGCTCCAAATCTAAAGCTACCACTTGTTGTTGTTCTATTTCTCTAGAGTCCCATCATGCTGTTCTCAGATTGCTAAAGTCCATACCTCCTCGGTGTGTTCTTATGGCTGCAGATCTTCACAGCACAGACGCTTTCTTCTGCATGCTGTTCTTTCCCAGTTCAGGGCTCCTTCAAGGCTCTCCCTGAATGGCTACGCCGCCCCCTTTTATCCCAGTTCTCTTCAATGCTCACAGCTGCAGCCCATCAAGGACAACCAGGGCCTGTGGGGCAAAGCCTCTAGACAGATATTCAAATAGAATCCATTTCCTCTACTCTAGCCAGTAAGTACTACCCTACAAGTCCTCAGAACCCCAAAGGCCACCTTTCATCTGACACCCAGACCCTGGGGAAAGGACTTCTTTTTCCCATGGCAAATGGCCTCCCTTGGCAGCCACTCACCCTGGCAGAAAGTGGGAGCCTAGCTAGAATGATGCAATCGTTGCTGGATTTTTCCAAAAGAAAAGCTGGCAGCAACTAGGGCCCTGGAAGTACTTAGAGCCTCAAACGCCACCTTGAACATATTCCTGAGACCCTGGGGAAAGGACTTCGTTTTTCCCATGGAAAATGGCCTTCATTTGTGGCCACTCTGCCTGGCAGGCAGGGCAGTGCCAAGCCAGGAATCTACAAACTCTGCTGGATCCTTCCAGAACGAAAGCTGCCAGCAACTAGGACCCTGCAAGTCCTTAGAGCCCCAGATGCCACCAGTCATCTGACACCCAGAGCCTGGGCCAATGACTTCGTTTTCCCCATGGAAAATGGCCTCCATTTCTGGCCACTCGCCCTGACCAAGAGGGTGGTGCCCAGCAAGAAATTTGCAAGCTTTGCTGGATTGCTCCAAATCTAAAGCTACCACTTGTTGTTGTTCTATTTCTCTAGAGTCCCATCATGCTGTTCTCAGATTGCTAAAGTCCATACCTCCTCGGTGTGTTCTTATGGCTGCAGATCTTCACAGCACAGACGCTTTCTTCTGCATGCTGTTCTTTCCCAGTTCAGGGCTCCTTCAAGGCTCTCCCTGAATGGCTACGCCGCCCCCTTTTATCCCAGTTCTCTTCAATGCTCACAGCTGCAGCCCATCAAGGACAACCAGGACCTGTGGGACAGATATTCAAATAGAATCCATTTCCTCTACTCTAGCCAGTAAGTACTACCCTACAAGTCCTCAGAACCCCAAAGGCCACCTTTCATCTGACACCCAGACCCTGGGGAAAGGACTTCTTTTTCCCATGGCAAATGGCCTCCCTTGGCAGCCACTCACCCTGGCAGAAAGTGGGAGCCTAGCTAGAATGATGCAATCGTTGCTGGATTTTTCCAAAAGAAAAGCTGGCAGCAACTAGGGCCCTGGAAGTACTTAGAGCCTCAAACGCCACCTTGAACATATTCCTGAGACCCTGGGGAAAGGACTTCGTTTTTCCCATGGAAAATGGCCTTCATTTGTGGCCACTTGGCCTGGCAGGCAGGGCAGTGCCAAGCCAGGAATCTACAAACTCTGCTGGATCCTTCCAGAACGAAAGCTGCCAGCAACTAGGACCCTGCAAGTCCTTAGAGCCCCAGATGCCACCAGTCATCTGACACCCAGAGCCTGGGCCAATGACTTCGTTTTCCCCATGGAAAATGGCCTCCATTTCTGGCCACTCGCCCTGACCAAGAGGGTGGTGCCCAGCAAGAAATTTGCAAGCTTTGCTGGATTGCTCCAAATCTAAAGCTACCACTTGTTGTTGTTCTATTTCTCTAGAGTCCCATCATGCTGTTCTCAGATTGCTAAAGTCCATACCTCCTCGGTGTGTTCTTATGGCTGCAGATCTTCACAGCACAGACGCTTTCTTCTGCATGCTGTTCTTTCCCAGTTCAGGGCTCCTTCAAGGCTCTCCCTGAATGGCTAAGCCGCCCCCTTTTATCCCAGTTCTCTTCAATGCTCACAGCTGCAGCCCATCAAGGACAACCAGGACCTGTGGGACAGATATTCAAATAGAATCCATTTCCTCTACTCTAGCCAGTAAGTACTACCCTACAAGTCCTCAGAACCCCAAAGGCCACCTTTCATCTGACACCCAGACCCTGGGGAAAGGACTTCTTTTTCCCATGGCAAATGGCCTCCCTTGGCAGCCACTCACCCTGGCAGAAAGTGGGAGCCTAGCTAGAATGATGCAATCGTTGCTGGATTTTTCCAAAAGAAAAGCTGCCAGCAACTAGGGCCCTGGAAGTACTTAGAGCCTCAAACGCCACCTTGAACATATTACTGAGACCCTGGGGAAAGGACTTCTTTTTCCCATGGAAAATGGCCTTCATTTGTGGCCACTTGGCCTGGCAGGCAGGGCAGTGCCAAGCCAGGAATCTACAAACTCTGCTGGATCCTTCCAGAACGAAAGCTGCCAGCAACTAGGACCCTGCAAGTCCTTAGAGCCCCAGATGCCACCAGTCATCTGACACCCAGAGCCTGGGCCAATGACTTTGTTTTCCCCATGGAAAATTGCCTCCATTTCTGGCCACTCGCCCTGACCAAGAGGGTGGTGCCCAGCAAGAAATTTGCAAGCTTTGCTGGATTGCTCCAAATCGAAAGCTGCCACTTGTTGTTGTTCTATTTCTCTAGAGTCCCATCATGCTGTTCTCAGATTGCTAAAGTCCATACCTCCTCGGTGTGTTCTTATGGCTGCAGATCTTCACAGCACAGACGCTTTCTTCTGCATGCTGTTCTTTCCCAGTTCAGGGCTCCTTCAAGGCTCTCCCTGAATGGCTACGCCGCCCCCTTTTATCCCAGTTCTCTTCAATGCTCACAGCTGCAGCCCATCAAGGACAACCAGGACCTGTGGGACAGATATTCAAATAGAATCCATTTCCTCTACTCTAGCCAGTAAGTACTACCCTACAAGTCCTCAGAACCCCAAAGGCCACCTTTCATCTGACACCCAGACCCTGGGGAAAGGACTTCTTTTTCCCATGGCAAATGGCCTCCCTTGGCAGCCACTCACCCTGGCAGAAAGTGGGAGCCTAGCTAGAATGATGCAATCGTTGCTGGATTTTTCCAAAAGAAAAGCTGGCAGCAACTAGGGCCCTGGAAGTACTTAGAGCCTCAAACGCCACCTTGAACATATTCCTGAGACCCTGGGGAAAGGACTTCGTTTTTCCCATGGAAAATGGCCTTCATTTGTGGCCACTTGGCCTGGCAGGCAGGGCAGTGCCAAGCCAGGAATCTACAAACTGTGCTGGATCCTTCCAGAACGAAAGCTGCCAGCAACTAGGACCCTGCAAGTCCTTAGAGCCCCAGATGCCACCAGTCATCTGACACCCAGAGCCTGGGCCAATGACTTCGTTTTCCCCATGGAAAATGGCCTCCATTTCTGGCCACTCGCCCTGACCAAGAGGGTGGTGCCCAGCAAGAAATTTGCAAGCTTTGCTGGATTGCTCCAAATCGAAAGCTGCCACTTCTTGTTGTTTTATTTCTCTAGAGTCCCATCATGCTGTTCTCAGATTGCTAAAGTCCATACCTCCTCGGTGTGTTCTTATGGCTGCAGATCTTCACAGCACAGACGCTTTCTTCTGCATGCTGTTCTTTCCCAGTTCAGGGCTCCTTCAAGGCTCTCCCTGAATGGCTACGCCGCCCCCTTTTATCCCAGTTCTCTTCAATGCTCACAGCTGCAGCCCATCAAGGACAACCAGGACCTGTGGGGCAAAGCCTCTAGACAGATATTCAAATAGAATCCATTTCCTCTACTCTAGCCAGTAAGTACTACCCTACAAGTCCTCAGAACCCCAAAGGCCACCTTTCATCTGACACCCAGACCCTGGGGAAAGGACTTCTTTTTCCCATGGCAAATGGCCTCCCTTGGCAGCCACTCACCCTGGCAGAAAGTGGGAGCCTAGCTAGAATGATGCAATCGTTGCTGGATTTTTCCAAAAGAAAAGCTGGCAGCAACTAGGGCCCTGGAAGTACTTAGAGCCTCAAACGCCACCTTGAACATATTCCTGAGACCCTGGGGAAAGGACTTCGTTTTTCCCATGGAAAATGGCCTTCATTTCTGGCCACTTGGCCTGGCAGGCAGGGCAGTGCCAAGCCAGGAATCTACAAACTGTGCTGGATCCTTCCAGAACGAAAGCTGCCAGCAACTAGGACCCTGCAAGTCCTTACAGCCCCAGATGCCACCAGTCATCTGACACCCAGAGCCTGGGCCAATGACTTCGTTTTCCCCATGGAAAATGGCCTCCATTTCTGGCCACTCGCCCTGACCAAGAGGGTGGTGCCCAGCAAGAAATTTGCAAGCTTTGCTGGATTGCTCCAAATCTAAAGCTGCCACTTGTTGTTGTTCTATTTCTCTAGAGTCCCATCATGCTGTTCTCAGATTGCTAAAGTCCATACCTCCTCGGTGTGTTCTTATGGCTGCAGATCTTCACAGCACAGACGCTTTCTTCTGCATGCTGTTCTTTCCCAGTTCAGGGCTCCTTCAAGGCTCTCCCTGAATGGCTACGCCGCCCCCTTTTATCCCAGTTCTCTTCAATGCTCACAGCTGCAGCCCATCAAGGACAACCAGGACCTGTGGGGCAAAGCCTCTAGACAGATATTCAAATAGAATCCATTTCCTCTACTCTAGCCAGTAAGTACTACCCTACAAGTCCTCAGAACCCCAAAGGCCACCTTTCATCTGACACCCAGACCCTGGGGAAAGGACTTCTTTTTCCCATGGCAAATGGCCTCCCTTGGCAGCCACTCACCCTGGCAGAAAGTGGGAGCCTAGCTAGAATGATGCAATCGTTGCTGGATTTTTCCAAAAGAAAAGCTGGCAGCAACTAGGGCCCTGGAAGTACTTAGAGCCTCAAACGCCACCTTGAACATATTCCTGAGACCCTGGGGAAAGGACTTCGTTTTTCCCATGGAAAATGGCCTTCATTTGTGGCCACTTGGCCTGGCAGGCAGGGCAGTGCCAAGCCAGGAATCTACAAACTCTGCTGGATCCTTCCAGAACGAAAGCTGCCAGCAACTAGGACCCTGCAAGTCCTTACAGCCCCAGATGCCACCAGTCATCTGACACCCAGAGCCTGGGCCAATGACTTCGTTTTCCCCATGGAAAATGGCCTCCATTTCTGGCCACTCGCCCTGACCAAGAGGGTGGTGCCCAGCAAGAAATTTGCAAGCTTTGCTGGATTGCTCCAAATCTAAAGCTGCCACTTGTTGTTGTTCTATTTCTCTAGAGTCCCATCATGCTGTTCTCAGATTGCTAAAGTCCATACCTCCTCGGTGTGTTCTTATGGCTGCAGATCTTCACAGCACAGACGCTTTCTTCTGCATGCTGTTCTTTCCCAGTTCAGGGCTCCTTCAAGGCTCTCCCTGAATGGCTAAGCCGCCCCCTTTTATCCCAGTTCTCTTCAATGCTCACAGCTGCAGCCCATCAAGGACAACCAGGACCTGTGGGACAGATATTCAAATAGAATCCATTTCCTCTACTCTAGCCAGTAAGTACTACCCTACAAGTCCTCAGAACCCCAAAGGCCACCTTTCATCTGACACCCAGACCCTGGGGAAAGGACTTCTTTTTCCCATGGCAAATGGCCTCCCTTGGCAGCCACTCACCCTGGCAGAAAGTGGGAGCCTAGCTAGAATGATGCAATCGTTGCTGGATTTTTCCAAAAGAAAAGCTGCCAGCAACTAGGGCCCTGGAAGTACTTAGAGCCTCAAACGCCACCTTGAACATATTACTGAGACCCTGGGGAAAGGACTTCGTTTTTCCCATGGAAAATGGCCTTCATTTCTGGCCACTTGGCCTGGCAGGCAGGGCAGTGCCAAGCCAGGAATCTACAAACTGTGCTGGATCCTTCCAGAACGAAAGCTGCCAGCAACTAGGACCCTGCAAGTCCTTACAGCCCCAGATGCCACCAGTCATCTGACACCCAGAGCCTGGGCCAATGACTTCGTTTTCCCCATGGAAAATGGCCTCCATTTCTGGCCACTCGCCCTGACCAAGAGGGTGGTGCCCAGCAAGAAATTTGCAAGCTTTGCTGGATTGCTCCAAATCGAAAGCTGCCACTTCTTGTTGTTTTATTTCTCTAGAGTCCCATCATGCTGTTCTCAGATTGCTAAAGTCCATACCTCCTCGGTGTGTTCTTATGGCTGCAGATCTTCACAGCACAGACGCTTTCTTCTGCATGCTGTTCTTTCCCAGTTCAGGGCTCCTTCAAGGCTCTCCCTGAATGGCTACGCCGCCCCCTTTTATCCCAGTTCTCTTCAATGCTCACAGCTGCAGCCCATCAAGGACAACCAGGACCTGTGGGGCAAAGCCTCTAGACAGATATTCAAATAGAATCCATTTCCTCTACTCTAGCCAGTAAGTACTACCCTACAAGTCCTCAGAACCCCAAAGGCCACCTTTCATCTGACACCCAGACCCTGGGGAAAGGACTTCTTTTTCCCATGGCAAATGGCCTCCCTTGGCAGCCACTCACCCTGGCAGAAAGTGGGAGCCTAGCTAGAATGATGCAATCGTTGCTGGATTTTTCCAAAAGAAAAGCTGGCAGCAACTAGGGCCCTGGAAGTACTTAGAGCCTCAAAGGCCTCCTTGAACATATTACTGAGACCCTGGGGAAAGGACTTCGTTTTTCCCATGGAAAATGGCCTTCATTTGTGGCCACTTGGCCTGGCAGGCAGGGCAGTGCCAAGCCAGGAATCTACAAACTCTGCTGGATCCTTCCAGAACGAAAGCTGCCAGCAACTAGGACCCTGCAAGTCCTTAGAGCCCCAGATGCCACCAGTCATCTGACACCCAGAGCCTGGGCCAATGACTTTGTTTTCCCCATGGAAAATTGCCTCCATTTCTGGCCACTCGCCCTGACCAAGAGGGTGGTGCCCAGCAAGAAATTTGCAAGCTTTGCTGGATTGCTCCAAATCTAAAGCTGCCACTTGTTGTTGTTCTATTTCTCTAGAGTCCCATCATGCTGTTCTCAGATTGCTAAAGTCCATACCTCCTCGGTGTGTTCTTATGGCTGCAGATCTTCACAGCACAGACGCTTTCTTCTGCATGCTGTTCTTTCCCAGTTCAGGGCTCCTTCAAGGCTCTCCCTGAATGGCTACGCCGCCCCCTTTTATCCCAGTTCTCTTCAATGCTCACAGCTGCAGCCCATCAAGGACAACCAGGACCTGTGGGGCAAAGCCTCTAGACAGATATTCAAATAGAATCCATTTCCTCTACTCTAGCCAGTAAGTACTACCCTACAAGTCCTCAGAACCCCAAAGGCCACCTTTCATCTGACACCCAGACCCTGGGGAAAGGACTTCTTTTTCCCATGGCAAATGGCCTCCCTTGGCAGCCACTCACCCTGGCAGAAAGTGGGAGCCTAGCTAGAATGATGCAATCGTTGCTGGATTTTTCCAAAAGAAAAGCTGGCAGCAACTAGGGCCCTGGAAGTACTTAGAGCCTCAAACGCCACCTTGAACATATTCCTGAGACCCTGGGGAAAGGACTTCGTTTTTCCCATGGAAAATGGCCTTCATTTGTGGCCACTTGGCCTGGCAGGCAGGGCAGTGCCAAGCCAGGAATCTACAAACTCTGCTGGATCCTTCCAGAACGAAAGCTGCCAGCAACTAGGACCCTGCAAGTCCTTACAGCCCCAGATGCCACCAGTCATCTGACACCCAGAGCCTGGGCCAATGACTTCGTTTTCCCCATGGAAAATGGCCTCCATTTCTGGCCACTCGCCCTGACCAAGAGGGTGGTGCCCAGCAAGAAATTTGCAAGCTTTGCTGGATTGCTCCAAATCTAAAGCTGCCACTTGTTGTTGTTCTATTTCTCTAGAGTCCCATCATGCTGTTCTCAGATTGCTAAAGTCCATACCTCCTCGGTGTGTTCTTATGGCTGCAGATCTTCACAGCACAGACGCTTTCTTCTGCATGCTGTTCTTTCCCAGTTCAGGGCTCCTTCAAGGCTCTCCCTGAATGGCTAAGCCGCCCCCTTTTATCCCAGTTCTCTTCAATGCTCACAGCTGCAGCCCATCAAGGACAACCAGGACCTGTGGGACAGATATTCAAATAGAATCCATTTCCTCTACTCTAGCCAGTAAGTACTACCCTACAAGTCCTCAGAACCCCAAAGGCCACCTTTCATCTGACACCCAGACCCTGGGGAAAGGACTTCTTTTTCCCATGGCAAATGGCCTCCCTTGGCAGCCACTCACCCTGGCAGAAAGTGGGAGCCTAGCTAGAATGATGCAATCGTTGCTGGATTTTTCCAAAAGAAAAGCTGCCAGCAACTAGGGCCCTGGAAGTACTTAGAGCCTCAAACGCCACCTTGAACATATTACTGAGACCCTGGGGAAAGGACTTCGTTTTTCCCATGGAAAATGGCCTTCATTTCTGGCCACTTGGCCTGGCAGGCAGGGCAGTGCCAAGCCAGGAATCTACAAACTGTGCTGGATCCTTCCAGAACGAAAGCTGCCAGCAACTAGGACCCTGCAAGTCCTTACAGCCCCAGATGCCACCAGTCATCTGACACCCAGAGCCTGGGCCAATGACTTCGTTTTCCCCATGGAAAATGGCCTCCATTTCTGGCCACTCGCCCTGACCAAGAGGGTGGTGCCCAGCAAGAAATTTGCAAGCTTTGCTGGATTGCTCCAAATCGAAAGCTGCCACTTCTTGTTGTTTTATTTCTCTAGAGTCCCATCATGCTGTTCTCAGATTGCTAAAGTCCATACCTCCTCGGTGTGTTCTTATGGCTGCAGATCTTCACAGCACAGACGCTTTCTTCTGCATGCTGTTCTTTCCCAGTTCAGGGCTCCTTCAAGGCTCTCCCTGAATGGCTACGCCGCCCCCTTTTATCCCAGTTCTCTTCAATGCTCACAGCTGCAGCCCATCAAGGACAACCAGGACCTGTGGGGCAAAGCCTCTAGACAGATATTCAAATAGAATCCATTTCCTCTACTCTAGCCAGTAAGTACTACCCTACAAGTCCTCAGAACCCCAAAGGCCACCTTTCATCTGACACCCAGACCCTGGGGAAAGGACTTCTTTTTCCCATGGCAAATGGCCTCCCTTGGCAGCCACTCACCCTGGCAGAAAGTGGGAGCCTAGCTAGAATGATGCAATCGTTGCTGGATTTTTCCAAAAGAAAAGCTGCCAGCAACTAGGGCCCTGGAAGTACTTAGAGCCTCAAACGCCACCTTGAACATATTACTGAGACCCTGGGGAAAGGACTTCTTTTTCCCATGGAAAATGGCCTTCATTTGTGGCCACTCTGCCTGGCAGGCAGGGCAGTGCCAAGCCAGGAATCTACAAACTCTGCTGGATCCTTCCAGAACGAAAGCTGCCAGCAACTAGGACCCTGCAAGTCCTTAGAGCCCCAGATGCCACCAGTCATCTGACACCCAGAGCCTGGGCCAATGACTTTGTTTTCCCCATGGAAAATTGCCTCCATTTCTGGCCACTCGCCCTGACCAAGAGGGTGGTGCCCAGCAAGAAATTTGCAAGCTTTGCTGGATTGCTCCAAATCTAAAGCTGCCACTTGTTGTTGTTCTATTTCTCTAGAGTCCCATCATGCTGTTCTCAGATTGCTAAAGTCCATACCTCCTCGGTGTGTTCTTATGGCTGCAGATCTTCACAGCACAGACGCTTTCTTCTGCATGCTGTTCTTTCCCAGTTCAGGGCTCCTTCAAGGCTCTCCCTGAATGGCTACGCCGCCCCCTTTTATCCCAGTTCTCTTCAATGCTCACAGCTGCAGCCCATCAAGGACAACCAGGACCTGTGGGACAGATATTCAAATAGAATCCATTTCCTCTACTCTAGCCAGTAAGTACTACCCTACAAGTCCTCAGAACCCCAAAGGCCACCTTTCATCTGACACCCAGACCCTGGGGAAAGGACTTCTTTTTCCCATGGCAAATGGCCTCCCTTGGCAGCCACTCACCCTGGCAGAAAGTGGGAGCCTAGCTAGAATGATGCAATCGTTGCTGGATTTTTCCAAAAGAAAAGCTGGCAGCAACTAGGGCCCTGGAAGTACTTAGAGCCTCAAACGCCACCTTGAACATATTCCTGAGACCCTGGGGAAAGGACTTCGTTTTTCCCATGGAAAATGGCCTTCATTTCTGGCCACTTGGCCTGGCAGGCAGGGCAGTGCCAAGCCAGGAATCTACAAACTGTGCTGGATCCTTCCAGAACGAAAGCTGCCAGCAACTAGGACCCTGCAAGTCCTTACAGCCCCAGATGCCACCAGTCATCTGACACCCAGAGCCTGGGCCAATGACTTCGTTTTCCCCATGGAAAATGGCCTCCATTTCTGGCCACTCGCCCTGACCAAGAGGGTGGTGCCCAGCAAGAAATTTGCAAGCTTTGCTGGATTGCTCCAAATCTAAAGCTGCCACTTGTTGTTGTTCTATTTCTCTAGAGTCCCATCATGCTGTTCTCAGATTGCTAAAGTCCATACCTCCTCGGTGTGTTCTTATGGCTGCAGATCTTCACAGCACAGACGCTTTCTTCTGCATGCTGTTCTTTCCCAGTTCAGGGCTCCTTCAAGGCTCTCCCTGAATGGCTACGCCGCCCCCTTTTATCCCAGTTCTCTTCAATGCTCACAGCTGCAGCCCATCAAGGACAACCAGGACCTGTGGGGCAAAGCCTCTAGACAGATATTCAAATAGAATCCATTTCCTCTACTCTAGCCAGTAAGTACTACCCTACAAGTCCTCAGAACCCCAAAGGCCACCTTTCATCTGACACCCAGACCCTGGGGAAAGGACTTCTTTTTCCCATGGCAAATGGCCTCCCTTGGCAGCCACTCACCCTGGCAGAAAGTGGGAGCCTAGCTAGAATGATGCAATCGTTGCTGGATTTTTCCAAAAGAAAAGCTGGCAGCAACTAGGGCCCTGGAAGTACTTAGAGCCTCAAACGCCACCTTGAACATATTCCTGAGACCCTGGGGAAAGGACTTCGTTTTTCCCATGGAAAATGGCCTTCATTTGTGGCCACTTGGCCTGGCAGGCAGGGCAGTGCCAAGCCAGGAATCTACAAACTCTGCTGGATCCTTCCAGAACGAAAGCTGCCAGCAACTAGGACCCTGCAAGTCCTTAGAGCCCCAGATGCCACCAGTCATCTGACACCCAGAGCCTGGGCCAATGACTTCGTTTTCCCCATGGAAAATGGCCTCCATTTCTGGCCACTCGCCCTGACCAAGAGGGTGGTGCCCAGCAAGAAATTTGCAAGCTTTGCTGGATTGCTCCAAATCTAAAGCTGCCACTTGTTGTTGTTCTATTTCTCTAGAGTCCCATAATGCTGTTCTCAGATTGCTAAAGTCCATACCTCCTCGGTGTGTTCTTATGGCTGCAGATCTTCACAGCACAGACGCTTTCTTCTGCATGCTGTTCTTTCCCAGTTCAGGGCTCCTTCAAGGCTCTCCCTGAATGGCTACGCCGCCCCCTTTTATCCCAGTTCTCTTCAATGCTCACAGCTGCAGCCCATCAAGGACAACCAGGACCTGTGGGGCAAAGCCTCTAGACAGATATTCAAATAGAATCCATTTCCTCTACTCTAGCCAGTAAGTACTACCCTACAAGTCCTCAGAACCCCAAAGGCCACCTTTCATCTGACACCCAGACCCTGGGGAAAGGGCTTCTTTTTCCCATGGCAAATGGCCTCCCTTGGCAGCCACTCACCCTGGCAGAAAGTGGGAGCCTAGCTAGAATGATGCAATCGTTGCTGGATTTTTCCAAAAGAAAAGCTGGCAGCAACTAGGGCCCTGGAAGTACTTAGAGCCTCAAAGGCCTCCTTGAACATATTACTGAGACCCTGGGGAAAGGACTTCGTTTTTCCCATGGAAAATGGCCTTCATTTGTGGCCACTTGGCCTGGCAGGCAGGGCAGTGCCAAGCCAGGAATCTACAAACTCTGCTGGATCCTTCCAGAACGAAAGCTGCCAGCAACTAGGACCCTGCAAGTCCTTACAGCCCCAGATGCCACCAGTCATCTGACACCCAGAGCCTGGGCCAATGACTTTGTTTTCCCCATGGAAAATTGCCTCCATTTCTGGCCACTCGCCCTGACCAAGAGGGTGGTGCCCAGCAAGAAATTTGCAAGCTTTGCTGGATTGCTCCAAATCTAAAGCTGCCACTTGTTGTTGTTCTATTTCTCTAGAGTCCCATCATGCTGTTCTCAGATTGCTAAAGTCCATACCTCCTCGGTGTGTTCTTATGGCTGCAGATCTTCACAGCACAGACGCTTTCTTCTGCATGCTGTTCTTTCCCAGTTCAGGGCTCCTTCAAGGCTCTCCCTGAATGGCTACGCCGCCCCCTTTTATCCCAGTTCTCTTCAATGCTCACAGCTGCAGCCCATCAAGGACAACCAGGGCCTGTGGGGCAAAGCCTCTAGACAGATATTCAAATAGAATCCATTTCCTCTACTCTAGCCAGTAAGTACTACCCTACAAGTCCTCAGAACCCCAAAGGCCACCTTTCATCTGACACCCAGACCCTGGGGAAAGGACTTCTTTTTCCCATGGCAAATGGCCTCCCTTGGCAGCCACTCACCCTGGCAGAAAGTGGGAGCCTAGCTAGAATGATGCAATCGTTGCTGGATTTTTCCAAAAGAAAAGCTGGCAGCAACTAGGGCCCTGGAAGTACTTAGAGCCTCAAACGCCACCTTGAACATATTCCTGAGACCCTGGGGAAAGGACTTCGTTTTTCCCATGGGAAATGGCCTTCATTTGTGGCCACTTGGCCTGGCAGGCAGGGCAGTGCCAAGCCAGGAATCTACAAACTCTGCTGGATCCTTCCAGAACGAAAGCTGCCAGCAACTAGGACCCTGCAAGTCCTTAGAGCCCCAGATGCCACCAGTCATCTGACACCCAGAGCCTGGGCCAATGACTTCGTTTTCCCCATGGAAAATGGCCTCCATTTCTGGCCACTCGCCCTGACCAAGAGGGTGGTGCCCAGCAAGAAATTTGCAAGCTTTGCTGGATTGCTCCAAATCTAAAGCTACCACTTGTTGTTGTTCTATTTCTCTAGAGTCCCATCATGCTGTTCTCAGATTGCTAAAGTCCATACCTCCTCGGTGTGTTCTTATGGCTGCAGATCTTCACAGCACAGACGCTTTCTTCTGCATGCTGTTCTTTCCCAGTTCAGGGCTCCTTCAAGGCTCTCCCTGAATGGCTACGCCGCCCCCTTTTATCCCAGTTCTCTTCAATGCTCACAGCTGCAGCCCATCAAGGACAACCAGGACCTGTGGGACAGATATTCAAATAGAATCCATTTCCTCTACTCTAGCCAGTAAGTACTACCCTACAAGTCCTCAGAACCCCAAAGGCCACCTTTCATCTGACACCCAGACCCTGGGGAAAGGACTTCTTTTTCCCATGGCAAATGGCCTCCCTTGGCAGCCACTCACCCTGGCAGAAAGTGGGAGCCTAGCTAGAATGATGCAATCGTTGCTGGATTTTTCCAAAAGAAAAGCTGCCAGCAACTAGGGCCCTGGAAGTACTTAGAGCCTCAAACGCCACCTTGAACATATTACTGAGACCCTGGGGAAAGGACTTCGTTTTTCCCATGGAAAATGGCCTTCATTTCTGGCCACTTGGCCTGGCAGGCAGGGCAGTGCCAAGCCAGGAATCTACAAACTGTGCTGGATCCTTCCAGAACGAAAGCTGCCAGCAACTAGGACCCTGCAAGTCCTTACAGCCCCAGATGCCACCAGTCATCTGACACCCAGAGCCTGGGCCAATGACTTCGTTTTCCCCATGGAAAATGGCCTCCATTTCTGGCCACTCGCCCTGACCAAGAGGGTGGTGCCCAGCAAGAAATTTGCAAGCTTTGCTGGATTGCTCCAAATCTAAAGCTGCCACTTGTTGTTGTTCTATTTCTCTAGAGTCCCATCATGCTGTTCTCAGATTGCTAAAGTCCATACCTCCTCGGTGTGTTCTTATGGCTGCAGATCTTCACAGCACAGACGCTTTCTTCTGCATGCTGTTCTTTCCCAGTTCAGGGCTCCTTCAAGGCTCTCCCTGAATGGCTACGCCGCCCCCTTTTATCCCAGTTCTCTTCAATGCTCACAGCTGCAGCCCATCAAGGACAACCAGGACCTGTGGGGCAAAGCCTCTAGACAGATATTCAAATAGAATCCATTTCCTCTACTCTAGCCAGTAAGTACTACCCTACAAGTCCTCAGAACCCCAAAGGCCACCTTTCATCTGACACCCAGACCCTGGGGAAAGGACTTCTTTTTCCCATGGCAAATGGCCTCCCTTGGCAGCCACTCACCCTGGCAGAAAGTGGGAGCCTAGCTAGAATGATGCAATCGTTGCTGGATTTTTCCAAAAGAAAAGCTGGCAGCAACTAGGGCCCTGGAAGTACTTAGAGCCTCAAACGCCACCTTGAACATATTACTGAGACCCTGGGGAAAGGACTTCGTTTTTCCCATGGAAAATGGCCTTCATTTGTGGCCACTTGGCCTGGCAGGCAGGGCAGTGCCAAGCCAGGAATCTACAAACTCTGCTGGATCCTTCCAGAACGAAAGCTGCCAGCAACTAGGACCCTGCAAGTCCTTAGAGCCCCAGATGCCACCAGTCATCTGACACCCAGAGCCTGGGCCAATGACTTCGTTTTCCCCATGGAAAATGGCCTCCATTTCTGGCCACTCGCCCTGACCAAGAGGGTGGTGCCCAGCAAGAAATTTGCAAGCTTTGCTGGATTGCTCCAAATCTAAAGCTGCCACTTGTTGTTCTTCTATTTCTCTAGAGTCCCATCATGCTGTTCTCAGATTGCTAAAGTCCATACCTCCTCGGTGTGTTCTTATGGCTGCAGATCTTCACAGCACAGACGCTTTCTTCTGCATGCTGTTCTTTCCCAGTTCAGGGCTCCTTCAAGGCTCTCCCTGAATGGCTACGCCGCCCCCTTTTATCCCAGTTCTCTTCAATGCTCACAGCTGCAGCCCATCAAGGACAACCAGGACCTGTGGGACAGATATTCAAATAGAATCCATTTCCTCTACTCTAGCCAGTAAGTACTACCCTACAAGTCCTCAGAACCCCAAAGGCCACCTTTCATCTGACACCCAGACCCTGGGGAAAGGACTTCTTTTTCCCATGGCAAATGGCCTCCCTTGGCAGCCACTCACCCTGGCAGAAAGTGGGAGCCTAGCTAGAATGATGCAATCGTTGCTGGATTTTTCCAAAAGAAAAGCTGGCAGCAACTAGGGCCCTGGAAGTACTTAGAGCCTCAAACGCCACCTTGAACATATTCCTGAGACCCTGGGGAAAGGACTACGTTTTTCCCATGGAAAATGGCCTTCATTTGTGGCCACTTGGCCTGGCAGGCAGGGCAGTGCCAAGCCAGGAATCTACAAACTGTGCTGGATCCTTCCAGAACGAAAGCTGCCAGCAACTAGGACCCTGCAAGTCCTTAGAGCCCCAGATGCCACCAGTCATCTGACACCCAGAGCCTGGGCCAATGACTTCGTTTTCCCCATGGAAAATGGCCTCCATTTCTGGCCACTCGCCCTGACCAAGAGGGTGGTGCCCAGCAAGAAATTTGCAAGCTTTGCTGGATTGCTCCAAATCTAAAGCTGCCACTTGTTGTTGTTCTATTTCTCTAGAGTCCCATCATGCTGTTCTCAGATTGCTAAAGTTCATACCTCCTCGGTGTGTTCTTATGGCTGCAGATCTTCACAGCACAGACGCTTTCTTCTGCATGCTGTTCTTTCCCAGTTCAGGGCTCCTTCAAGGCTCTCCCTGAATGGCTACGCCGCCCCCTTTTATCCCAGTTCTCTTCAATGCTCACAGCTGCA
This sequence comes from Agelaius phoeniceus, assembly GCF_051311805.1. Classification (NCBI taxonomy): domain Eukaryota; kingdom Metazoa; phylum Chordata; class Aves; order Passeriformes; family Icteridae; genus Agelaius; species Agelaius phoeniceus. Next base: position 193,199 of record NW_027509885.1, on the reverse strand, counting down.
GCCCATCAAGGACAACCAGGACCTGTGGGGCAAAGCCTCTAGACAGATATTCAAATAGAATCCATTTCCTCTACTCTAGCCAGTAAGTACTACCCTACAAGTCCTCAGAACCCCAAAGGCCACCTTTCATCTGACACCCAGACCCTGGGGAAAGGGCTTCTTTTTCCCATGGCAAATGGCCTCCCTTGGCAGCCACTCACCCTGGCAGAAAGTGGGAGCCTAGCTAGAATGATGCAATCGTTGCTGGATTTTTCCAAAAGAAAAGCTGGCAGCAACTAGGGCCCTGGAAGTACTTAGAGCCTCAAACGCCACCTTGAACATATTACTGAGACCCTGGGGAAAGGACTTCGTTTTTCCCATGGAAAATGGCCTTCATTTGTGGCCACTTGGCCTGGCAGGCAGGGCAGTGCCAAGCCAGGAATCTACAAACTCTGCTGGATCCTTCCAGAACGAAAGCTGCCAGCAACTAGGACCCTGCAAGTCCTTACAGCCCCAGATGCCACCAGTCATCTGACACCCAGAGCCTGGGCCAATGACTTTGTTTTCCCCATGGAAAATTGCCTCCATTTCTGGCCACTCGCCCTGACCAAGAGGGTGGTGCCCAGCAAGAAATTTGCAAGCTTTGCTGGATTGCTCCAAATCTAAAGCTGCCACTTGTTGTTGTTCTATTTCTCTAGAGTCCCATCATGCTGTTCTCAGATTGCTAAAGTCCATACCTCCTCGGTGTGTTCTTATGGCTGCAGATCTTCACAGCACAGACGCTTTCTTCTGCATGCTGTTCTTTCCCAGTTCAGGGCTCCTTCAAGGCTCTCCCTGAATGGCTACGCCGCCCCCTTTTATCCCAGTTCTCTTCAATGCTCACAGCTGCAGCCCATCAAGGACAACCAGGGCCTGTGGGGCAAAGCCTCTAGACAGATATTCAAATAGAATCCATTTCCTCTACTCTAGCCAGTAAGTACTACCCTACAAGTCCTCAGAACCCCAAAGGCCACCTTTCATCTGACACCCAGACCCTGGGGAAAGGACTTCTTTTTCCCATGGCAAATGGCCTCCCTTGGCAGCCACTCACCCTGGCAGAAAGTGGGAGCCTAGCTAGAATGATGCAATCGTTGCTGGATTTTTCCAAAAGAAAAGCTGGCAGCAACTAGGGCCCTGGAAGTACTTAGAGCCTCAAACGCCACCTTGAACATATTCCTGAGACCCTGGGGAAAGGACTTCGTTTTTCCCATGGGAAATGGCCTTCATTTGTGGCCACTTGGCCTGGCAGGCAGGGCAGTGCCAAGCCAGGAATCTACAAACTCTGCTGGATCCTTCCAGAACGAAAGCTGCCAGCAACTAGGACCCTGCAAGTCCTTAGAGCCCCAGATGCCACCAGTCATCTGACACCCAGAGCCTGGGCCAATGACTTCGTTTTCCCCATGGAAAATGGCCTCCATTTCTGGCCACTCGCCCTGACCAAGAGGGTGGTGCCCAGCAAGAAATTTGCAAGCTTTGCTGGATTGCTCCAAATCTAAAGCTGCCACTTCTTGTTGTTTTATTTCTCTAGAGTCCCATCATGCTGTTCTCAGATTGCTAAAGTCCATACCTCCTCGGTGTGTTCTTATGGCTGCAGATCTTCACAGCACAGACGCTTTCTTCTGCATGCTGTTCTTTCCCAGTTCAGGGCTCCTTCAAGGCTCTCCCTGAATGGCTACGCCGCCCCCTTTTATCCCAGTTCTCTTCAATGCTCACAGCTGCAGCCCATCAAGGACAACCAGGACCTGTGGGACAGATATTCAAATAGAATCCATTTCCTCTACTCTAGCCAGTAAGTACTACCCTACAAGTCCTCAGAACCCCAAAGGCCACCTTTCATCTGACACCCAGACCCTGGGGAAAGGACTTCTTTTTCCCATGGCAAATGGCCTCCCTTGGCAGCCACTCACCCTGGCAGAAAGTGGGAGCCTAGCTAGAATGATGCAATCGTTGCTGGATTTTTCCAAAAGAAAAGCTGGCAGCAACTAGGGCCCTGGAAGTACTTAGAGCCTCAAACGCCACCTTGAACATATTCCTGAGACCCTGGGGAAAGGACTTCGTTTTTCCCATGGAAAATGGCCTTCATTTGTGGCCACTTGGCCTGGCAGGCAGGGCAGTGCCAAGCCAGGAATCTACAAACTCTGCTGGATCCTTCCAGAACGAAAGCTGCCAGCAACTAGGACCCTGCAAGTCCTTAGAGCCCCAGATGCCACCTGTCATCTGACACCCAGAGCCTGGGCCAATGACTTCGTTTTCCCCATGGAAAATGGCCTCCATTTCTGGCCACTCGCCCTGACCAAGAGGGTGGTGCCCAGCAAGAAATTTGCAAGCTTTGCTGGATTGCTCCAAATCTAAAGCTACCACTTGTTGTTGTTTTATTTCTCTAGAGTCCCATAATGCTGTTCTCAGATTGCTAAAGTCCATACCTCCTCGGTGTGTTCTTATGGCTGCAGATCTTCACAGCACAGACGCTTTCTTCTGCATGCTGTTCTTTCCCAGTTCAGGGCTCCTTCAAGGCTCTCCCTGAATGGCTAAGCCGCCCCCTTTTATCCCAGTTCTCTTCAATGCTCACAGCTGCAGCCCATCAAGGACAACCAGGACCTGTGGGGCAAAGCCTCTAGACAGATATTCAAATAGAATCCATTTCCTCTACTCTAGCCAGTAAGTACTACCCTACAAGTCCTCAGAACCCCAAAGGCCACCTTTCATCTGACACCCAGACCCTGGGGAAAGGACTTCTTTTTCCCATGGCAAATGGCCTCCCTTGGCAGCCACTCACCCTGGCAGAAAGTGGGAGCCTAGCTAGAATGATGCAATCGTTGCTGGATTTTTCCAAAAGAAAAGCTGGCAGCAACTAGGGCCCTGGAAGTACTTAGAGCCTCAAACGCCACCTTGAACATATTCCTGAGACCCTGGGGAAAGGACTTCGTTTTTCCCATGGAAAATGGCCTTCATTTGTGGCCACTTGGCCTGGCAGGCAGGGCAGTGCCAAGCCAGGAATCTACAAACTCTGCTGGATCCTTCCAGAACGAAAGCTGCCAGCAACTAGGACCCTGCAAGTCCTTAGAGCCCCAGATGCCACCAGTCATCTGACACCCAGAGCCTGGGCCAATGACTTCGTTTTCCCCATGGAAAATGGCCTCCATTTCTGGCCACTCGCCCTGACCAAGAGGGTGGTGCCCAGCAAGAAATTTGCAAGCTTTGCTGGATTGCTCCAAATCGAAAGCTGCCACTTGTTGTTGTTCTATTTCTCTAGAGTCCCATCATGCTGTTCTCAGATTGCTAAAGTCCATACCTCCTCGGTGTGTTCTTATGGCTGCAGATCTTCACAGCACAGACGCTTTCTTCTGCATGCTGTTCTTTCCCAGTTCAGGGCTCCTTCAAGGCTCTCCCTGAATGGCTACGCCGCCCCCTTTTATCCCAGTTCTCTTCAATGCTCACAGCTGCAGCCCATCAAGGACAACCAGGACCTGTGGGACAGATATTCAAATAGAATCCATTTCCTCTACTCTAGCCAGTAAGTACTACCCTACAAGTCCTCAGAACCCCAAAGGCCACCTTTCATCTGACACCCAGACCCTGGGGAAAGGACTTCTTTTTCCCATGGCAAATGGCCTCCCTTGGCAGCCACTCACCCTGGCAGAAAGTGGGAGCCTAGCTAGAATGATGCAATCGTTGCTGGATTTTTCCAAAAGAAAAGCTGGCAGCAACTAGGGCCCTGGAAGTACTTAGAGCCTCAAACGCCACCTTGAACATATTCCTGAGACCCTGGGGAAAGGACTTCGTTTTTCCCATGGGAAATGGCCTTCATTTGTGGCCACTTGGCCTGGCAGGCAGGGCAGTGCCAAGCCAGGAATCTACAAACTCTGCTGGATCCTTCCAGAACGAAAGCTGCCAGCAACTAGGACCCTGCAAGTCCTTAGAGCCCCAGATGCCACCAGTCATCTGACACCCAGAGCCTGGGCCAATGACTTCGTTTTCCCCATGGAAAATGGCCTCCATTTCTGGCCACTCGCCCTGACCAAGAGGGTGGTGCCCAGCAAGAAATTTGCAAGCTTTGCTGGATTGCTCCAAATCTAAAGCTGCCACTTGTTGTTGTTCTATTTCTCTAGAGTCCCATCATGCTGTTCTCAGATTGCTAAAGTCCATACCTCCTCGGTGTGTTCTTATGGCTGCAGATCTTCACAGCACAGACGCTTTCTTCTGCATGCTGTTCTTTCCCAGTTCAGGGCTCCTTCAAGGCTCTCCCTGAATGGCTACGCCGCCCCCTTTTATCCCAGTTCTCTTCAATGCTCACAGCTGCAGCCCATCAAGGACAACCAGGACCTGTGGGACAGATATTCAAATAGAATCCATTTCCTCTACTCTAGCCAGTAAGTACTACCCTACAAGTCCTCAGAACCCCAAAGGCCACCTTTCATCTGACACCCAGACCCTGGGGAAAGGACTTCTTTTTCCCATGGCAAATGGCCTCCCTTGGCAGCCACTCACCCTGGCAGAAAGTGGGAGCCTAGCTAGAATGATGCAATCGTTGCTGGATTTTTCCAAAAGAAAAGCTGGCAGCAACTAGGGCCCTGGAAGTACTTAGAGCCTCAAACGCCACCTTGAACATATTCCTGAGACCCTGGGGAAAGGACTTCGTTTTTCCCATGGGAAATGGCCTTCATTTGTGGCCACTTGGCCTGGCAGGCAGGGCAGTGCCAAGCCAGGAATCTACAAACTCTGCTGGATCCTTCCAGAACGAAAGCTGCCAGCAACTAGGACCCTGCAAGTCCTTAGAGCCCCAGATGCCACCAGTCATCTGACACCCAGAGCCTGGGCCAATGACTTCGTTTTCCCCATGGAAAATGGCCTCCATTTCTGGCCACTCGCCCTGACCAAGAGGGTGGTGCCCAGCAAGAAATTTGCAAGCTTTGCTGGATTGCTCCAAATCTAAAGCTGCCACTTCTTGTTGTTTTATTTCTCTAGAGTCCCATCATGCTGTTCTCAGATTGCTAAAGTCCATACCTCCTCGGTGTGTTCTTATGGCTGCAGATCTTCACAGCACAGACGCTTTCTTCTGCATGCTGTTCTTTCCCAGTTCAGGGCTCCTTCAAGGCTCTCCCTGAATGGCTACGCCGCCCCCTTTTATCCCAGTTCTCTTCAATGCTCACAGCTGCAGCCCATCAAGGACAACCAGGACCTGTGGGACAGATATTCAAATAGAATCCATTTCCTCTACTCTAGCCAGTAAGTACTACCCTACAAGTCCTCAGAACCCCAAAGGCCACCTTTCATCTGACACCCAGACCCTGGGGAAAGGACTTCTTTTTCCCATGGCAAATGGCCTCCCTTGGCAGCCACTCACCCTGGCAGAAAGTGGGAGCCTAGCTAGAATGATGCAATCGTTGCTGGATTTTTCCAAAAGAAAAGCTGGCAGCAACTAGGGCCCTGGAAGTACTTAGAGCCTCAAACGCCACCTTGAACATATTCCTGAGACCCTGGGGAAAGGACTTCGTTTTTCCCATGGAAAATGGCCTTCATTTGTGGCCACTTGGCCTGGCAGGCAGGGCAGTGCCAAGCCAGGAATCTACAAACTCTGCTGGATCCTTCCAGAACGAAAGCTGCCAGCAACTAGGACCCTGCAAGTCCTTAGAGCCCCAGATGCCACCTGTCATCTGACACCCAGAGCCTGGGCCAATGACTTCGTTTTCCCCATGGAAAATGGCCTCCATTTCTGGCCACTCGCCCTGACCAAGAGGGTGGTGCCCAGCAAGAAATTTGCAAGCTTTGCTGGATTGCTCCAAATCTAAAGCTACCACTTGTTGTTGTTTTATTTCTCTAGAGTCCCATAATGCTGTTCTCAGATTGCTAAAGTCCATACCTCCTCGGTGTGTTCTTATGGCTGCAGATCTTCACAGCACAGACGCTTTCTTCTGCATGCTGTTCTTTCCCAGTTCAGGGCTCCTTCAAGGCTCTCCCTGAATGGCTACGCCGCCCCCTTTTATCCCAGTTCTCTTCAATGCTCACAGCTGCAGCCCATCAAGGACAACCAGGACCTGTGGGGCAAAGCCTCTAGACAGATATTCAAATAGAATCCATTTCCTCTACTCTAGCCAGTAAGTACTACCCTACAAGTCCTCAGAACCCCAAAGGCCACCTTTCATCTGACACCCAGACCCTGGGGAAAGGACTTCTTTTTCCCATGGCAAATGGCCTCCCTTGGCAGCCACTCACCCTGGCAGAAAGTGGGAGCCTAGCTAGAATGATGCAATCGTTGCTGGATTTTTCCAAAAGAAAAGCTGGCAGCAACTAGGGCCCTGGAAGTACTTAGAGCCTCAAACGCCACCTTGAACATATTCCTGAGACCCTGGGGAAAGGACTTCGTTTTTCCCATGGAAAATGGCCTTCATTTGTGGCCACTTGGCCTGGCAGGCAGGGCAGTGCCAAGCCAGGAATCTACAAACTCTGCTGGATCCTTCCAGAACGAAAGCTGCCAGCAACTAGGACCCTGCAAGTCCTTAGAGCCCCAGATGCCACCAGTCATCTGACACCCAGAGCCTGGGCCAATGACTTCGTTTTCCCCATGGAAAATGGCCTCCATTTCTGGCCACTCGCCCTGACCAAGAGGGTGGTGCCCAGCAAGAAATTTGCAAGCTTTGCTGGATTGCTCCAAATCGAAAGCTGCCACTTGTTGTTCTTCTATTTCTCTAGAGTCCCATCATGCTGTTCTCAGATTGCTAAAGTCCATACCTCCTCGGTGTGTTCTTATGGCTGCAGATCTTCACAGCACAGACGCTTTCTTCTGCATGCTGTTCTTTCCCAGTTCAGGGCTCCTTCAAGGCTCTCCCTGAATGGCTACGCCGCCCCCTTTTATCCCAGTTCTCTTCAATGCTCACAGCTGCAGCCCATCAAGGACAACCAGGACCTGTGGGACAGATATTCAAATAGAATCCATTTCCTCTACTCTAGCCAGTAAGTACTACCCTACAAGTCCTCAGAACCCCAAAGGCCACCTTTCATCTGACACCCAGACCCTGGGGAAAGGACTTCTTTTTCCCATGGCAAATGGCCTCCCTTGGCAGCCACTCACCCTGGCAGAAAGTGGGAGCCTAGCTAGAATGATGCAATCGTTGCTGGATTTTTCCAAAAGAAAAGCTGGCAGCAACTAGGGCCCTGGAAGTACTTAGAGCCTCAAACGCCACCTTGAACATATTCCTGAGACCCTGGGGAAAGGACTTCGTTTTTCCCATGGGAAATGGCCTTCATTTGTGGCCACTTGGCCTGGCAGGCAGGGCAGTGCCAAGCCAGGAATCTACAAACTCTGCTGGATCCTTCCAGAACGAAAGCTGCCAGCAACTAGGACCCTGCAAGTCCTTAGAGCCCCAGATGCCACCAGTCATCTGACACCCAGAGCCTGGGCCAATGACTTCGTTTTCCCCATGGAAAATGGCCTCCATTTCTGGCCACTCGCCCTGACCAAGAGGGTGGTGCCCAGCAAGAAATTTGCAAGCTTTGCTGGATTGCTCCAAATCTAAAGCTGCCACTTCTTGTTGTTTTATTTCTCTAGAGTCCCATCATGCTGTTCTCAGATTGCTAAAGTCCATACCTCCTCGGTGTGTTCTTATGGCTGCAGATCTTCACAGCACAGACGCTTTCTTCTGCATGCTGTTCTTTCCCAGTTCAGGGCTCCTTCAAGGCTCTCCCTGAATGGCTACGCCGCCCCCTTTTATCCCAGTTCTCTTCAATGCTCACAGCTGCAGCCCATCAAGGACAACCAGGACCTGTGGGACAGATATTCAAATAGAATCCATTTCCTCTACTCTAGCCAGTAAGTACTACCCTACAAGTCCTCAGAACCCCAAAGGCCACCTTTCATCTGACACCCAGACCCTGGGGAAAGGACTTCTTTTTCCCATGGCAAATGGCCTCCCTTGGCAGCCACTCACCCTGGCAGAAAGTGGGAGCCTAGCTAGAATGATGCAATCGTTGCTGGATTTTTCCAAAAGAAAAGCTGGCAGCAACTAGGGCCCTGGAAGTACTTAGAGCCTCAAACGCCACCTTGAACATATTCCTGAGACCCTGGGGAAAGGACTTCGTTTTTCCCATGGAAAATGGCCTTCATTTGTGGCCACTTGGCCTGGCAGGCAGGGCAGTGCCAAGCCAGGAATCTACAAACTCTGCTGGATCCTTCCAGAACGAAAGCTGCCAGCAACTAGGACCCTGCAAGTCCTTAGAGCCCCAGATGCCACCTGTCATCTGACACCCAGAGCCTGGGCCAATGACTTTGTTTTCCCCATGGAAAATGGCCTCCATTTCTGGCCACTCGCCCTGACCAAGAGGGTGGTGCCCAGCAAGAAATTTGCAAGCTTTGCTGGATTGCTCCAAATCGAAAGCTACCACTTGTTGTTGTTTTATTTCTCTAGAGTCCCATAATGCTGTTCTCAGATTGCTAAAGTCCATACCTCCTCGGTGTGTTCTTATGGCTGCAGATCTTCACAGCACAGACGCTTTCTTCTGCATGCTGTTCTTTCCCAGTTCAGGGCTCCTTCAAGGCTCTCCCTGAATGGCTACGCCGCCCCCTTTTATCCCAGTTCTCTTCAATGCTCACAGCTGCAGCCCATCAAGGACAACCAGGACCTGTGGGGCAAAGCCTCTAGACAGATATTCAAATAGAATCCATTTCCTCTACTCTAGCCAGTAAGTACTACCCTACAAGTCCTCAGAACCCCAAAGGCCACCTTTCATCTGACACCCAGACCCTGGGGAAAGGACTTCTTTTTCCCATGGCAAATGGCCTCCCTTGGCAGCCACTCACCCTGGCAGAAAGTGGGAGCCTAGCTAGAATGATGCAATCGTTGCTGGATTTTTCCAAAAGAAAAGCTGGCAGCAACTAGGGCCCTGGAAGTACTTAGAGCCTCAAACGCCACCTTGAACATATTCCTGAGACCCTGGGGAAAGGACTTCGTTTTTCCCATGGAAAATGGCCTTCATTTGTGGCCACTTGGCCTGGCAGGCAGGGCAGTGCCAAGCCAGGAATCTACAAACTCTGCTGGATCCTTCCAGAACGAAAGCTGCCAGCAACTAGGACCCTGCAAGTCCTTAGAGCCCCAGATGCCACCAGTCATCTGACACCCAGAGCCTGGGCCAATGACTTCGTTTTCCCCATGGAAAATGGCCTCCATTTCTGGCCACTCGCCCTGACCAAGAGGGTGGTGCCCAGCAAGAAATTTGCAAGCTTTGCTGGATTGCTCCAAATCTAAAGCTGCCACTTGTTGTTGTTCTATTTCTCTAGAGTCCCATCATGCTGTTCTCAGATTGCTAAAGTCCATACCTCCTCGGTGTGTTCTTATGGCTGCAGATCTTCACAGCACAGACGCTTTCTTCTGCATGCTGTTCTTTCCCAGTTCAGGGCTCCTTCAAGGCTCTCCCTGAATGGCTACGCCGCCCCCTTTTATCCCAGTTCTCTTCAATGCTCACAGCTGCAGCCCATCAAGGACAACCAGGACCTGTGGGACAGATATTCAAATAGAATCCATTTCCTCTACTCTAGCCAGTAAGTACTACCCTACAAGTCCTCAGAACCCCAAAGGCCACCTTTCATCTGACACCCAGACCCTGGGGAAAGGACTTCTTTTTCCCATGGCAAATGGCCTCCCTTGGCAGCCACTCACCCTGGCAGAAAGTGGGAGCCTAGCTAGAATGATGCAATCGTTGCTGGATTTTTCCAAAAGAAAAGCTGGCAGCAACTAGGGCCCTGGAAGTACTTAGAGCCTCAAACGCCACCTTGAACATATTCCTGAGACCCTGGGGAAAGGACTTCGTTTTTCCCATGGGAAATGGCCTTCATTTGTGGCCACTTGGCCTGGCAGGCAGGGCAGTGCCAAGCCAGGAATCTACAAACTCTGCTGGATCCTTCCAGAACGAAAGCTGCCAGCAACTAGGACCCTGCAAGTCCTTACAGCCCCAGATGCCACCAGTCATCTGACACCCAGAGCCTGGGCCAATGACTTCGTTTTCCCCATGGAAAATGGCCTCCATTTCTGGCCACTCGCCCTGACCAAGAGGGTGGTGCCCAGCAAGAAATTTGCAAGCTTTGCTGGATTGCTCCAAATCGAAAGCTGCCACTTGTTGTTCTTCTATTTCTCTAGAGTCCCATCATGCTGTTCTCAGATTGCTAAAGTCCATACCTCCTCGGTGTGTTCTTATGGCTGCAGATCTTCACAGCACAGACGCTTTCTTCTGCATGCTGTTCTTTCCCAGTTCAGGGCTCCTTCAAGGCTCTCCCTGAATGGCTACGCCGCCCCCTTTTATCCCAGTTCTCTTCAATGCTCACAGCTGCAGCCCATCAAGGACAACCAGGACCTGTGGGACAGATATTCAAATAGAATCCATTTCCTCTACTCTAGCCAGTAAGTACTACCCTACAAGTCCTCAGAACCCCAAAGGCCACCTTTCATCTGACACCCAGACCCTGGGGAAAGGACTTCTTTTTCCCATGGCAAATGGCCTCCCTTGGCAGCCACTCACCCTGGCAGAAAGTGGGAGCCTAGCTAGAATGATGCAATCGTTGCTGGATTTTTCCAAAAAAAAAGCTGCCAGCAACTAGGGCCCTGGAAGTACTTAGAGCCTCAAACGCCACCTTGAACATATTCCTGAGACCCTGGGGAAAGGACTTCGTTTTTCCCATGGGAAATGGCCTTCATTTGTGGCCACTTGGCCTGGCAGGCAGGGCAGTGCCAAGCCAGGAATCTACAAACTGTGCTGGATCCTTCCAGAACGAAAGCTGCCAGCAACTAGGACCCTGCAAGTCCTTAGAGCCCCAGATGCCACCAGTCATCTGACACCCAGAGCCTGGGCCAATGACTTCGTTTTCCCCATGGAAAATGGCCTCCATTTCTGGCCACTCGCCCTGACCAAGAGGGTGGTGCCCAGCAAGAAATTTGCAAGCTTTGCTGGATTGCTCCAAATCTAAAGCTACCACTTGTTGTTGTTCTATTTCTCTAGAGTCCCATCATGCTGTTCTCAGATTGCTAAAGTCCATACCTCCTCAGTGTGTTCTTATGGCTGCAGATCTTCACAGCACAGACGCTTTCTTCTGCATGCTGTTCTTTCCCAGTTCAGGGCTCCTTCAAGGCTCTCCCTGAATGGCTACGCCGCCCCCTTTTATCCCAGTTCTCTTCAATGCTCACAGCTGCAGCCCATCAAGGACAACCAGGACCTGTGGGGCAAAGCCTCTAGACAGATATTCAAATAGAATCCATTTCCTCTACTCTAGCCAGTAAGTACTACCCTACAAGTCCTCAGAACCCCAAAGGCCACCTTTCATCTGACACCCAGACCCTGGGGAAAGGACTTCTTTTTCCCATGGCAAATGGCCTCCCTTGGCAGCCACTCACCCTGGCAGAAAGTGGGAGCCTAGCTAGAATGATGCAATCGTTGCTGGATTTTTCCAAAAGAAAAGCTGGCAGCAACTAGGGCCCTGGAAGTACTTAGAGCCTCAAACGCCACCTTGAACATATTCCTGAGACCCTGGGGAAAGGACTTCGTTTTTCCCATGGAAAATGGCCTTCATTTGTGGCCACTTGGCCTGGCAGGCAGGGCAGTGCCAAGCCAGGAATCTACAAACTCTGCTGGATCCTTCCAGAACGAAAGCTGCCAGCAACTAGGACCCTGCAAGTCCTTAGAGCCCCAGATGCCACCAGTCATCTGACACCCAGAGCCTGGGCCAATGACTTCGTTTTCCCCATGGAAAATGGCCTCCATTTCTGGCCACTCGCCCTGACCAAGAGGGTGGTGCCCAGCAAGAAATTTGCAAGCTTTGCTGGATTGCTCCAAATCTAAAGCTGCCACTTGTTGTTGTTCTATTTCTCTAGAGTCCCATAATGCTGTTCTCAGATTGCTAAAGTCCATACCTCCTCGGTGTGTTCTTATGGCTGCAGATCTTCACAGCACAGACGCTTTCTTCTGCATGCTGTTCTTTCCCAGTTCAGGGCTCCTTCAAGGCTCTCCCTGAATGGCTACGCCGCCCCCTTTTATCCCAGTTCTCTTCAATGCTCACAGCTGCAGCCCATCAAGGACAACCAGGACCTGTGGGGCAAAGCCTCTAGACAGATATTCAAATAGAATCCATTTCCTCTACTCTAGCCAGTAAGTACTACCCTACAAGTCCTCAGAACCCCAAAGGCCACCTTTCATCTGACACCCAGACCCTGGGGAAAGGGCTTCTTTTTCCCATGGCAAATGGCCTCCCTTGGCAGCCACTCACCCTGGCAGAAAGTGGGAGCCTAGCTAGAATGATGCAATCGTTGCTGGATTTTTCCAAAAGAAAAGCTGGCAGCAACTAGGGCCCTGGAAGTACTTAGAGCCTCAAAGGCCTCCTTGAACATATTACTGAGACCCTGGGGAAAGGACTTCGTTTTTCCCATGGAAAATGGCCTTCATTTGTGGCCACTTGGCCTGGCAGGCAGGGCAGTGCCAAGCCAGGAATCTACAAACTCTGCTGGATCCTTCCAGAACGAAAGCTGCCAGCAACTAGGACCCTGCAAGTCCTTACAGCCCCAGATGCCACCAGTCATCTGACACCCAGAGCCTGGGCCAATGACTTTGTTTTCCCCATGGAAAATTGCCTCCATTTCTGGCCACTCGCCCTGACCAAGAGGGTGGTGCCCAGCAAGAAATTTGCAAGCTTTGCTGGATTGCTCCAAATCTAAAGCTGCCACTTGTTGTTGTTCTATTTCTCTAGAGTCCCATCATGCTGTTCTCAGATTGCTAAAGTCCATACCTCCTCGGTGTGTTCTTATGGCTGCAGATCTTCACAGCACAGACGCTTTCTTCTGCATGCTGTTCTTTCCCAGTTCAGGGCTCCTTCAAGGCTCTCCCTGAATGGCTACGCCGCCCCCTTTTATCCCAGTTCTCTTCAATGCTCACAGCTGCAGCCCATCAAGGACAACCAGGACCTGTGGGACAGATATTCAAATAGAATCCATTTCCTCTACTCTAGCCAGTAAGTACTACCCTACAAGTCCTCAGAACCCCAAAGGCCACCTTTCATCTGACACCCAGACCCTGGGGAAAGGACTTCTTTTTCCCATGGCAAATGGCCTCCCTTGGCAGCCACTCACCCTGGCAGAAAGTGGGAGCCTAGCTAGAATGATGCAATCGTTGCTGGATTTTTCCAAAAGAAAAGCTGGCAGCAACTAGGGCCCTGGAAGTACTTAGAGCCTCAAACGCCACCTTGAACATATTCCTGAGACCCTGGGGAAAGGACTTCGTTTTTCCCATGGGAAATGGCCTTCATTTGTGGCCACTTGGCCTGGCAGGCAGGGCAGTGCCAAGCCAGGAATCTACAAACTCTGCTGGATCCTTCCAGAACGAAAGCTGCCAGCAACTAGGACCCTGCAAGTCCTTAGAGCCCCAGATGCCACCAGTCATCTGACACCCAGAGCCTGGGCCAATGACTTCGTTTTCCCCATGGAAAATGGCCTCCATTTCTGGCCACTCGCCCTGACCAAGAGGGTGGTGCCCAGCAAGAAATTTGCAAGCTTTGCTGGATTGCTCCAAATCTAAAGCTGCCACTTCTTGTTGTTTTATTTCTCTAGAGTCCCATCATGCTGTTCTCAGATTGCTAAAGTCCATACCTCCTCGGTGTGTTCTTATGGCTGCAGATCTTCACAGCACAGACGCTTTCTTCTGCATGCTGTTCTTTCCCAGTTCAGGGCTCCTTCAAGGCTCTCCCTGAATGGCTACGCCGCCCCCTTTTATCCCAGTTCTCTTCAATGCTCACAGCTGCAGCCCATCAAGGACAACCAGGACCTGTGGGACAGATATTCAAATAGAATCCATTTCCTCTACTCTAGCCAGTAAGTACTACCCTACAAGTCCTCAGAACCCCAAAGGCCACCTTTCATCTGACACCCAGACCCTGGGGAAAGGACTTCTTTTTCCCATGGCAAATGGCCTCCCTTGGCAGCCACTCACCCTGGCAGAAAGTGGGAGCCTAGCTAGAATGATGCAATCGTTGCTGGATTTTTCCAAAAGAAAAGCTGGCAGCAACTAGGGCCCTGGAAGTACTTAGAGCCTCAAACGCCACCTTGAACATATTCCTGAGACCCTGGGGAAAGGACTTCGTTTTTCCCATGGAAAATGGCCTTCATTTGTGGCCACTTGGCCTGGCAGGCAGGGCAGTGCCAAGCCAGGAATCTACAAACTCTGCTGGATCCTTCCAGAACGAAAGCTGCCAGCAACTAGGACCCTGCAAGTCCTTAGAGCCCCAGATGCCACCTGTCATCTGACACCCAGAGCCTGGGCCAATGACTTCGTTTTCCCCATGGAAAATGGCCTCCATTTCTGGCCACTCGCCCTGACCAAGAGGGTGGTGCCCAGCAAGAAATTTGCAAGCTTTGCTGGATTGCTCCAAATCTAAAGCTACCACTTGTTGTTGTTTTATTTCTCTAGAGTCCCATAATGCTGTTCTCAGATTGCTAAAGTCCATACCTCCTCGGTGTGTTCTTATGGCTGCAGATCTTCACAGCACAGACGCTTTCTTCTGCATGCTGTTCTTTCCCAGTTCAGGGCTCCTTCAAGGCTCTCCCTGAATGGCTACGCCGCCCCCTTTTATCCCAGTTCTCTTCAATGCTCACAGCTGCAGCCCATCAAGGACAACCAGGACCTGTGGGGCAAAGCCTCTAGACAGATATTCAAATAGAATCCATTTCCTCTACTCTAGCCAGTAAGTACTACCCTACAAGTCCTCAGAACCCCAAAGGCCACCTTTCATCTGACACCCAGACCCTGGGGAAAGGACTTCTTTTTCCCATGGCAAATGGCCTCCCTTGGCAGCCACTCACCCTGGCAGAAAGTGGGAGCCTAGCTAGAATGATGCAATCGTTGCTGGATTTTTCCAAAAGAAAAGCTGGCAGCAACTAGGGCCCTGGAAGTACTTAGAGCCTCAAACGCCACCTTGAACATATTCCTGAGACCCTGGGGAAAGGACTTCGTTTTTCCCATGGGAAATGGCCTTCATTTGTGGCCACTTGGCCTGGCAGGCAGGGCAGTGCCAAGCCAGGAATCTACAAACTCTGCTGGATCCTTCCAGAACGAAAGCTGCCAGCAACTAGGACCCTGCAAGTCCTTAGAGCCCCAGATGCCACCAGTCATCTGACACCCAGAGCCTGGGCCAATGACTTCGTTTTCCCCATGGAAAATGGCCTCCATTTCTGGCCACTCGCCCTGACCAAGAGGGTGGTGCCCAGCAAGAAATTTGCAAGCTTTGCTGGATTGCTCCAAATCGAAAGCTGCCACTTGTTGTTCTTCTATTTCTCTAGAGTCCCATCATGCTGTTCTCAGATTGCTAAAGTCCATACCTCCTCGGTGTGTTCTTATGGCTGCAGATCTTCACAGCACAGACGCTTTCTTCTGCATGCTGTTCTTTCCCAGTTCAGGGCTCCTTCAAGGCTCTCCCTGAATGGCTACGCCGCCCCCTTTTATCCCAGTTCTCTTCAATGCTCACAGCTGCAGCCCATCAAGGACAACCAGGACCTGTGGGACAGATATTCAAATAGAATCCATTTCCTCTACTCTAGCCAGTAAGTACTACCCTACAAGTCCTCAGAACCCCAAAGGCCACCTTTCATCTGACACCCAGACCCTGGGGAAAGGACTTCTTTTTCCCATGGCAAATGGCCTCCCTTGGCAGCCACTCACCCTGGCAGAAAGTGGGAGCCTAGCTAGAATGATGCAATCGTTGCTGGATTTTTCCAAAAGAAAAGCTGGCAGCAACTAGGGCCCTGGAAGTACTTAGAGCCTCAAACGCCACCTTGAACATATTCCTGAGACCCTGGGGAAAGGACTTCGTTTTTCCCATGGAAAATGGCCTTCATTTGTGGCCACTTGGCCTGGCAGGCAGGGCAGTGCCAAGCCAGGAATCTACAAACTCTGCTGGATCCTTCCAGAACGAAAGCTGCCAGCAACTAGGACCCTGCAAGTCCTTAGAGCCCCAGATGCCACCTGTCATCTGACACCCAGAGCCTGGGCCAATGACTTCGTTTTCCCCATGGAAAATGGCCTCCATTTCTGGCCACTCGCCCTGACCAAGAGGGTGGTGCCCAGCAAGAAATTTGCAAGCTTTGCTGGATTGCTCCAAATCTAAAGCTACCACTTGTTGTTGTTTTATTTCTCTAGAGTCCCATCATGCTGTTCTCAGATTGCTAAAGTCCATACCTCCTCGGTGTGTTCTTATGGCTGCAGATCTTCACAGCACAGACGCTTTCTTCTGCATGCTGTTCTTTCCCAGTTCAGGGCTCCTTCAAGGCTCTCCCTGAATGGCTACGCCGCCCCCTTTTATCCCAGTTCTCTTCAATGCTCACAGCTGCAGCCCATCAAGGACAACCAGGACCTGTGGGGCAAAGCCTCTAGACAGATATTCAAATAGAATCCATTTCCTCTACTCTAGCCAGTAAGTACTACCCTACAAGTCCTCAGAACCCCAAAGGCCACCTTTCATCTGACACCCAGACCCTGGGGAAAGGACTTCTTTTTCCCATGGCAAATGGCCTCCCTTGGCAGCCACTCACCCTGGCAGAAAGTGGGAGCCTAGCTAGAATGATGCAATCGTTGCTGGATTTTTCCAAAAGAAAAGCTGGCAGCAACTAGGGCCCTGGAAGTACTTAGAGCCTCAAACGCCACCTTGAACATATTCCTGAGACCCTGGGGAAAGGACTTCGTTTTTCCCATGGAAAATGGCCTTCATTTGTGGCCACTTGGCCTGGCAGGCAGGGCAGTGCCAAGCCAGGAATCTACAAACTCTGCTGGATCCTTCCAGAACGAAAGCTGCCAGCAACTAGGACCCTGCAAGTCCTTAGAGCCCCAGATGCCACCAGTCATCTGACACCCAGAGCCTGGGCCAATGACTTCGTTTTCCCCATGGAAAATGGCCTCCATTTCTGGCCACTCGCCCTGACCAAGAGGGTGGTGCCCAGCAAGAAATTTGCAAGCTTTGCTGGATTGCTCCAAATCTAAAGCTGCCACTTGTTGTTGTTCTATTTCTCTAGAGTCCCATCATGCTGTTCTCAGATTGCTAAAGTCCATACCTCCTCGGTGTGTTCTTATGGCTGCAGATCTTCACAGCACAGACGCTTTCTTCTGCATGCTGTTCTTTCCCAGTTCAGGGCTCCTTCAAGGCTCTCCCTGAATGGCTACGCCGCCCCCTTTTATCCCAGTTCTCTTCAATGCTCACAGCTGCAGCCCATCAAGGACAACCAGGACCTGTGGGACAGATATTCAAATAGAATCCATTTCCTCTACTCTAGCCAGTAAGTACTACCCTACAAGTCCTCAGAACCCCAAAGGCCACCTTTCATCTGACACCCAGACCCTGGGGAAAGGACTTCTTTTTCCCATGGCAAATGGCCTCCCTTGGCAGCCACTCACCCTGGCAGAAAGTGGGAGCCTAGCTAGAATGATGCAATCGTTGCTGGATTTTTCCAAAAGAAAAGCTGGCAGCAACTAGGGCCCTGGAAGTACTTAGAGCCTCAAACGCCACCTTGAACATATTCCTGAGACCCTGGGGAAAGGACTTCGTTTTTCCCATGGGAAATGGCCTTCATTTGTGGCCACTTGGCCTGGCAGGCAGGGCAGTGCCAAGCCAGGAATCTACAAACTCTGCTGGATCCTTCCAGAACGAAAGCTGCCAGCAACTAGGACCCTGCAAGTCCTTAGAGCCCCAGATGCCACCAGTCATCTGACACCCAGAGCCTGGGCCAATGACTTCGTTTTCCCCATGGAAAATGGCCTCCATTTCTGGCCACTCGCCCTGACCAAGAGGGTGGTGCCCAGCAAGAAATTTGCAAGCTTTGCTGGATTGCTCCAAATCGAAAGCTGCCACTTGTTGTTCTTCTATTTCTCTAGAGTCCCATCATGCTGTTCTCAGATTGCTAAAGTCCATACCTCCTCGGTGTGTTCTTATGGCTGCAGATCTTCACAGCACAGACGCTTTCTTCTGCATGCTGTTCTTTCCCAGTTCAGGGCTCCTTCAAGGCTCTCCCTGAATGGCTACGCCGCCCCCTTTTATCCCAGTTCTCTTCAATGCTCACAGCTGCAGCCCATCAAGGACAACCAGGACCTGTGGGACAGATATTCAAATAGAATCCATTTCCTCTACTCTAGCCAGTAAGTACTACCCTACAAGTCCTCAGAACCCCAAAGGCCACCTTTCATCTGACACCCAGACCCTGGGGAAAGGACTTCTTTTTCCCATGGCAAATGGCCTCCCTTGGCAGCCACTCACCCTGGCAGAAAGTGGGAGCCTAGCTAGAATGATGCAATCGTTGCTGGATTTTTCCAAAAGAAAAGCTGCCAGCAACTAGGGCCCTGGAAGTACTTAGAGCCTCAAACGCCACCTTGAACATATTCCTGAGACCCTGGGGAAAGGACTTCGTTTTTCCCATGGGAAATGGCCTTCATTTGTGGCCACTTGGCCTGGCAGGCAGGGCAGTGCCAAGCCAGGAATCTACAAACTCTGCTGGATCCTTCCAGAACGAAAGCTGCCAGCAACTAGGACCCTGCAAGTCCTTAGAGCCCCAGATGCCACCAGTCATCTGACACCCAGAGCCTGGGCCAATGACTTCGTTTTCCCCATGGAAAATGGCCTCCATTTCTGGCCACTCGCCCTGACCAAGAGGGTGGTGCCCAGCAAGAAATTTGCAAGCTTTGCTGGATTGCTCCAAATCTAAAGCTACCACTTGTTGTTGTTCTATTTCTCTAGAGTCCCATCATGCTGTTCTCAGATTGCTAAAGTCCATACCTCCTCGGTGTGTTCTTATGGCTGCAGATCTTCACAGCACAGACGCTTTCTTCTGCATGCTGTTCTTTCCCAGTTCAGGGCTCCTTCAAGGCTCTCCCTGAATGGCTACGCCGCCCCCTTTTATCCCAGTTCTCTTCAATGCTCACAGCTGCAGCCCATCAAGGACAACCAGGACCTGTGGGGCAAAGCCTCTAGACAGATATTCAAATAGAATCCATTTCCTCTACTCTAGCCAGTAAGTACTACCCTACAAGTCCTCAGAACCCCAAAGGCCACCTTTCATCTGACACCCAGACCCTGGGGAAAGGACTTCTTTTTCCCATGGCAAATGGCCTCCCTTGGCAGCCACTCACCCTGGCAGAAAGTGGGAGCCTAGCTAGAATGATGCAATCGTTGCTGGATTTTTCCAAAAGAAAAGCTGGCAGCAACTAGGGCCCTGGAAGTACTTAGAGCCTCAAACGCCACCTTGAACATATTCCTGAGACCCTGGGGAAAGGACTTCGTTTTTCCCATGGAAAATGGCCTTCATTTGTGGCCACTTGGCCTGGCAGGCAGGGCAGTGCCAAGCCAGGAATCTACAAACTCTGCTGGATCCTTCCAGAACGAAAGCTGCCAGCAACTAGGACCCTGCAAGTCCTTAGAGCCCCAGATGCCACCAGTCATCTGACACCCAGAGCCTGGGCCAATGACTTCGTTTTCCCCATGGAAAATGGCCTCCATTTCTGGCCACTCGCCCTGACCAAGAGGGTGGTGCCCAGCAAGAAATTTGCAAGCTTTGCTGGATTGCTCCAAATCTAAAGCTGCCACTTGTTGTTGTTCTATTTCTCTAGAGTCCCATAATGCTGTTCTCAGATTGCTAAAGTCCATACCTCCTCGGTGTGTTCTTATGGCTGCAGATCTTCACAGCACAGACGCTTTCTTCTGCATGCTGTTCTTTCCCAGTTCAGGGCTCCTTCAAGGCTCTCCCTGAATGGCTACGCCGCCCCCTTTTATCCCAGTTCTCTTCAATGCTCACAGCTGCAGCCCATCAAGGACAACCAGGACCTGTGGGGCAAAGCCTCTAGACAGATATTCAAATAGAATCCATTTCCTCTACTCTAGCCAGTAAGTACTACCCTACAAGTCCTCAGAACCCCAAAGGCCACCTTTCATCTGACACCCAGACCCTGGGGAAAGGGCTTCTTTTTCCCATGGCAAATGGCCTCCCTTGGCAGCCACTCACCCTGGCAGAAAGTGGGAGCCTAGCTAGAATGATGCAATCGTTGCTGGATTTTTCCAAAAGAAAAGCTGGCAGCAACTAGGGCCCTGGAAGTACTTAGAGCCTCAAAGGCCTCCTTGAACATATTACTGAGACCCTGGGGAAAGGACTTCGTTTTTCCCATGGAAAATGGCCTTCATTTGTGGCCACTTGGCCTGGCAGGCAGGGCAGTGCCAAGCCAGGAATCTACAAACTCTGCTGGATCCTTCCAGAACGAAAGCTGCCAGCAACTAGGACCCTGCAAGTCCTTACAGCCCCAGATGCCACCAGTCATCTGACACCCAGAGCCTGGGCCAATGACTTTGTTTTCCCCATGGAAAATTGCCTCCATTTCTGGCCACTCGCCCTGACCAAGAGGGTGGTGCCCAGCAAGAAATTTGCAAGCTTTGCTGGATTGCTCCAAATCTAAAGCTGCCACTTGTTGTTGTTCTATTTCTCTAGAGTCCCATCATGCTGTTCTCAGATTGCTAAAGTCCATACCTCCTCGGTGTGTTCTTATGGCTGCAGATCTTCACAGCACAGACGCTTTCTTCTGCATGCTGTTCTTTCCCAGTTCAGGGCTCCTTCAAGGCTCTCCCTGAATGGCTACGCCGCCCCCTTTTATCCCAGTTCTCTTCAATGCTCACAGCTGCAGCCCATCAAGGACAACCAGGACCTGTGGGGCAAAGCCTCTAGACAGATATTCAAATAGAATCCATTTCCTCTACTCTAGCCAGTAAGTACTACCCTACAAGTCCTCAGAACCCCAAAGGCCACCTTTCATCTGACACCCAGACCCTGGGGAAAGGACTTCTTTTTCCCATGGCAAATGGCCTCCCTTGGCAGCCACTCACCCTGGCAGAAAGTGGGAGCCTAGCTAGAATGATGCAATCGTTGCTGGATTTTTCCAAAAGAAAAGCTGGCAGCAACTAGGGCCCTGGAAGTACTTAGAGCCTCAAACGCCACCTTGAACATATTCCTGAGACCCTGGGGAAAGGACTTCGTTTTTCCCATGGAAAATGGCCTTCATTTGTGGCCACTTGGCCTGGCAGGCAGGGCAGTGCCAAGCCAGGAATCTACAAACTCTGCTGGATCCTTCCAGAACGAAAGCTGCCAGCAACTAGGACCCTGCAAGTCCTTACAGCCCCAGATGCCACCAGTCATCTGACACCCAGAGCCTGGGCCAATGACTTCGTTTTCCCCATGGAAAATGGCCTCCATTTCTGGCCACTCGCCCTGACCAAGAGGGTGGTGCCCAGCAAGAAATTTGCAAGCTTTGCTGGATTGCTCCAAATCGAAAGCTGCCACTTGTTGTTGTTCTATTTCTCTAGAGTCCCATCATGCTGTTCTCAGATTGCTAAAGTCCATACCTCCTCGGTGTGTTCTTATGGCTGCAGATCTTCACAGCACAGACGCTTTCTTCTGCATGCTGTTCTTTCCCAGTTCAGGGCTCCTTCAAGGCTCTCCCTGAATGGCTACGCCGCCCCCTTTTATCCCAGTTCTCTTCAATGCTCACAGCTGCAGCCCATCAAGGACAACCAGGACCTGTGGGACAGATATTCAAATAGAATCCATTTCCTCTACTCTAGCCAGTAAGTACTACCCTACAAGTCCTCAGAACCCCAAAGGCCACCTTTCATCTGACACCCAGACCCTGGGGAAAGGACTTCTTTTTCCCATGGCAAATGGCCTCCCTTGGCAGCCACTCACCCTGGCAGAAAGTGGGAGCCTAGCTAGAATGATGCAATCGTTGCTGGATTTTTCCAAAAGAAAAGCTGGCAGCAACTAGGGCCCTGGAAGTACTTAGAGCCTCAAACGCCACCTTGAACATATTCCTGAGACCCTGGGGAAAGGACTTCGTTTTTCCCATGGGAAATGGCCTTCATTTGTGGCCACTTGGCCTGGCAGGCAGGGCAGTGCCAAGCCAGGAATCTACAAACTCTGCTGGATCCTTCCAGAACGAAAGCTGCCAGCAACTAGGACCCTGCAAGTCCTTAGAGCCCCAGATGCCACCAGTCATCTGACACCCAGAGCCTGGGCCAATGACTTCGTTTTCCCCATGGAAAATGGCCTCCATTTCTGGCCACTCGCCCTGACCAAGAGGGTGGTGCCCAGCAAGAAATTTGCAAGCTTTGCTGGATTGCTCCAAATCTAAAGCTACCACTTGTTGTTGTTCTATTTCTCTAGAGTCCCATCATGCTGTTCTCAGATTGCTAAAGTCCATACCTCCTCGGTGTGTTCTTATGGCTGCAGATCTTCACAGCACAGACGCTTTCTTCTGCATGCTGTTCTTTCCCAGTTCAGGGCTCCTTCAAGGCTCTCCCTGAATGGCTACGCCGCCCCCTTTTATCCCAGTTCTCTTCAATGCTCACAGCTGCAGCCCATCAAGGACAACCAGGACCTGTGGGACAGATATTCAAATAGAATCCATTTCCTCTACTCTAGCCAGTAAGTACTACCCTACAAGTCCTCAGAACCCCAAAGGCCACCTTTCATCTGACACCCAGACCCTGGGGAAAGGACTTCTTTTTCCCATGGCAAATGGCCTCCCTTGGCAGCCACTCACCCTGGCAGAAAGTGGGAGCCTAGCTAGAATGATGCAATCGTTGCTGGATTTTTCCAAAAGAAAAGCTGGCAGCAACTAGGGCCCTGGAAGTACTTAGAGCCTCAAACGCCACCTTGAACATATTACTGAGACCCTGGGGAAAGGACTTCGTTTTTCCCATGGAAAATGGCCTTCATTTGTGGCCACTTGGCCTGGCAGGCAGGGCAGTGCCAAGCCAGGAATCTACAAACTCTGCTGGATCCTTCCAGAACGAAAGCTGCCAGCAACTAGGACCCTGCAAGTCCTTAGAGCCCCAGATGCCACCAGTCATCTGACACCCAGAGCCTGGGCCAATGACTTCGTTTTCCCCATGGAAAATGGCCTCCATTTCTGGCCACTCGCCCTGACCAAGAGGGTGGTGCCCAGCAAGAAATTTGCAAGCTTTGCTGGATTGCTCCAAATCGAAAGCTGCCACTTGTTGTTGTTCTATTTCTCTAGAGTCCCATCATGCTGTTCTCAGATTGCTAAAGTCCATACCTCCTCGGTGTGTTCTTATGGCTGCAGATCTTCACAGCACAGACGCTTTCTTCTGCATGCTGTTCTTTCCCAGTTCAGGGCTCCTTCAAGGCTCTCCCTGAATGGCTACGCCGCCCCCTTTTATCCCAGTTCTCTTCAATGCTCACAGCTGCAGCCCATCAAGGACAACCAGGGCCTGTGGGGCAAAGCCTCTAGACAGATATTCAAATAGAATCCATTTCCTCTACTCTAGCCAGTAAGTACTACCCTACAAGTCCTCAGAACCCCAAAGGCCACCTTTCATCTGACACCCAGACCCTGGGGAAAGGACTTCTTTTTCCCATGGCAAATGGCCTCCCTTGGCAGCCACTCACCCTGGCAGAAAGTGGGAGCCTAGCTAGAATGATGCAATCGTTGCTGGATTTTTCCAAAAGAAAAGCTGCCAGCAACTAGGGCCCTGGAAGTACTTAGAGCCTCAAACGCCACCTTGAACATATTCCTGAGACCCTGGGGAAAGGACTTCGTTTTTCCCATGGGAAATGGCCTTCATTTGTGGCCACTTGGCCTGGCAGGCAGGGCAGTGCCAAGCCAGGAATCTACAAACTCTGCTGGATCCTTCCAGAACGAAAGCTGCCAGCAACTAGGACCCTGCAAGTCCTTAGAGCCCCAGATGCCACCAGTCATCTGACACCCAGAGCCTGGGCCAATGACTTCGTTTTCCCCATGGAAAATGGCCTCCATTTCTGGCCACTCGCCCTGACCAAGAGGGTGGTGCCCAGCAAGAAATTTGCAAGCTTTGCTGGATTGCTCCAAATCTAAAGCTACCACTTGTTGTTGTTCTATTTCTCTAGAGTCCCATCATGCTGTTCTCAGATTGCTAAAGTCCATACCTCCTCGGTGTGTTCTTATGGCTGCAGATCTTCACAGCACAGACGCTTTCTTCTGCATGCTGTTCTTTCCCAGTTCAGGGCTCCTTCAAGGCTCTCCCTGAATGGCTACGCCGCCCCCTTTTATCCCAGTTCTCTTCAATGCTCACAGCTGCAGCCCATCAAGGACAACCAGGACCTGTGGGACAGATATTCAAATAGAATCCATTTCCTCTACTCTAGCCAGTAAGTACTACCCTACAAGTCCTCAGAACCCCAAAGGCCACCTTTCATCTGACACCCAGACCCTGGGGAAAGGACTTCTTTTTCCCATGGCAAATGGCCTCCCTTGGCAGCCACTCACCCTGGCAGAAAGTGGGAGCCTAGCTAGAATGATGCAATCGTTGCTGGATTTTTCCAAAAGAAAAGCTGCCAGCAACTAGGGCCCTGGAAGTACTTAGAGCCTCAAACGCCACCTTGAACATATTCCTGAGACCCTGGGGAAAGGACTTCGTTTTTCCCATGGAAAATGGCCTTCATTTCTGGCCACTTGGCCTGGCAGGCAGGGCAGTGCCAAGCCAGGAATCTACAAACTGTGCTGGATCCTTCCAGAACGAAAGCTGCCAGCAACTAGGACCCTGCAAGTCCTTAGAGCCCCAGATGCCACCAGTCATCTGACACCCAGAGCCTGGGCCAATGACTTCGTTTTCCCCATGGAAAATGGCCTCCATTTCTGGCCACTCGCCCTGACCAAGAGGGTGGTGCCCAGCAAGAAATTTGCAAGCTTTGCTGGATTGCTCCAAATCGAAAGCTGCCACTTGTTGTTGTTCTATTTCTCTAGAGTCCCATCATGCTGTTCTCAGATTGCTAAAGTCCATACCTCCTCGGTGTGTTCTTATGGCTGCAGATCTTCACAGCACAGACGCTTTCTTCTGCATGCTGTTCTTTCCCAGTTCAGGGCTCCTTCAAGGCTCTCCCTGAATGGCTACGCCGCCCCCTTTTATCCCAGTTCTCTTCAATGCTCACAGCTGCAGCCCATCAAGGACAACCAGGACCTGTGGGGCAAAGCCTCTAGACAGATATTCAAATAGAATCCATTTCCTCTACTCTAGCCAGTAAGTACTACCCTACAAGTCCTCAGAACCCCAAAGGCCACCTTTCATCTGACACCCAGACCCTGGGGAAAGGACTTCTTTTTCCCATGGCAAATGGCCTCCCTTGGCAGCCACTCACCCTGGCAGAAAGTGGGAGCCTAGCTAGAATGATGCAATCGTTGCTGGATTTTTCCAAAAGAAAAGCTGGCAGCAACTAGGGCCCTGGAAGTACTTAGAGCCTCAAACGCCACCTTGAACATATTCCTGAGACCCTGGGGAAAGGACTTCGTTTTTCCCATGGGAAATGGCCTTCATTTGTGGCCACTTGGCCTGGCAGGCAGGGCAGTGCCAAGCCAGGAATCTACAAACTGTGCTGGATCCTTCCAGAACGAAAGCTGCCAGCAACTAGGACCCTGCAAGTCCTTAGAGCCCCAGATGCCACCAGTCATCTGACACCCAGAGCCTGGGCCAATGACTTCGTTTTCCCCATGGAAAATGGCCTCCATTTCTGGCCACTCGCCCTGACCAAGAGGGTGGTGCCCAGCAAGAAATTTGCAAGCTTTGCTGGATTGCTCCAAATCTAAAGCTACCACTTGTTGTTCTTCTATTTCTCTAGAGTCCCATCATGCTGTTCTCAGATTGCTAAAGTCCATACCTCCTCGGTGTGTTCTTATGGCTGCAGATCTTCACAGCACAGACGCTTTCTTCTGCATGCTGTTCTTTCCCAGTTCAGGGCTCCTTCAAGGCTCTCCCTGAATGGCTACGCCGCCCCCTTTTATCCCAGTTCTCTTCAATGCTCACAGCTGCAGCCCATCAAGGACAACCAGGACCTGTGGGACAGATATTCAAATAGAATCCATTTCCTCTACTCTAGCCAGTAAGTACTACCCTACAAGTCCTCAGAACCCCAAAGGCCACCTTTCATCTGACACCCAGACCCTGGGGAAAGGACTTCTTTTTCCCATGGCAAATGGCCTCCCTTGGCAGCCACTCACCCTGGCAGAAAGTGGGAGCCTAGCTAGAATGATGCAATCGTTGCTGGATTTTTCCAAAAGAAAAGCTGGCAGCAACTAGGGCCCTGGAAGTACTTAGAGCCTCAAACGCCACCTTGAACATATTCCTGAGACCCTGGGGAAAGGACTTCGTTTTTCCCATGGAAAATGGCCTTCATTTGTGGCCACTTGGCCTGGCAGGCAGGGCAGTGCCAAGCCAGGAATCTACAAACTGTGCTGGATCCTTCCAGAACGAAAGCTGCCAGCAACTAGGACCCTGCAAGTCCTTAGAGCCCCAGATGCCACCAGTCATCTGACACCCAGAGCCTGGGCCAATGACTTCGTTTTCCCCATGGAAAATGGCCTCCATTTCTGGCCACTCGCCCTGACCAAGAGGGTGGTGCCCAGCAAGAAATTTGCAAGCTTTGCTGGATTGCTCCAAATCGAAAGCTGCCACTTGTTGTTGTTCTATTTCTCTAGAGTCCCATCATGCTGTTCTCAGATTGCTAAAGTTCATACCTCCTCGGTGTGTTCTTATGGCTGCAGATCTTCACAGCACAGACGCTTTCTTCTGCATGCTGTTCTTTCCCAGTTCAGGGCTCCTTCAAGGCTCTCCCTGAATGGCTACGCCGCCCCCTTTTATCCCAGTTCTCTTCAATGCTCACAGCTGCAGCCCATCAAGGACAACCAGGACCTGTGGGGCAAAGCCTCTAGACAGATATTCAAATAGAATCCATTTCCTCTACTCTAGCCAGTAAGTACTACCCTACAAGTCCTCAGAACCCCAAAGGCCACCTTTCATCTGACACCCAGACCCTGGGGAAAGGGCTTCTTTTTCCCATGGCAAATGGCCTCCCTTGGCAGCCACTCACCCTGGCAGAAAGTGGGAGCCTAGCTAGAATGATGCAATCGTTGCTGGATTTTTCCAAAAGAAAAGCTGGCAGCAACTAGGGCCCTGGAAGTACTTAGAGCCTCAAACGCCACCTTGAACATATTACTGAGACCCTGGGGAAAGGACTTCGTTTTTCCCATGGAAAATGGCCTTCATTTCTGGCCACTTGGCCTGGCAGGCAGGGCAGTGCCAAGCCAGGAATCTACAAACTCTGCTGGATCCTTCCAGAACGAAAGCTGCCAGCAACTAGGACCCTGCAAGTCCTTACAGCCCCAGATGCCACCAGTCATCTGACACCCAGAGCCTGGGCCAATGACTTTGTTTTCCCCATGGAAAATTGCCTCCATTTCTGGCCACTCGCCCTGACCAAGAGGGTGGTGCCCAGCAAGAAATTTGCAAGCTTTGCTGGATTGCTCCAAATCTAAAGCTGCCACTTGTTGTTGTTCTATTTCTCTAGAGTCCCATCATGCTGTTCTCAGATTGCTAAAGTCCATACCTCCTCAGTGTGTTCTTATGGCTGCAGATCTTCACAGCACAGACGCTTTCTTCTGCATGCTGTTCTTTCCCAGTTCAGGGCTCCTTCAAGGCTCTCCCTGAATGGCTACGCCGCCCCCTTTTATCCCAGTTCTCTTCAATGCTCACAGCTGCAGCCCATCAAGGACAACCAGGGCCTGTGGGGCAAAGCCTCTAGACAGATATTCAAATAGAATCCATTTCCTCTACTCTAGCCAGTAAGTACTACCCTACAAGTCCTCAGAACCCCAAAGGCCACCTTTCATCTGACACCCAGACCCTGGGGAAAGGACTTCTTTTTCCCATGGCAAATGGCCTCCCTTGGCAGCCACTCACCCTGGCAGAAAGTGGGAGCCTAGCTAGAATGATGCAATCGTTGCTGGATTTTTCCAAAAGAAAAGCTGGCAGCAACTAGGGCCCTGGAAGTACTTAGAGCCTCAAACGCCACCTTGAACATATTCCTGAGACCCTGGGGAAAGGACTTCGTTTTTCCCATGGGAAATGGCCTTCATTTGTGGCCACTTGGCCTGGCAGGCAGGGCAGTGCCAAGCCAGGAATCTACAAACTCTGCTGGATCCTTCCAGAACGAAAGCTGCCAGCAACTAGGACCCTGCAAGTCCTTAGAGCCCCAGATGCCACCAGTCATCTGACACCCAGAGCCTGGGCCAATGACTTCGTTTTCCCCATGGAAAATGGCCTCCATTTCTGGCCACTCGCCCTGACCAAGAGGGTGGTGCCCAGCAAGAAATTTGCAAGCTTTGCTGGATTGCTCCAAATCTAAAGCTGCCACTTCTTGTTGTTTTATTTCTCTAGAGTCCCATCATGCTGTTCTCAGATTGCTAAAGTCCATACCTCCTCGGTGTGTTCTTATGGCTGCAGATCTTCACAGCACAGACGCTTTCTTCTGCATGCTGTTCTTTCCCAGTTCAGGGCTCCTTCAAGGCTCTCCCTGAATGGCTACGCCGCCCCCTTTTATCCCAGTTCTCTTCAATGCTCACAGCTGCAGCCCATCAAGGACAACCAGGACCTGTGGGACAGATATTCAAATAGAATCCATTTCCTCTACTCTAGCCAGTAAGTACTACCCTACAAGTCCTCAGAACCCCAAAGGCCACCTTTCATCTGACACCCAGACCCTGGGGAAAGGACTTCTTTTTCCCATGGCAAATGGCCTCCCTTGGCAGCCACTCACCCTGGCAGAAAGTGGGAGCCTAGCTAGAATGATGCAATCGTTGCTGGATTTTTCCAAAAGAAAAGCTGGCAGCAACTAGGGCCCTGGAAGTACTTAGAGCCTCAAACGCCACCTTGAACATATTCCTGAGACCCTGGGGAAAGGACTTCGTTTTTCCCATGGAAAATGGCCTTCATTTGTGGCCACTTGGCCTGGCAGGCAGGGCAGTGCCAAGCCAGGAATCTACAAACTCTGCTGGATCCTTCCAGAACGAAAGCTGCCAGCAACTAGGACCCTGCAAGTCCTTAGAGCCCCAGATGCCACCTGTCATCTGACACCCAGAGCCTGGGCCAATGACTTCGTTTTCCCCATGGAAAATGGCCTCCATTTCTGGCCACTCGCCCTGACCAAGAGGGTGGTGCCCAGCAAGAAATTTGCAAGCTTTGCTGGATTGCTCCAAATCTAAAGCTACCACTTGTTGTTGTTTTATTTCTCTAGAGTCCCATAATGCTGTTCTCAGATTGCTAAAGTCCATACCTCCTCGGTGTGTTCTTATGGCTGCAGATCTTCACAGCACAGACGCTTTCTTCTGCATGCTGTTCTTTCCCAGTTCAGGGCTCCTTCAAGGCTCTCCCTGAATGGCTACGCCGCCCCCTTTTATCCCAGTTCTCTTCAATGCTCACAGCTGCAGCCCATCAAGGACAACCAGGACCTGTGGGGCAAAGCCTCTAGACAGATATTCAAATAGAATCCATTTCCTCTACTCTAGCCAGTAAGTACTACCCTACAAGTCCTCAGAACCCCAAAGGCCACCTTTCATCTGACACCCAGACCCTGGGGAAAGGACTTCTTTTTCCCATGGCAAATGGCCTCCCTTGGCAGCCACTCACCCTGGCAGAAAGTGGGAGCCTAGCTAGAATGATGCAATCGTTGCTGGATTTTTCCAAAAGAAAAGCTGGCAGCAACTAGGGCCCTGGAAGTACTTAGAGCCTCAAACGCCACCTTGAACATATTACTGAGACCCTGGGGAAAGGACTTCGTTTTTCCCATGGAAAATGGCCTTCATTTGTGGCCACTTGGCCTGGCAGGCAGGGCAGTGCCAAGCCAGGAATCTACAAACTCTGCTGGATCCTTCCAGAACGAAAGCTGCCAGCAACTAGGACCCTGCAAGTCCTTAGAGCCCCAGATGCCACCAGTCATCTGACACCCAGAGCCTGGGCCAATGACTTCGTTTTCCCCATGGAAAATGGCCTCCATTTCTGGCCAATCGCCCTGACCAAGAGGGTGGTGCCCAGCAAGAAATTTGCAAGCTTTGCTGGATTGCTCCAAATCGAAAGCTGCCACTTGTTGTTGTTCTATTTCTCTAGAGTCCCATCATGCTGTTCTCAGATTGCTAAAGTCCATACCTCCTCGGTGTGTTCTTATGGCTGCAGATCTTCACAGCACAGACGCTTTCTTCTGCATGCTGTTCTTTCCCAGTTCAGGGCTCCTTCAAGGCTCTCCCTGAATGGCTACGCCGCCCCCTTTTATCCCAGTTCTCTTCAATGCTCACAGCTGCAGCCCATCAAGGACAACCAGGACCTGTGGGACAGATATTCAAATAGAATCCATTTCCTCTACTCTAGCCAGTAAGTACTACCCTACAAGTCCTCAGAACCCCAAAGGCCACCTTTCATCTGACACCCAGACCCTGGGGAAAGGACTTCTTTTTCCCATGGCAAATGGCCTCCCTTGGCAGCCACTCACCCTGGCAGAAAGTGGGAGCCTAGCTAGAATGATGCAATCGTTGCTGGATTTTTCCAAAAGAAAAGCTGGCAGCAACTAGGGCCCTGGAAGTACTTAGAGCCTCAAACGCCACCTTGAACATATTCCTGAGACCCTGGGGAAAGGACTTC
Organism: Agelaius phoeniceus; assembly: GCF_051311805.1. NCBI lineage: Eukaryota > Metazoa > Chordata > Aves > Passeriformes > Icteridae > Agelaius > Agelaius phoeniceus. The sequence goes on along the minus strand of NW_027509885.1, from coordinate 162,682 downwards.
GTTTTTCCCATGGGAAATGGCCTTCATTTGTGGCCACTTGGCCTGGCAGGCAGGGCAGTGCCAAGCCAGGAATCTACAAACTCTGCTGGATCCTTCCAGAACGAAAGCTGCCAGCAACTAGGACCCTGCAAGTCCTTAGAGCCCCAGATGCCACCAGTCATCTGACACCCAGAGCCTGGGCCAATGACTTCGTTTTCCCCATGGAAAATGGCCTCCATTTCTGGCCACTCGCCCTGACCAAGAGGGTGGTGCCCAGCAAGAAATTTGCAAGCTTTGCTGGATTGCTCCAAATCTAAAGCTGCCACTTCTTGTTGTTTTATTTCTCTAGAGTCCCATAATGCTGTTCTCAGATTGCTAAAGTCCATACCTCCTCGGTGTGTTCTTATGGCTGCAGATCTTCACAGCACAGACGCTTTCTTCTGCATGCTGTTCTTTCCCAGTTCAGGGCTCCTTCAAGGCTCTCCCTGAATGGCTACGCCGCCCCCTTTTATCCCAGTTCTCTTCAATGCTCACAGCTGCAGCCCATCAAGGACAACCAGGACCTGTGGGACAGATATTCAAATAGAATCCATTTCCTCTACTCTAGCCAGTAAGTACTACCCTACAAGTCCTCAGAACCCCAAAGGCCACCTTTCATCTGACACCCAGACCCTGGGGAAAGGACTTCTTTTTCCCATGGCAAATGGCCTCCCTTGGCAGCCACTCACCCTGGCAGAAAGTGGGAGCCTAGCTAGAATGATGCAATCGTTGCTGGATTTTTCCAAAAGAAAAGCTGGCAGCAACTAGGGCCCTGGAAGTACTTAGAGCCTCAAACGCCACCTTGAACATATTCCTGAGACCCTGGGGAAAGGACTTCGTTTTTCCCATGGAAAATGGCCTTCATTTGTGGCCACTTGGCCTGGCAGGCAGGGCAGTGCCAAGCCAGGAATCTACAAACTCTGCTGGATCCTTCCAGAACGAAAGCTGCCAGCAACTAGGACCCTGCAAGTCCTTAGAGCCCCAGATGCCACCTGTCATCTGACACCCAGAGCCTGGGCCAATGACTTCGTTTTCCCCATGGAAAATGGCCTCCATTTCTGGCCACTCGCCCTGACCAAGAGGGTGGTGCCCAGCAAGAAATTTGCAAGCTTTGCTGGATTGCTCCAAATCTAAAGCTACCACTTGTTGTTGTTTTATTTCTCTAGAGTCCCATCATGCTGTTCTCAGATTGCTAAAGTCCATACCTCCTCGGTGTGTTCTTATGGCTGCAGATCTTCACAGCACAGACGCTTTCTTCTGCATGCTGTTCTTTCCCAGTTCAGGGCTCCTTCAAGGCTCTCCCTGAATGGCTACGCCGCCCCCTTTTATCCCAGTTCTCTTCAATGCTCACAGCTGCAGCCCATCAAGGACAACCAGGACCTGTGGGGCAAAGCCTCTAGACAGATATTCAAATAGAATCCATTTCCTCTACTCTAGCCAGTAAGTACTACCCTACAAGTCCTCAGAACCCCAAAGGCCACCTTTCATCTGACACCCAGACCCTGGGGAAAGGACTTCTTTTTCCCATGGCAAATGGCCTCCCTTGGCAGCCACTCACCCTGGCAGAAAGTGGGAGCCTAGCTAGAATGATGCAATCGTTGCTGGATTTTTCCAAAAGAAAAGCTGGCAGCAACTAGGGCCCTGGAAGTACTTAGAGCCTCAAACGCCACCTTGAACATATTACTGAGACCCTGGGGAAAGGACTTCGTTTTTCCCATGGAAAATGGCCTTCATTTGTGGCCACTTGGCCTGGCAGGCAGGGCAGTGCCAAGCCAGGAATCTACAAACTCTGCTGGATCCTTCCAGAACGAAAGCTGCCAGCAACTAGGACCCTGCAAGTCCTTAGAGCCCCAGATGCCACCAGTCATCTGACACCCAGAGCCTGGGCCAATGACTTCGTTTTCCCCATGGAAAATGGCCTCCATTTCTGGCCACTCGCCCTGACCAAGAGGGTGGTGCCCAGCAAGAAATTTGCAAGCTTTGCTGGATTGCTCCAAATCGAAAGCTGCCACTTGTTGTTCTTCTATTTCTCTAGAGTCCCATCATGCTGTTCTCAGATTGCTAAAGTCCATACCTCCTCGGTGTGTTCTTATGGCTGCAGATCTTCACAGCACAGACGCTTTCTTCTGCATGCTGTTCTTTCCCAGTTCAGGGCTCCTTCAAGGCTCTCCCTGAATGGCTACGCCGCCCCCTTTTATCCCAGTTCTCTTCAATGCTCACAGCTGCAGCCCATCAAGGACAACCAGGACCTGTGGGACAGATATTCAAATAGAATCCATTTCCTCTACTCTAGCCAGTAAGTACTACCCTACAAGTCCTCAGAACCCCAAAGGCCACCTTTCATCTGACACCCAGACCCTGGGGAAAGGACTTCTTTTTCCCATGGCAAATGGCCTCCCTTGGCAGCCACTCACCCTGGCAGAAAGTGGGAGCCTAGCTAGAATGATGCAATCGTTGCTGGATTTTTCCAAAAGAAAAGCTGGCAGCAACTAGGGCCCTGGAAGTACTTAGAGCCTCAAACGCCACCTTGAACATATTCCTGAGACCCTGGGGAAAGGACTTCGTTTTTCCCATGGGAAATGGCCTTCATTTGTGGCCACTTGGCCTGGCAGGCAGGGCAGTGCCAAGCCAGGAATCTACAAACTGTGCTGGATCCTTCCAGAACGAAAGCTGCCAGCAACTAGGACCCTGCAAGTCCTTAGAGCCCCAGATGCCACCAGTCATCTGACACCCAGAGCCTGGGCCAATGACTTCGTTTTCCCCATGGAAAATGGCCTCCATTTCTGGCCACTCGCCCTGACCAAGAGGGTGGTGCCCAGCAAGAAATTTGCAAGCTTTGCTGGATTGCTCCAAATCTAAAGCTACCACTTGTTGTTGTTCTATTTCTCTAGAGTCCCATCATGCTGTTCTCAGATTGCTAAAGTCCATACCTCCTCGGTGTGTTCTTATGGCTGCAGATCTTCACAGCACAGACGCTTTCTTCTGCATGCTGTTCTTTCCCAGTTCAGGGCTCCTTCAAGGCTCTCCCTGAATGGCTACGCCGCCCCCTTTTATCCCAGTTCTCTTCAATGCTCACAGCTGCAGCCCATCAAGGACAACCAGGACCTGTGGGACAGATATTCAAATAGAATCCATTTCCTCTACTCTAGCCAGTAAGTACTACCCTACAAGTCCTCAGAACCCCAAAGGCCACCTTTCATCTGACACCCAGACCCTGGGGAAAGGACTTCTTTTTCCCATGGCAAATGGCCTCCCTTGGCAGCCACTCACCCTGGCAGAAAGTGGGAGCCTAGCTAGAATGATGCAATCGTTGCTGGATTTTTCCAAAAGAAAAGCTGCCAGCAACTAGGGCCCTGGAAGTACTTAGAGCCTCAAACGCCACCTTGAACATATTACTGAGACCCTGGGGAAAGGACTTCTTTTTCCCATGGAAAATGGCCTTCATTTGTGGCCACTTGGCCTGGCAGGCAGGGCAGTGCCAAGCCAGGAATCTACAAACTCTGCTGGATCCTTCCAGAACGAAAGCTGCCAGCAACTAGGACCCTGCAAGTCCTTAGAGCCCCAGATGCCACCAGTCATCTGACACCCAGAGCCTGGGCCAATGACTTCGTTTTCCCCATGGAAAATGGCCTCCATTTCTGGCCACTCGCCCTGACCAAGAGGGTGGTGCCCAGCAAGAAATTTGCAAGCTTTGCTGGATTGCTCCAAATCTAAAGCTGCCACTTGTTGTTGTTCTATTTCTCTAGAGTCCCATAATGCTGTTCTCAGATTGCTAAAGTCCATACCTCCTCGGTGTGTTCTTATGGCTGCAGATCTTCACAGCACAGACGCTTTCTTCTGCATGCTGTTCTTTCCCAGTTCAGGGCTCCTTCAAGGCTCTCCCTGAATGGCTACGCCGCCCCCTTTTATCCCAGTTCTCTTCAATGCTCACAGCTGCAGCCCATCAAGGACAACCAGGACCTGTGGGGCAAAGCCTCTAGACAGATATTCAAATAGAATCCATTTCCTCTACTCTAGCCAGTAAGTACTACCCTACAAGTCCTCAGAACCCCAAAGGCCACCTTTCATCTGACACCCAGACCCTGGGGAAAGGACTTCTTTTTCCCATGGCAAATGGCCTCCCTTGGCAGCCACTCACCCTGGCAGAAAGTGGGAGCCTAGCTAGAATGATGCAATCGTTGCTGGATTTTTCCAAAAGAAAAGCTGGCAGCAACTAGGGCCCTGGAAGTACTTAGAGCCTCAAACGCCACCTTGAACATATTCCTGAGACCCTGGGGAAAGGACTTCTTTTTCCCATGGAAAATGGCCTTCATTTGTGGCCACTTGGCCTGGCAGGCAGGGCGGTGCCAAGCCAGGAATCTACAAACTCTGCTGGATCCTTCCAGAACGAAAGCTGCCAGCAACTAGGACCCTGCAAGTCCTTAGAGCCCCAGATGCCACCAGTCATCTGACACCCAGAGCCTGGGCCAATGACTTTGTTTTCCCCATGGAAAATTGCCTCCATTTCTGGCCACTCGCCCTGACCAAGAGGGTGGTGCCCAGCAAGAAATTTGCAAGCTTTGCTGGATTGCTCCAAATCTAAAGCTGCCACTTGTTGTTGTTCTATTTCTCTAGAGTCCCATCATGCTGTTCTCAGATTGCTAAAGTCCATACCTCCTCGGTGTGTTCTTATGGCTGCAGATCTTCACAGCACAGACGCTTTCTTCTGCATGCTGTTCTTTCCCAGTTCAGGGCTCCTTCAAGGCTCTCCCTGAATGGCTAAGCCGCCCCCTTTTATCCCAGTTCTCTTCAATGCTCACAGCTGCAGCCCATCAAGGACAACCAGGACCTGTGGGACAGATATTCAAATAGAATCCATTTCCTCTACTCTAGCCAGTAAGTACTACCCTACAAGTCCTCAGAACCCCAAAGGCCACCTTTCATCTGACACCCAGACCCTGGGGAAAGGACTTCTTTTTCCCATGGCAAATGGCCTCCCTTGGCAGCCACTCACCCTGGCAGAAAGTGGGAGCCTAGCTAGAATGATGCAATCGTTGCTGGATTTTTCCAAAAGAAAAGCTGCCAGCAACTAGGGCCCTGGAAGTACTTAGAGCCTCAAACGCCACCTTGAACATATTACTGAGACCCTGGGGAAAGGACTTCGTTTTTCCCATGGAAAATGGCCTTCATTTCTGGCCACTTGGCCTGGCAGGCAGGGCAGTGCCAAGCCAGGAATCTACAAACTGTGCTGGATCCTTCCAGAACGAAAGCTGCCAGCAACTAGGACCCTGCAAGTCCTTACAGCCCCAGATGCCACCAGTCATCTGACACCCAGAGCCTGGGCCAATGACTTCGTTTTCCCCATGGAAAATGGCCTCCATTTCTGGCCACTCGCCCTGACCAAGAGGGTGGTGCCCAGCAAGAAATTTGCAAGCTTTGCTGGATTGCTCCAAATCGAAAGCTGCCACTTCTTGTTGTTTTATTTCTCTAGAGTCCCATCATGCTGTTCTCAGATTGCTAAAGTCCATACCTCCTCGGTGTGTTCTTATGGCTGCAGATCTTCACAGCACAGACGCTTTCTTCTGCATGCTGTTCTTTCCCAGTTCAGGGCTCCTTCAAGGCTCTCCCTGAATGGCTACGCCGCCCCCTTTTATCCCAGTTCTCTTCAATGCTCACAGCTGCAGCCCATCAAGGACAACCAGGACCTGTGGGGCAAAGCCTCTAGACAGATATTCAAATAGAATCCATTTCCTCTACTCTAGCCAGTAAGTACTACCCTACAAGTCCTCAGAACCCCAAAGGCCACCTTTCATCTGACACCCAGACCCTGGGGAAAGGACTTCTTTTTCCCATGGCAAATGGCCTCCCTTGGCAGCCACTCACCCTGGCAGAAAGTGGGAGCCTAGCTAGAATGATGCAATCGTTGCTGGATTTTTCCAAAAGAAAAGCTGGCAGCAACTAGGGCCCTGGAAGTACTTAGAGCCTCAAACGCCACCTTGAACATATTACTGAGACCCTGGGGAAAGGACTTCGTTTTTCCCATGGAAAATGGCCTTCATTTGTGGCCACTTGGCCTGGCAGGCAGGGCAGTGCCAAGCCAGGAATCTACAAACTCTGCTGGATCCTTCCAGAACGAAAGCTGCCAGCAACTAGGACCCTGCAAGTCCTTACAGCCCCAGATGCCACCAGTCATCTGACACCCAGAGCCTGGGCCAATGACTTTGTTTTCCCCATGGAAAATTGCCTCCATTTCTGGCCACTCGCCCTGACCAAGAGGGTGGTGCCCAGCAAGAAATTTGCAAGCTTTGCTGGATTGCTCCAAATCTAAAGCTGCCACTTGTTGTTGTTCTATTTCTCTAGAGTCCCATCATGCTGTTCTCAGATTGCTAAAGTCCATACCTCCTCGGTGTGTTCTTATGGCTGCAGATCTTCACAGCACAGACGCTTTCTTCTGCATGCTGTTCTTTCCCAGTTCAGGGCTCCTTCAAGGCTCTCCCTGAATGGCTACGCCGCCCCCTTTTATCCCAGTTCTCTTCAATGCTCACAGCTGCAGCCCATCAAGGACAACCAGGACCTGTGGGACAGATATTCAAATAGAATCCATTTCCTCTACTCTAGCCAGTAAGTACTACCCTACAAGTCCTCAGAACCCCAAAGGCCACCTTTCATCTGACACCCAGACCCTGGGGAAAGGACTTCTTTTTCCCATGGCAAATGGCCTCCCTTGGCAGCCACTCACCCTGGCAGAAAGTGGGAGCCTAGCTAGAATGATGCAATCGTTGCTGGATTTTTCCAAAAGAAAAGCTGGCAGCAACTAGGGCCCTGGAAGTACTTAGAGCCTCAAACGCCACCTTGAACATATTCCTGAGACCCTGGGGAAAGGACTTCGTTTTTCCCATGGGAAATGGCCTTCATTTGTGGCCACTTGGCCTGGCAGGCAGGGCAGTGCCAAGCCAGGAATCTACAAACTGTGCTGGATCCTTCCAGAACGAAAGCTGCCAGCAACTAGGACCCTGCAAGTCCTTAGAGCCCCAGATGCCACCAGTCATCTGACACCCAGAGCCTGGGCCAATGACTTTGTTTTCCCCATGGAAAATTGCCTCCATTTCTGGCCACTCGCCCTGACCAAGAGGGTGGTGCCCAGCAAGAAATTTGCAAGCTTTGCTGGATTGCTCCAAATCTAAAGCTGCCACTTGTTGTTGTTCTATTTCTCTAGAGTCCCATCATGCTGTTCTCAGATTGCTAAAGTCCATACCTCCTCGGTGTGTTCTTATGGCTGCAGATCTTCACAGCACAGACGCTTTCTTCTGCATGCTGTTCTTTCCCAGTTCAGGGCTCCTTCAAGGCTCTCCCTGAATGGCTACGCCGCCCCCTTTTATCCCAGTTCTCTTCAATGCTCACAGCTGCAGCCCATCAAGGACAACCAGGACCTGTGGGACAGATATTCAAATAGAATCCATTTCCTCTACTCTAGCCAGTAAGTACTACCCTACAAGTCCTCAGAACCCCAAAGGCCACCTTTCATCTGACACCCAGACCCTGGGGAAAGGACTTCTTTTTCCCATGGCAAATGGCCTCCCTTGGCAGCCACTCACCCTGGCAGAAAGTGGGAGCCTAGCTAGAATGATGCAATCGTTGCTGGATTTTTCCAAAAGAAAAGCTGCCAGCAACTAGGGCCCTGGAAGTACTTAGAGCCTCAAACGCCACCTTGAACATATTCCTGAGACCCTGGGGAAAGGACTTCGTTTTTCCCATGGAAAATGGCCTTCATTTGTGGCCACTTGGCCTGGCAGGCAGGGCAGTGCCAAGCCAGGAATCTACAAACTCTGCTGGATCCTTCCAGAACGAAAGCTGCCAGCAACTAGGACCCTGCAAGTCCTTAGAGCCCCAGATGCCACCAGTCATCTGACACCCAGAGCCTGGGCCAATGACTTCGTTTTCCCCATGGAAAATGGCCTCCATTTCTGGCCACTCGCCCTGACCAAGAGGGTGGTGCCCAGCAAGAAATTTGCAAGCTTTGCTGGATTGCTCCAAATCTAAAGCTACCACTTGTTGTTGTTCTATTTCTCTAGAGTCCCATCATGCTGTTCTCAGATTGCTAAAGTCCATACCTCCTCGGTGTGTTCTTATGGCTGCAGATCTTCACAGCACAGACGCTTTCTTCTGCATGCTGTTCTTTCCCAGTTCAGGGCTCCTTCAAGGCTCTCCCTGAATGGCTACGCCGCCCCCTTTTATCCCAGTTCTCTTCAATGCTCACAGCTGCAGCCCATCAAGGACAACCAGGACCTGTGGGACAGATATTCAAATAGAATCCATTTCCTCTACTCTAGCCAGTAAGTACTACCCTACAAGTCCTCAGAACCCCAAAGGCCACCTTTCATCTGACACCCAGACCCTGGGGAAAGGACTTCTTTTTCCCATGGCAAATGGCCTCCCTTGGCAGCCACTCACCCTGGCAGAAAGTGGGAGCCTAGCTAGAATGATGCAATCGTTGCTGGATTTTTCCAAAAGAAAAGCTGGCAGCAACTAGGGCCCTGGAAGTACTTAGAGCCTCAAACGCCACCTTGAACATATTACTGAGACCCTGGGGAAAGGACTTCGTTTTTCCCATGGGAAATGGCCTTCATTTGTGGCCACTTGGCCTGGCAGGCAGGGCAGTGCCAAGCCAGGAATCTACAAACTCTGCTGGATCCTTCCAGAACGAAAGCTGCCAGCAACTAGGACCCTGCAAGTCCTTAGAGCCCCAGATGCCACCAGTCATCTGACACCCAGAGCCTGGGCCAATGACTTCGTTTTCCCCATGGAAAATGGCCTCCATTTCTGGCCACTCGCCCTGACCAAGAGGGTGGTGCCCAGCAAGAAATTTGCAAGCTTTGCTGGATTGCTCCAAATCGAAAGCTGCCACTTGTTGTTGTTCTATTTCTCTAGAGTCCCATCATGCTGTTCTCAGATTGCTAAAGTCCATACCTCCTCGGTGTGTTCTTATGGCTGCAGATCTTCACAGCACAGACGCTTTCTTCTGCATGCTGTTCTTTCCCAGTTCAGGGCTCCTTCAAGGCTCTCCCTGAATGGCTACGCCGCCCCCTTTTATCCCAGTTCTCTTCAATGCTCACAGCTGCAGCCCATCAAGGACAACCAGGACCTGTGGGACAGATATTCAAATAGAATCCATTTCCTCTACTCTAGCCAGTAAGTACTACCCTACAAGTCCTCAGAACCCCAAAGGCCACCTTTCATCTGACACCCAGACCCTGGGGAAAGGACTTCTTTTTCCCATGGCAAATGGCCTCCCTTGGCAGCCACTCACCCTGGCAGAAAGTGGGAGCCTAGCTAGAATGATGCAATCGTTGCTGGATTTTTCCAAAAGAAAAGCTGCCAGCAACTAGGGCCCTGGAAGTACTTAGAGCCTCAAACGCCACCTTGAACATATTCCTGAGACCCTGGGGAAAGGACTTCGTTTTTCCCATGGGAAATGGCCTTCATTTGTGGCCACTTGGCCTGGCAGGCAGGGCAGTGCCAAGCCAGGAATCTACAAACTGTGCTGGATCCTTCCAGAACGAAAGCTGCCAGCAACTAGGACCCTGCAAGTCCTTAGAGCCCCAGATGCCACCAGTCATCTGACACCCAGAGCCTGGGCCAATGACTTCGTTTTCCCCATGGAAAATGGCCTCCATTTCTGGCCACTCGCCCTGACCAAGAGGGTGGTGCCCAGCAAGAAATTTGCAAGCTTTGCTGGATTGCTCCAAATCTAAAGCTACCACTTGTTGTTGTTCTATTTCTCTAGAGTCCCATCATGCTGTTCTCAGATTGCTAAAGTCCATACCTCCTCGGTGTGTTCTTATGGCTGCAGATCTTCACAGCACAGACGCTTTCTTCTGCATGCTGTTCTTTCCCAGTTCAGGGCTCCTTCAAGGCTCTCCCTGAATGGCTAAGCCGCCCCCTTTTATCCCAGTTCTCTTCAATGCTCACAGCTGCAGCCCATCAAGGACAACCAGGACCTGTGGGACAGATATTCAAATAGAATCCATTTCCTCTACTCTAGCCAGTAAGTACTACCCTACAAGTCCTCAGAACCCCAAAGGCCACCTTTCATCTGACACCCAGACCCTGGGGAAAGGACTTCTTTTTCCCATGGCAAATGGCCTCCCTTGGCAGCCACTCACCCTGGCAGAAAGTGGGAGCCTAGCTAGAATGATGCAATCGTTGCTGGATTTTTCCAAAAGAAAAGCTGCCAGCAACTAGGGCCCTGGAAGTACTTAGAGCCTCAAACGCCACCTTGAACATATTACTGAGACCCTGGGGAAAGGACTTCTTTTTCCCATGGAAAATGGCCTTCATTTGTGGCCACTTGGCCTGGCAGGCAGGGCAGTGCCAAGCCAGGAATCTACAAACTCTGCTGGATCCTTCCAGAACGAAAGCTGCCAGCAACTAGGACCCTGCAAGTCCTTAGAGCCCCAGATGCCACCAGTCATCTGACACCCAGAGCCTGGGCCAATGACTTCGTTTTCCCCATGGAAAATGGCCTCCATTTCTGGCCACTCGCCCTGACCAAGAGGGTGGTGCCCAGCAAGAAATTTGCAAGCTTTGCTGGATTGCTCCAAATCTAAAGCTGCCACTTGTTGTTGTTCTATTTCTCTAGAGTCCCATCATGCTGTTCTCAGATTGCTAAAGTCCATACCTCCTCGGTGTGTTCTTATGGCTGCAGATCTTCACAGCACAGACGCTTTCTTCTGCATGCTGTTCTTTCCCAGTTCAGGGCTCCTTCAAGGCTCTCCCTGAATGGCTACGCCGCCCCCTTTTATCCCAGTTCTCTTCAATGCTCACAGCTGCAGCCCATCAAGGACAACCAGGACCTGTGGGGCAAAGCCTCTAGACAGATATTCAAATAGAATCCATTTCCTCTACTCTAGCCAGTAAGTACTACCCTACAAGTCCTCAGAACCCCAAAGGCCACCTTTCATCTGACACCCAGACCCTGGGGAAAGGACTTCTTTTTCCCATGGCAAATGGCCTCCCTTGGCAGCCACTCACCCTGGCAGAAAGTGGGAGCCTAGCTAGAATGATGCAATCGTTGCTGGATTTTTCCAAAAGAAAAGCTGGCAGCAACTAGGGCCCTGGAAGTACTTAGAGCCTCAAACGCCACCTTGAACATATTCCTGAGACCCTGGGGAAAGGACTTCTTTTTCCCATGGAAAATGGCCTTCATTTGTGGCCACTTGGCCTGGCAGGCAGGGCGGTGCCAAGCCAGGAATCTACAAACTCTGCTGGATCCTTCCAGAACGAAAGCTGCCAGCAACTAGGACCCTGCAAGTCCTTAGAGCCCCAGATGCCACCAGTCATCTGACACCCAGAGCCTGGGCCAATGACTTTGTTTTCCCCATGGAAAATTGCCTCCATTTCTGGCCACTCGCCCTGACCAAGAGGGTGGTGCCCAGCAAGAAATTTGCAAGCTTTGCTGGATTGCTCCAAATCTAAAGCTGCCACTTGTTGTTGTTCTATTTCTCTAGAGTCCCATCATGCTGTTCTCAGATTGCTAAAGTCCATACCTCCTCGGTGTGTTCTTATGGCTGCAGATCTTCACAGCACAGACGCTTTCTTCTGCATGCTGTTCTTTCCCAGTTCAGGGCTCCTTCAAGGCTCTCCCTGAATGGCTAAGCCGCCCCCTTTTATCCCAGTTCTCTTCAATGCTCACAGCTGCAGCCCATCAAGGACAACCAGGACCTGTGGGACAGATATTCAAATAGAATCCATTTCCTCTACTCTAGCCAGTAAGTACTACCCTACAAGTCCTCAGAACCCCAAAGGCCACCTTTCATCTGACACCCAGACCCTGGGGAAAGGACTTCTTTTTCCCATGGCAAATGGCCTCCCTTGGCAGCCACTCACCCTGGCAGAAAGTGGGAGCCTAGCTAGAATGATGCAATCGTTGCTGGATTTTTCCAAAAGAAAAGCTGCCAGCAACTAGGGCCCTGGAAGTACTTAGAGCCTCAAACGCCACCTTGAACATATTACTGAGACCCTGGGGAAAGGACTTCGTTTTTCCCATGGAAAATGGCCTTCATTTCTGGCCACTTGGCCTGGCAGGCAGGGCAGTGCCAAGCCAGGAATCTACAAACTGTGCTGGATCCTTCCAGAACGAAAGCTGCCAGCAACTAGGACCCTGCAAGTCCTTAGAGCCCCAGATGCCACCAGTCATCTGACACCCAGAGCCTGGGCCAATGACTTCGTTTTCCCCATGGAAAATGGCCTCCATTTCTGGCCACTCGCCCTGACCAAGAGGGTGGTGCCCAGCAAGAAATTTGCAAGCTTTGCTGGATTGCTCCAAATCGAAAGCTGCCACTTCTTGTTGTTTTATTTCTCTAGAGTCCCATCATGCTGTTCTCAGATTGCTAAAGTCCATACCTCCTCGGTGTGTTCTTATGGCTGCAGATCTTCACAGCACAGACGCTTTCTTCTGCATGCTGTTCTTTCCCAGTTCAGGGCTCCTTCAAGGCTCTCCCTGAATGGCTACGCCGCCCCCTTTTATCCCAGTTCTCTTCAATGCTCACAGCTGCAGCCCATCAAGGACAACCAGGACCTGTGGGGCAAAGCCTCTAGACAGATATTCAAATAGAATCCATTTCCTCTACTCTAGCCAGTAAGTACTACCCTACAAGTCCTCAGAACCCCAAAGGCCACCTTTCATCTGACACCCAGACCCTGGGGAAAGGACTTCTTTTTCCCATGGCAAATGGCCTCCCTTGGCAGCCACTCACCCTGGCAGAAAGTGGGAGCCTAGCTAGAATGATGCAATCGTTGCTGGATTTTTCCAAAAGAAAAGCTGCCAGCAACTAGGGCCCTGGAAGTACTTAGAGCCTCAAACGCCACCTTGAACATATTACTGAGACCCTGGGGAAAGGACTTCTTTTTCCCATGGAAAATGGCCTTCATTTGTGGCCACTTGGCCTGGCAGGCAGGGCAGTGCCAAGCCAGGAATCTACAAACTCTGCTGGATCCTTCCAGAACGAAAGCTGCCAGCAACTAGGACCCTGCAAGTCCTTAGAGCCCCAGATGCCACCAGTCATCTGACACCCAGAGCCTGGGCCAATGACTTTGTTTTCCCCATGGAAAATTGCCTCCATTTCTGGCCACTCGCCCTGACCAAGAGGGTGGTGCCCAGCAAGAAATTTGCAAGCTTTGCTGGATTGCTCCAAATCTAAAGCTGCCACTTGTTGTTGTTCTATTTCTCTAGAGTCCCATCATGCTGTTCTCAGATTGCTAAAGTCCATACCTCCTCGGTGTGTTCTTATGGCTGCAGATCTTCACAGCACAGACGCTTTCTTCTGCATGCTGTTCTTTCCCAGTTCAGGGCTCCTTCAAGGCTCTCCCTGAATGGCTACGCCGCCCCCTTTTATCCCAGTTCTCTTCAATGCTCACAGCTGCAGCCCATCAAGGACAACCAGGACCTGTGGGACAGATATTCAAATAGAATCCATTTCCTCTACTCTAGCCAGTAAGTACTACCCTACAAGTCCTCAGAACCCCAAAGGCCACCTTTCATCTGACACCCAGACCCTGGGGAAAGGACTTCTTTTTCCCATGGCAAATGGCCTCCCTTGGCAGCCACTCACCCTGGCAGAAAGTGGGAGCCTAGCTAGAATGATGCAATCGTTGCTGGATTTTTCCAAAAGAAAAGCTGGCAGCAACTAGGGCCCTGGAAGTACTTAGAGCCTCAAACGCCACCTTGAACATATTCCTGAGACCCTGGGGAAAGGACTTCGTTTTTCCCATGGGAAATGGCCTTCATTTGTGGCCACTTGGCCTGGCAGGCAGGGCAGTGCCAAGCCAGGAATCTACAAACTGTGCTGGATCCTTCCAGAACGAAAGCTGCCAGCAACTAGGACCCTGCAAGTCCTTAGAGCCCCAGATGCCACCAGTCATCTGACACCCAGAGCCTGGGCCAATGACTTTGTTTTCCCCATGGAAAATTGCCTCCATTTCTGGCCACTCGCCCTGACCAAGAGGGTGGTGCCCAGCAAGAAATTTGCAAGCTTTGCTGGATTGCTCCAAATCTAAAGCTGCCACTTGTTGTTGTTCTATTTCTCTAGAGTCCCATCATGCTGTTCTCAGATTGCTAAAGTCCATACCTCCTCGGTGTGTTCTTATGGCTGCAGATCTTCACAGCACAGACGCTTTCTTCTGCATGCTGTTCTTTCCCAGTTCAGGGCTCCTTCAAGGCTCTCCCTGAATGGCTACGCCGCCCCCTTTTATCCCAGTTCTCTTCAATGCTCACAGCTGCAGCCCATCAAGGACAACCAGGACCTGTGGGACAGATATTCAAATAGAATCCATTTCCTCTACTCTAGCCAGTAAGTACTACCCTACAAGTCCTCAGAACCCCAAAGGCCACCTTTCATCTGACACCCAGACCCTGGGGAAAGGACTTCTTTTTCCCATGGCAAATGGCCTCCCTTGGCAGCCACTCACCCTGGCAGAAAGTGGGAGCCTAGCTAGAATGATGCAATCGTTGCTGGATTTTTCCAAAAGAAAAGCTGGCAGCAACTAGGGCCCTGGAAGTACTTAGAGCCTCAAACGCCACCTTGAACATATTCCTGAGACCCTGGGGAAAGGACTTCGTTTTTCCCATGGAAAATGGCCTTCATTTGTGGCCACTTGGCCTGGCAGGCAGGGCAGTGCCAAGCCAGGAATCTACAAACTCTGCTGGATCCTTCCAGAACGAAAGCTGCCAGCAACTAGGACCCTGCAAGTCCTTAGAGCCCCAGATGCCACCAGTCATCTGACACCCAGAGCCTGGGCCAATGACTTTGTTTTCCCCATGGAAAATGGCCTCCATTTCTGGCCACTCGCCCTGACCAAGAGGGTGGTGCCCAGCAAGAAATTTGCAAGCTTTGCTGGATTGCTCCAAATCTAAAGCTACCACTTGTTGTTGTTCTATTTCTCTAGAGTCCCATCATGCTGTTCTCAGATTGCTAAAGTCCATACCTCCTCGGTGTGTTCTTATGGCTGCAGATCTTCACAGCACAGACGCTTTCTTCTGCATGCTGTTCTTTCCCAGTTCAGGGCTCCTTCAAGGCTCTCCCTGAATGGCTACGCCGCCCCCTTTTATCCCAGTTCTCTTCAATGCTCACAGCTGCAGCCCATCAAGGACAACCAGGACCTGTGGGACAGATATTCAAATAGAATCCATTTCCTCTACTCTAGCCAGTAAGTACTACCCTACAAGTCCTCAGAACCCCAAAGGCCACCTTTCATCTGACACCCAGACCCTGGGGAAAGGACTTCTTTTTCCCATGGCAAATGGCCTCCCTTGGCAGCCACTCACCCTGGCAGAAAGTGGGAGCCTAGCTAGAATGATGCAATCGTTGCTGGATTTTTCCAAAAGAAAAGCTGCCAGCAACTAGGGCCCTGGAAGTACTTAGAGCCTCAAACGCCACCTTGAACATATTACTGAGACCCTGGGGAAAGGACTTCGTTTTTCCCATGGGAAATGGCCTTCATTTGTGGCCACTTGGCCTGGCAGGCAGGGCAGTGCCAAGCCAGGAATCTACAAACTCTGCTGGATCCTTCCAGAACGAAAGCTGCCAGCAACTAGGACCCTGCAAGTCCTTAGAGCCCCAGATGCCACCAGTCATCTGACACCCAGAGCCTGGGCCAATGACTTCGTTTTCCCCATGGAAAATGGCCTCCATTTCTGGCCACTCGCCCTGACCAAGAGGGTGGTGCCCAGCAAGAAATTTGCAAGCTTTGCTGGATTGCTCCAAATCGAAAGCTACCACTTGTTGTTGTTCTATTTCTCTAGAGTCCCATCATGCTGTTCTCAGATTGCTAAAGTCCATACCTCCTCGGTGTGTTCTTATGGCTGCAGATCTTCACAGCACAGACGCTTTCTTCTGCATGCTGTTCTTTCCCAGTTCAGGGCTCCTTCAAGGCTCTCCCTGAATGGCTACGCCGCCCCCTTTTATCCCAGTTCTCTTCAATGCTCACAGCTGCAGCCCATCAAGGACAACCAGGACCTGTGGGGCAAAGCCTCTAGACAGATATTCAAATAGAATCCATTTCCTCTACTCTAGCCAGTAAGTACTACCCTACAAGTCCTCAGAACCCCAAAGGCCACCTTTCATCTGACACCCAGACCCTGGGGAAAGGACTTCTTTTTCCCATGGCAAATGGCCTCCCTTGGCAGCCACTCACCCTGGCAGAAAGTGGGAGCCTAGCTAGAATGATGCAATCGTTGCTGGATTTTTCCAAAAGAAAAGCTGCCAGCAACTAGGGCCCTGGAAGTACTTAGAGCCTCAAACGCCACCTTGAACATATTCCTGAGACCCTGGGGAAAGGACTTCGTTTTTCCCATGGAAAATGGCCTTCATTTGTGGCCACTTGGCCTGGCAGGCAGGGCAGTGCCAAGCCAGGAATCTACAAACTCTGCTGGATCCTTCCAGAACGAAAGCTGCCAGCAACTAGGACCCTGCAAGTCCTTAGAGCCCCAGATGCCACCAGTCATCTGACACCCAGAGCCTGGGCCAATGACTTCGTTTTCCCCATGGAAAATGGCCTCCATTTCTGGCCACTCGCCCTGACCAAGAGGGTGGTGCCCAGCAAGAAATTTGCAAGCTTTGCTGGATTGCTCCAAATCTAAAGCTACCACTTGTTGTTGTTCTATTTCTCTAGAGTCCCATCATGCTGTTCTCAGATTGCTAAAGTCCATACCTCCTCGGTGTGTTCTTATGGCTGCAGATCTTCACAGCACAGACGCTTTCTTCTGCATGCTGTTCTTTCCCAGTTCAGGGCTCCTTCAAGGCTCTCCCTGAATGGCTACGCCGCCCCCTTTTATCCCAGTTCTCTTCAATGCTCACAGCTGCAGCCCATCAAGGACAACCAGGACCTGTGGGACAGATATTCAAATAGAATCCATTTCCTCTACTCTAGCCAGTAAGTACTACCCTACAAGTCCTCAGAACCCCAAAGGCCACCTTTCATCTGACACCCAGACCCTGGGGAAAGGACTTCTTTTTCCCATGGCAAATGGCCTCCCTTGGCAGCCACTCACCCTGGCAGAAAGTGGGAGCCTAGCTAGAATGATGCAATCGTTGCTGGATTTTTCCAAAAGAAAAGCTGGCAGCAACTAGGGCCCTGGAAGTACTTAGAGCCTCAAACGCCACCTTGAACATATTCCTGAGACCCTGGGGAAAGGACTTCGTTTTTCCCATGGAAAATGGCCTCCATTTCTGGCCACTCGCCCTGACCAAGAGGGTGGTGCCCAGCAAGAAATTTGCAAGCTTTGCTGGATTGCTCCAAATCTAAAGCTACCACTTGTTGTTGTTCTATTTCTCTAGAGTCCCATCATGCTGTTCTCAGATTGCTAAAGTCCATACCTCCTCGGTGTGTTCTTATGGCTGCAGATCTTCACAGCACAGACGCTTTCTTCTGCATGCTGTTCTTTCCCAGTTCAGGGCTCCTTCAAGGCTCTCCCTGAATGGCTACGCCGCCCCCTTTTATCCCAGTTCTCTTCAATGCTCACAGCTGCAGCCCATCAAGGACAACCAGGACCTGTGGGACAGATATTCAAATAGAATCCATTTCCTCTACTCTAGCCAGTAAGTACTACCCTACAAGTCCTCAGAACCCCAAAGGCCACCTTTCATCTGACACCCAGACCCTGGGGAAAGGACTTCTTTTTCCCATGGCAAATGGCCTCCCTTGGCAGCCACTCACCCTGGCAGAAAGTGGGAGCCTAGCTAGAATGATGCAATCGTTGCTGGATTTTTCCAAAAGAAAAGCTGCCAGCAACTAGGGCCCTGGAAGTACTTAGAGCCTCAAACGCCACCTTGAACATATTCCTGAGACCCTGGGGAAAGGACTTCGTTTTTCCCATGGAAAATGGCCTTCATTTGTGGCCACTTGGCCTGGCAGGCAGGGCAGTGCCAAGCCAGGAATCTACAAACTGTGCTGGATCCTTCCAGAACGAAAGCTGCCAGCAACTAGGACCCTGCAAGTCCTTACAGCCCCAGATGCCACCAGTCATCTGACACCCAGAGCCTGGGCCAATGACTTCGTTTTCCCCATGGAAAATGGCCTCCATTTCTGGCCACTCGCCCTGACCAAGAGGGTGGTGCCCAGCAAGAAATTTGCAAGCTTTGCTGGATTGCTCCAAATCTAAAGCTACCACTTGTTGTTGTTCTATTTCTCTAGAGTCCCATCATGCTGTTCTCAGATTGCTAAAGTCCATACCTCCTCGGTGTGTTCTTATGGCTGCAGATCTTCACAGCACAGACGCTTTCTTCTGCATGCTGTTCTTTCCCAGTTCAGGGCTCCTTCAAGGCTCTCCCTGAATGGCTAAGCCGCCCCCTTTTATCCCAGTTCTCTTCAATGCTCACAGCTGCAGCCCATCAAGGACAACCAGGACCTGTGGGACAGATATTCAAATAGAATCCATTTCCTCTACTCTAGCCAGTAAGTACTACCCTACAAGTCCTCAGAACCCCAAAGGCCACCTTTCATCTGACACCCAGACCCTGGGGAAAGGACTTCTTTTTCCCATGGCAAATGGCCTCCCTTGGCAGCCACTCACCCTGGCAGAAAGTGGGAGCCTAGCTAGAATGATGCAATCGTTGCTGGATTTTTCCAAAAGAAAAGCTGCCAGCAACTAGGGCCCTGGAAGTACTTAGAGCCTCAAACGCCACCTTGAACATATTCCTGAGACCCTGGGGAAAGGACTTCGTTTTTCCCATGGGAAATGGCCTTCATTTGTGGCCACTTGGCCTGGCAGGCAGGGCAGTGCCAAGCCAGGAATCTACAAACTCTGCTGGATCCTTCCAGAACGAAAGCTGCCAGCAACTAGGACCCTGCAAGTCCTTAGAGCCCCAGATGCCACCAGTCATCTGACACCCAGAGCCTGGGCCAATGACTTCGTTTTCCCCATGGAAAATGGCCTCCATTTCTGGCCACTCGCCCTGACCAAGAGGGTGGTGCCCAGCAAGAAATTTGCAAGCTTTGCTGGATTGCTCCAAATCGAAAGCTACCACTTGTTGTTGTTCTATTTCTCTAGAGTCCCATCATGCTGTTCTCAGATTGCTAAAGTCCATACCTCCTCGGTGTGTTCTTATGGCTGCAGATCTTCACAGCACAGACGCTTTCTTCTGCATGCTGTTCTTTCCCAGTTCAGGGCTCCTTCAAGGCTCTCCCTGAATGGCTACGCCGCCCCCTTTTATCCCAGTTCTCTTCAATGCTCACAGCTGCAGCCCATCAAGGACAACCAGGACCTGTGGGGCAAAGCCTCTAGACAGATATTCAAATAGAATCCATTTCCTCTACTCTAGCCAGTAAGTACTACCCTACAAGTCCTCAGAACCCCAAAGGCCACCTTTCATCTGACACCCAGACCCTGGGGAAAGGACTTCTTTTTCCCATGGCAAATGGCCTCCCTTGGCAGCCACTCACCCTGGCAGAAAGTGGGAGCCTAGCTAGAATGATGCAATCGTTGCTGGATTTTTCCAAAAGAAAAGCTGCCAGCAACTAGGGCCCTGGAAGTACTTAGAGCCTCAAACGCCACCTTGAACATATTCCTGAGACCCTGGGGAAAGGACTTCGTTTTTCCCATGGAAAATGGCCTTCATTTGTGGCCACTTGGCCTGGCAGGCAGGGCAGTGCCAAGCCAGGAATCTACAAACTCTGCTGGATCCTTCCAGAACGAAAGCTGCCAGCAACTAGGACCCTGCAAGTCCTTAGAGCCCCAGATGCCACCAGTCATCTGACACCCAGAGCCTGGGCCAATGACTTCGTTTTCCCCATGGAAAATGGCCTCCATTTCTGGCCACTCGCCCTGACCAAGAGGGTGGTGCCCAGCAAGAAATTTGCAAGCTTTGCTGGATTGCTCCAAATCTAAAGCTACCACTTGTTGTTGTTCTATTTCTCTAGAGTCCCATCATGCTGTTCTCAGATTGCTAAAGTCCATACCTCCTCGGTGTGTTCTTATGGCTGCAGATCTTCACAGCACAGACGCTTTCTTCTGCATGCTGTTCTTTCCCAGTTCAGGGCTCCTTCAAGGCTCTCCCTGAATGGCTACGCCGCCCCCTTTTATCCCAGTTCTCTTCAATGCTCACAGCTGCAGCCCATCAAGGACAACCAGGACCTGTGGGACAGATATTCAAATAGAATCCATTTCCTCTACTCTAGCCAGTAAGTACTACCCTACAAGTCCTCAGAACCCCAAAGGCCACCTTTCATCTGACACCCAGACCCTGGGGAAAGGACTTCTTTTTCCCATGGCAAATGGCCTCCCTTGGCAGCCACTCACCCTGGCAGAAAGTGGGAGCCTAGCTAGAATGATGCAATCGTTGCTGGATTTTTCCAAAAGAAAAGCTGCCAGCAACTAGGGCCCTGGAAGTACTTAGAGCCTCAAACGCCACCTTGAACATATTACTGAGACCCTGGGGAAAGGACTTCGTTTTTCCCATGGAAAATGGCCTCCATTTCTGGCCACTCGCCCTGACCAAGAGGGTGGTGCCCAGCAAGAAATTTGCAAGCTTTGCTGGATTGCTCCAAATCTAAAGCTACCACTTGTTGTTGTTCTATTTCTCTAGAGTCCCATCATGCTGTTCTCAGATTGCTAAAGTCCATACCTCCTCGGTGTGTTCTTATGGCTGCAGATCTTCACAGCACAGACGCTTTCTTCTGCATGCTGTTCTTTCCCAGTTCAGGGCTCCTTCAAGGCTCTCCCTGAATGGCTACGCCGCCCCCTTTTATCCCAGTTCTCTTCAATGCTCACAGCTGCAGCCCATCAAGGACAACCAGGACCTGTGGGACAGATATTCAAATAGAATCCATTTCCTCTACTCTAGCCAGTAAGTACTACCCTACAAGTCCTCAGAACCCCAAAGGCCACCTTTCATCTGACACCCAGACCCTGGGGAAAGGACTTCTTTTTCCCATGGCAAATGGCCTCCCTTGGCAGCCACTCACCCTGGCAGAAAGTGGGAGCCTAGCTAGAATGATGCAATCGTTGCTGGATTTTTCCAAAAGAAAAGCTGCCAGCAACTAGGGCCCTGGAAGTACTTAGAGCCTCAAACGCCACCTTGAACATATTACTGAGACCCTGGGGAAAGGACTTCGTTTTTCCCATGGAAAATGGCCTCCATTTCTGGCCACTCGCCCTGACCAAGAGGGTGGTGCCCAGCAAGAAATTTGCAAGCTTTGCTGGATTGCTCCAAATCTAAAGCTACCACTTGTTGTTGTTCTATTTCTCTAGAGTCCCATCATGCTGTTCTCAGATTGCTAAAGTCCATACCTCCTCGGTGTGTTCTTATGGCTGCAGATCTTCACAGCACAGACGCTTTCTTCTGCATGCTGTTCTTTCCCAGTTCAGGGCTCCTTCAAGGCTCTCCCTGAATGGCTACGCCGCCCCCTTTTATCCCAGTTCTCTTCAATGCTCACAGCTGCAGCCCATCAAGGACAACCAGGACCTGTGGGACAGATATTCAAATAGAATCCATTTCCTCTACTCTAGCCAGTAAGTACTACCCTACAAGTCCTCAGAACCCCAAAGGCCACCTTTCATCTGACACCCAGACCCTGGGGAAAGGACTTCTTTTTCCCATGGCAAATGGCCTCCCTTGGCAGCCACTCACCCTGGCAGAAAGTGGGAGCCTAGCTAGAATGATGCAATCGTTGCTGGATTTTTCCAAAAGAAAAGCTGGCAGCAACTAGGGCCCTTGAAGTACTTAGAGCCTCAAACGCCACCTTGAACATATTACTGAGACCCTGGGGAAAGGACTTCGTTTTTCCCATGGAAAATGGCCTTCATTTCTGGCCACTTGGCCTGGCAGGCAGGGCAGTGCCAAGCCAGGAATCTACAAACTGTGCTGGATCCTTCCAGAACGAAAGCTGCCAGCAACTAGGACCCTGCAAGTCCTTACAGCCCCAGATGCCACCAGTCATCTGACACCCAGAGCCTGGGCCAATGACTTTGTTTTCCCCATGGAAAATGGCCTCCATTTCTGGCCACTCGCCCTGACCAAGAGGGTGGTGCCCAGCAAGAAATTTGCAAGCTTTGCTGGATTGCTCCAAATCTAAAGCTACCACTTGTTGTTGTTCTATTTCTCTAGAGTCCCATCATGCTGTTCTCAGATTGCTAAAGTCCATACCTCCTCGGTGTGTTCTTATGGCTGCAGATCTTCACAGCACAGACGCTTTCTTCTGCATGCTGTTCTTTCCCAGTTCAGGGCTCCTTCAAGGCTCTCCCTGAATGGCTAAGCCGCCCCCTTTTATCCCAGTTCTCTTCAATGCTCACAGCTGCAGCCCATCAAGGACAACCAGGACCTGTGGGGCAAAGCCTCTAGACAGATATTCAAATAGAATCCATTTCCTCTACTCTAGCCAGTAAGTAGTACCCTACAAGTCCTCAGAACCCCAAAGGCCACCTTTCATCTGACACCCAGACCCTGGGGAAAGGACTTCTTTTTCCCATGGCAAATGGCCTCCCTTGGCAGCCACTCACCCTGGCAGAAAGTGGGAGCCTAGCTAGAATGATGCAATCGTTGCTGGATTTTTCCAAAAGAAAAGCTGCCAGCAACTAGGGCCCTGGAAGTACTTAGAGCCTCAAACGCCACCTTGAACATATTCCTGAGACCCTGGGGAAAGGACTTCGTTTTTCCCATGGAAAATGGCCTTCATTTGTGGCCACTTGGCCTGGCAGGCAGGGCAGTGCCAAGCCAGGAATCTACAAACTCTGCTGGATCCTTCCAGAACGAAAGCTGCCAGCAACTAGGACCCTGCAAGTCCTTAGAGCCCCAGATGCCACCTGTCATCTGACACCCAGAGCCTGGGCCAATGACTTCGTTTTCCCCATGGAAAATGGCCTCCATTTCTGGCCACTCGCCCTGACCAAGAGGGTGGTGCCCAGCAAGAAATTTGCAAGCTTTGCTGGATTGCTCCAAATCTAAAGCTACCACTTGTTGTTGTTCTATTTCTCTAGAGTCCCATCATGCTGTTCTCAGATTGCTAAAGTCCATACCTCCTCGGTGTGTTCTTATGGCTGCAGATCTTCACAGCACAGACGCTTTCTTCTGCATGCTGTTCTTTCCCAGTTCAGGGCTCCTTCAAGGCTCTCCCTGAATGGCTAAGCCGCCCCCTTTTATCCCAGTTCTCTTCAATGCTCACAGCTGCAGCCCATCAAGGACAACCAGGACCTGTGGGGCAAAGCCTCTAGACAGATATTCAAATAGAATCCATTTCCTCTACTCTAGCCAGTAAGTACTACCCTACAAGTCCTCAGAACCCCAAAGGCCACCTTTCATCTGACACCCAGACCCTGGGGAAAGGACTTCTTTTTCCCATGGCAAATGGCCTCCCTTGGCAGCCACTCACCCTGGCAGAAAGTGGGAGCCTAGCTAGAATGATGCAATCGTTGCTGGATTTTTCCAAAAGAAAAGCTGCCAGCAACTAGGGCCCTGGAAGTACTTAGAGCCTCAAACGCCACCTTGAACATATTCCTGAGACCCTGGGGAAAGGACTTCGTTTTTCCCATGGAAAATGGCCTTCATTTGTGGCCACTTGGCCTGGCAGGCAGGGCAGTGCCAAGCCAGGAATCTACAAACTGTGCTGGATCCTTCCAGAACGAAAGCTGCCAGCAACTAGGACCCTGCAAGTCCTTACAGCCCCAGATGCCACCTGTCATCTGACACCCAGAGCCTGGGCCAATGACTTCGTTTTCCCCATGGAAAATGGCCTCCATTTCTGGCCACTCGCCCTGACCAAGAGGGTGGTGCCCAGCAAGAAATTTGCAAGCTTTGCTGGATTGCTCCAAATCTAAAGCTGCCACTTGTTGTTCTTCTATTTCTCTAGAGTCCCATCATGCTGTTCTCAGATTGCTAAAGTCCATACCTCCTCGGTGTGTTCTTATGGCTGCAGATCTTCACAGCACAGACGCTTTCTTCTGCATGCTGTTCTTTCCCAGTTCAGGGCTCCTTCAAGGCTCTCCCTGAATGGCTAAGCCGCCCCCTTTTATCCCAGTTCTCTTCAATGCTCACAGCTGCAGCCCATCAAGGACAACCAGGACCTGTGGGGCAAAGCCTCTAGACAGATATTCAAATAGAATCCATTTCCTCTACTCTAGCCAGTAAGTACTACCCTACAAGTCCTCAGAACCCCAAAGGCCACCTTTCATCTGACACCCAGACCCTGGGGAAAGGACTTCTTTTTCCCATGGCAAATGGCCTCCCTTGGCAGCCACTCACCCTGGCAGAAAGTGGGAGCCTAGCTAGAATGATGCAATCGTTGCTGGATTTTTCCAAAAGAAAAGCTGGCAGCAACTAGGGCCCTGGAAGTACTTAGAGCCTCAAACGCCACCTTGAACATATTCCTGAGACCCTGGGGAAAGGACTTCGTTTTTCCCATGGGAAATGGCCTTCATTTCTGGCCACTTGGCCTGGCAGGCAGGGCAGTGCCAAGCCAGGAATCTACAAACTGTGCTGGATCCTTCCAGAACGAAAGCTGCCAGCAACTAGGACCCTGCAAGTCCTTAGAGCCCCAGATGCCACCTGTCATCTGACACCCAGAGCCTGGGCCAATGACTTCGTTTTCCCCATGGAAAATGGCCTCCATTTCTGGCCACTCGCCCTGACCAAGAGGGTGGTGCCCAGCAAGAAATTTGCAAGCTTTGCTGGATTGCTCCAAATCGAAAGCTGCCACTTGTTGTTCTTCTATTTCTCTAGAGTCCCATCATGCTGTTCTCAGATTGCTAAAGTCCATACCTCCTCGGTGTGTTCTTATGGCTGCAGATCTTCACAGCACAGACGCTTTCTTCTGCATGCTGTTCTTTCCCAGTTCAGGGCTCCTTCAAGGCTCTCCCTGAATGGCTACGCCGCCCCCTTTTATCCCAGTTCTCTTCAATGCTCACAGCTGCAGCCCATCAAGGACAACCAGGACCTGTGGGGCAAAGCCTCTAGACAGATATTCAAATAGAATCCATTTCCTCTACTCTAGCCAGTAAGTACTACCCTACAAGTCCTCAGAACCCCAAAGGCCACCTTTCATCTGACACCCAGACCCTGGGGAAAGGACTTCTTTTTCCCATGGCAAATGGCCTCCCTTGGCAGCCACTCACCCTGGCAGAAAGTGGGAGCCTAGCTAGAATGATGCAATCGTTGCTGGATTTTTCCAAAAGAAAAGCTGCCAGCAACTAGGGCCCTGGAAGTACTTAGAGCCTCAAACGCCACCTTGAACATATTCCTGAGACCCTGGGGAAAGGACTTCGTTTTTCCCATGGAAAATGGCCTTCATTTCTGGCCACTTGGCCTGGCAGGCAGGGCAGTGCCAAGCCAGGAATCTACAAACTGTGCTGGATCCTTCCAGAACGAAAGCTGCCAGCAACTAGGACCCTGCAAGTCCTTAGAGCCCCAGATGCCACCTGTCATCTGACACCCAGAGCCTGGGCCAATGACTTCGTTTTCCCCATGGAAAATGGCCTCCATTTCTGGCCACTCGCCCTGACCAAGAGGGTGGTGCCCAGCAAGAAATTTGCAAGCTTTGCTGGATTGCTCCAAATCTAAAGCTACCACTTGTTGTTGTTCTATTTCTCTAGAGTCCCATCATGCTGTTCTCAGATTGCTAAAGTCCATACCTCCTCGGTGTGTTCTTATGGCTGCAGATCTTCACAGCACAGACGCTTTCTTCTGCATGCTGTTCTTTCCCAGTTCAGGGCTCCTTCAAGGCTCTCCCTGAATGGCTAAGCCGCCCCCTTTTATCCCAGTTCTCTTCAATGCTCACAGCTGCAGCCCATCAAGGACAACCAGGACCTGTGGGGCAAAGCCTCTAGACAGATATTCAAATAGAATCCATTTCCTCTACTCTAGCCAGTAAGTAGTACCCTACAAGTCCTCAGAACCCCAAAGGTCACCTTTCATCTGACACCCAGACCCTGGGGAAAGGACTTCTTTTTCCCATGGCAAATGGCCTCCCTTGGCAGCCACTCACCCTGGCAGAAAGTGGGAGCCTAGCTAGAATGATGCAATCGTTGCTGGATTTTTCCAAAAGAAAAGCTGCCAGCAACTAGGGCCCTGGAAGTACTTAGAGCCTCAAACGCCACCTTGAACATATTCCTGAGACCCTGGGGAAAGGACTTCGTTTTTCCCATGGAAAATGGCCTTCATTTGTGGCCACTTGGCCTGGCAGGCAGGGCAGTGCCAAGCCAGGAATCTACAAACTGTGCTGGATCCTTCCAGAACGAAAGCTGCCAGCAACTAGGACCCTGCAAGTCCTTACAGCCCCAGATGCCACCTGTCATCTGACACCCAGAGCCTGGGCCAATGACTTCGTTTTCCCCATGGAAAATGGCCTCCATTTCTGGCCACTCGCCCTGACCAAGAGGGTGGTGCCCAGCAAGAAATTTGCAAGCTTTGCTGGATTGCTCCAAATCTAAAGCTGCCACTTGTTGTTCTTCTATTTCTCTAGAGTCCCATCATGCTGTTCTCAGATTGCTAAAGTCCATACCTCCTCGGTGTGTTCTTATGGCTGCAGATCTTCACAGCACAGACGCTTTCTTCTGCATGCTGTTCTTTCCCAGTTCAGGGCTCCTTCAAGGCTCTCCCTGAATGGCTAAGCCGCCCCCTTTTATCCCAGTTCTCTTCAATGCTCACAGCTGCAGCCCATCAAGGACAACCAGGACCTGTGGGGCAAAGCCTCTAGACAGATATTCAAATAGAATCCATTTCCTCTACTCTAGCCAGTAAGTACTACCCTACAAGTCCTCAGAACCCCAAAGGCCACCTTTCATCTGACACCCAGACCCTGGGGAAAGGACTTCTTTTTCCCATGGCAAATGGCCTCCCTTGGCAGCCACTCACCCTGGCAGAAAGTGGGAGCCTAGCTAGAATGATGCAATCGTTGCTGGATTTTTCCAAAAGAAAAGCTGGCAGCAACTAGGGCCCTGGAAGTACTTAGAGCCTCAAACGCCACCTTGAACATATTCCTGAGACCCTGGGGAAAGGACTTCGTTTTTCCCATGGGAAATGGCCTTCATTTGTGGCCACTTGGCCTGGCAGGCAGGGCAGTGCCAAGCCAGGAATCTACAAACTGTGCTGGATCCTTCCAGAACGAAAGCTGCCAGCAACTAGGACCCTGCAAGTCCTTAGAGCCCCAGATGCCACCTGTCATCTGACACCCAGAGCCTGGGCCAATGACTTCGTTTTCCCCATGGAAAATGGCCTCCATTTCTGGCCACTCGCCCTGACCAAGAGGGTGGTGCCCAGCAAGAAATTTGCAAGCTTTGCTGGATTGCTCCAAATCGAAAGCTGCCACTTGTTGTTCTTCTATTTCTCTAGAGTCCCATCATGCTGTTCTCAGATTGCTAAAGTCCATACCTCCTCGGTGTGTTCTTATGGCTGCAGATCTTCACAGCACAGACGCTTTCTTCTGCATGCTGTTCTTTCCCAGTTCAGGGCTCCTTCAAGGCTCTCCCTGAATGGCTACGCCGCCCCCTTTTATCCCAGTTCTCTTCAATGCTCACAGCTGCAGCCCATCAAGGACAACCAGGACCTGTGGGGCAAAGCCTCTAGACAGATATTCAAATAGAATCCATTTCCTCTACTCTAGCCAGTAAGTAGTACCCTACAAGTCCTCAGAACCCCAAAGGCCACCTTTCATCTGACACCCAGACCCTGGGGAAAGGACTTCTTTTTCCCATGGCAAATGGCCTCCCTTGGCAGCCACTCACCCTGGCAGAAAGTGGGAGCCTAGCTAGAATGATGCAATCGTTGCTGGATTTTTCCAAAAGAAAAGCTGCCAGCAACTAGGGCCCTGGAAGTACTTAGAGCCTCAAACGCCACCTTGAACATATTCCTGAGACCCTGGGGAAAGGACTTCGTTTTTCCCATGGAAAATGGCCTTCATTTGTGGCCACTTGGCCTGGCAGGCAGGGCAGTGCCAAGCCAGGAATCTACAAACTCTGCTGGATCCTTCCAGAACGAAAGCTGCCAGCAACTAGGACCCTGCAAGTCCTTACAGCCCCAGATGCCACCTGTCATCTGACACCCAGAGCCTGGGCCAATGACTTCGTTTTCCCCATGGAAAATGGCCTCCATTTCTGGCCACTCGCCCTGACCAAGAGGGTGGTGCCCAGCAAGAAATTTGCAAGCTTTGCTGGATTGCTCCAAATCTAAAGCTGCCACTTGTTGTTCTTCTATTTCTCTAGAGTCCCATCATGCTGTTCTCAGATTGCTAAAGTCCATACCTCCTCGGTGTGTTCTTATGGCTGCAGATCTTCACAGCACAGACGCTTTCTTCTGCATGCTGTTCTTTCCCAGTTCAGGGCTCCTTCAAGGCTCTCCCTGAATGGCTAAGCCGCCCCCTTTTATCCCAGTTCTCTTCAATGCTCACAGCTGCAGCCCATCAAGGACAACCAGGACCTGTGGGGCAAAGCCTCTAGACAGATATTCAAATAGAATCCATTTCCTCTACTCTAGCCAGTAAGTACTACCCTACAAGTCCTCAGAACCCCAAAGGCCACCTTTCATCTGACACCCAGACCCTGGGGAAAGGACTTCTTTTTCCCATGGCAAATGGCCTCCCTTGGCAGCCACTCACCCTGGCAGAAAGTGGGAGCCTAGCTAGAATGATGCAATCGTTGCTGGATTTTTCCAAAAGAAAAGCTGCCAGCAACTAGGGCCCTGGAAGTACTTAGAGCCTCAAACGCCACCTTGAACATATTCCTGAGACCCTGGGGAAAGGACTTCGTTTTTCCCATGGGAAATGGCCTTCATTTGTGGCCACTTGGCCTGGCAGGCAGGGCAGTGCCAAGCCAGGAATCTACAAACTGTGCTGGATCCTTCCAGAACGAAAGCTGCCAGCAACTAGGACCCTGCAAGTCCTTAGAGCCCCAGATGCCACCTGTCATCTGACACCCAGAGCCTGGGCCAATGACTTCGTTTTCCCCATGGAAAATGGCCTCCATTTCTGGCCACTCGCCCTGACCAAGAGGGTGGTGCCCAGCAAGAAATTTGCAAGCTTTGCTGGATTGCTCCAAATCGAAAGCTGCCACTTGTTGTTCTTCTATTTCTCTAGAGTCCCATCATGCTGTTCTCAGATTGCTAAAGTTCATACCTCCTCGGTGTGTTCTTATGGCTGCAGATCTTCACAGCACAGACGCTTTCTTCTGCATGCTGTTCTTTCCCAGTTCAGGGCTCCTTCAAGGCTCTCCCTGAATGGCTACGCCGCCCCCTTTTATCCCAGTTCTCTTCAATGCTCACAGCTGCAGCCCATCAAGGACAACCAGGACCTGTGGGGCAAAGCCTCTAGACAGATATTCAAATAGAATCCATTTCCTCTACTCTAGCCAGTAAGTACTACCCTACAAGTCCTCAGAACCCCAAAGGCCACCTTTCATCTGACACCCAGACCCTGGGGAAAGGACTTCTTTTTCCCATGGCAAATGGCCTCCCTTGGCAGCCACTCACCCTGGCAGAAAGTGGGAGCCTAGCTAGAATGATGCAATCGTTGCTGGATTTTTCCAAAAGAAAAGCTGCCAGCAACTAGGGCCCTGGAAGTACTTAGAGCCTCAAACGCCACCTTGAACATATTCCTGAGACCCTGGGGAAAGGACTTCGTTTTTCCCATGGGAAATGGCCTTCATTTGTGGCCACTTGGCCTGGCAGGCAGGGCAGTGCCAAGCCAGGAATCTACAAACTGTGCTGGATCCTTCCAGAACGAAAGCTGCCAGCAACTAGGACCCTGCAAGTCCTTAGAGCCCCAGATGCCACCTGTCATCTGACACCCAGAGCCTGGGCCAATGACTTCGTTTTCCCCATGGAAAATGGCCTCCATTTCTGGCCACTCGCCCTGACCAAGAGGGTGGTGCCCAGCAAGAAATTTGCAAGCTTTGCTGGATTGCTCCAAATCGAAAGCTGCCACTTGTTGTTCTTCTATTTCTCTAGAGTCCCATCATGCTGTTCTCAGATTGCTAAAGTCCATACCTCCTCGGTGTGTTCTTATGGCTGCAGATCTTCACAGCACAGACGCTTTCTTCTGCATGCTGTTCTTTCCCAGTTCAGGGCTCCTTCAAGGCTCTCCCTGAATGGCTACGCCGCCCCCTTTTATCCCAGTTCTCTTCAATGCTCACAGCTGCAGCCCATCAAGGACAACCAGGACCTGTGGGGCAAAGCCTCTAGACAGATATTCAAATAGAATCCATTTCCTCTACTCTAGCCAGTAAGTACTACCCTACAAGTCCTCAGAACCCCAAAGGCCACCTTTCATCTGACACCCAGACCCTGGGGAAAGGACTTCTTTTTCCCATGGCAAATGGCCTCCCTTGGCAGCCACTCACCCTGGCAGAAAGTGGGAGCCTAGCTAGAATGATGCAATCGTTGCTGGATTTTTCCAAAAGAAAAGCTGGCAGCAACTAGGGCCCTGGAAGTACTTAGAGCCTCAAACGCCACCTTGAACATATTCCTGAGACCCTGGGGAAAGGACTTCGTTTTTCCCATGGAAAATGGCCTTCATTTGTGGCCACTTGGCCTGGCAGGCAGGGCAGTGCCAAGCCAGGAATCTACAAACTGTGTTGGATCCTTCCAGAACGAAAGCTGCCAGCAACTAGGACCCTGCAAGTCCTTAGAGCCCCAGATGCCACCAGTCATCTGACACCCAGAGCCTGGGCCAATGACTTCGTTTTCCCCATGGAAAATGGCCTCCATTTCTGGCCACTCGCCCTGACCAAGAGGGTGGTGCCCAGCAAGAAATTTGCAAGCTTTGCTGGATTGCTCCAAATCTAAAGCTACCACTTGTTGTTGTTCTATTTCTCTAGAGTCCCATCATGCTGTTCTCAGATTGCTAAAGTCCATACCTCCTCGGTGTGTTCTTATGGCTGCAGATCTTCACAGCACAGACGCTTTCTTCTGCATGCTGTTCTTTCCCAGTTCAGGGCTCCTTCAAGGCTCTCCCTGAATGGCTAAGCCGCCCCCTTTTATCCCAGTTCTCTTCAATGCTCACAGCTGCAGCCCATCAAGGACAACCAGGACCTGTGGGGCAAAGCCTCTAGACAGATATTCAAATAGAATCCATTTCCTCTACTCTAGCCAGTAAGTAGTACCCTACAAGTCCTCAGAACCCCAAAGGCCACCTTTCATCTGACACCCAGACCCTGGGGAAAGGACTTCTTTTTCCCATGGCAAATGGCCTCCCTTGGCAGCCACTCACCCTGGCAGAAAGTGGGAGCCTAGCTAGAATGATGCAATCGTTGCTGGATTTTTCCAAAAGAAAAGCTGCCAGCAACTAGGGCCCTGGAAGTACTTAGAGCCTCAAACGCCACCTTGAACATATTCCTGAGACCCTGGGGAAAGGACTTCGTTTTTCCCATGGAAAATGGCCTTCATTTGTGGCCACTTGGCCTGGCAGGCAGGGCAGTGCCAAGCCAGGAATCTACAAACTGTGCTGGATCCTTCCAGAACGAAAGCTGCCAGCAACTAGGACCCTGCAAGTCCTTACAGCCCCAGATGCCACCTGTCATCTGACACCCAGAGCCTGGGCCAATGACTTCGTTTTCCCCATGGAAAATGGCCTCCATTTCTGGCCACTCGCCCTGACCAAGAGGGTGGTGCCCAGCAAGAAATTTGCAAGCTTTGCTGGATTGCTCCAAATCTAAAGCTGCCACTTGTTGTTCTTCTATTTCTCTAGAGTCCCATCATGCTGTTCTCAGATTGCTAAAGTCCATACCTCCTCGGTGTGTTCTTATGGCTGCAGATCTTCACAGCACAGACGCTTTCTTCTGCATGCTGTTCTTTCCCAGTTCAGGGCTCCTTCAAGGCTCTCCCTGAATGGCTAAGCCGCCCCCTTTTATCCCAGTTCTCTTCAATGCTCACAGCTGCAGCCCATCAAGGACAACCAGGACCTGTGGGGCAAAGCCTCTAGACAGATATTCAAATAGAATCCATTTCCTCTACTCTAGCCAGTAAGTACTACCCTACAAGTCCTCAGAACCCCAAAGGCCACCTTTCATCTGACACCCAGACCCTGGGGAAAGGACTTCTTTTTCCCATGGCAAATGGCCTCCCTTGGCAGCCACTCACCCTGGCAGAAAGTGGGAGCCTAGCTAGAATGATGCAATCGTTGCTGGATTTTTCCAAAAGAAAAGCTGGCAGCAACTAGGGCCCTGGAAGTACTTAGAGCCTCAAACGCCACCTTGAACATATTCCTGAGACCCTGGGGAAAGGACTTCGTTTTTCCCATGGGAAATGGCCTTCATTTGTGGCCACTTGGCCTGGCAGGCAGGGCAGTGCCAAGCCAGGAATCTACAAACTGTGCTGGATCCTTCCAGAACGAAAGCTGCCAGCAACTAGGACCCTGCAAGTCCTTAGAGCCCCAGATGCCACCTGTCATCTGACACCCAGAGCCTGGGCCAATGACTTCGTTTTCCCCATGGAAAATGGCCTCCATTTCTGGCCACTCGCCCTGACCAAGAGGGTGGTGCCCAGCAAGAAATTTGCAAGCTTTGCTGGATTGCTCCAAATCGAAAGCTGCCACTTGTTGTTCTTCTATTTCTCTAGAGTCCCATCATGCTGTTCTCAGATTGCTAAAGTCCATACCTCCTCGGTGTGTTCTTATGGCTGCAGATCTTCACAGCACAGACGCTTTCTTCTGCATGCTGTTCTTTCCCAGTTCAGGGCTCCTTCAAGGCTCTCCCTGAATGGCTACGCCGCCCCCTTTTATCCCAGTTCTCTTCAATGCTCACAGCTGCAGCCCATCAAGGACAACCAGGACCTGTGGGGCAAAGCCTCTAGACAGATATTCAAATAGAATCCATTTCCTCTACTCTAGCCAGTAAGTAGTACCCTACAAGTCCTCAGAACCCCAAAGGCCACCTTTCATCTGACACCCAGACCCTGGGGAAAGGACTTCTTTTTCCCATGGCAAATGGCCTCCCTTGGCAGCCACTCACCCTGGCAGAAAGTGGGAGCCTAGCTAGAATGATGCAATCGTTGCTGGATTTTTCCAAAAGAAAAGCTGCCAGCAACTAGGGCCCTGGAAGTACTTAGAGCCTCAAACGCCACCTTGAACATATTCCTGAGACCCTGGGGAAAGGACTTCGTTTTTCCCATGGAAAATGGCCTTCATTTGTGGCCACTTGGCCTGGCAGGCAGGGCAGTGCCAAGCCAGGAATCTACAAACTCTGCTGGATCCTTCCAGAACGAAAGCTGCCAGCAACTAGGACCCTGCAAGTCCTTACAGCCCCAGATGCCACCTGTCATCTGACACCCAGAGCCTGGGCCAATGACTTCGTTTTCCCCATGGAAAATGGCCTCCATTTCTGGCCACTCGCCCTGACCAAGAGGGTGGTGCCCAGCAAGAAATTTGCAAGCTTTGCTGGATTGCTCCAAATCTAAAGCTGCCACTTGTTGTTCTTCTATTTCTCTAGAGTCCCATCATGCTGTTCTCAGATTGCTAAAGTCCATACCTCCTCGGTGTGTTCTTATGGCTGCAGATCTTCACAGCACAGACGCTTTCTTCTGCATGCTGTTCTTTCCCAGTTCAGGGCTCCTTCAAGGCTCTCCCTGAATGGCTAAGCCGCCCCCTTTTATCCCAGTTCTCTTCAATGCTCACAGCTGCAGCCCATCAAGGACAACCAGGACCTGTGGGGCAAAGCCTCTAGACAGATATTCAAATAGAATCCATTTCCTCTACTCTAGCCAGTAAGTACTACCCTACAAGTCCTCAGAACCCCAAAGGCCACCTTTCATCTGACACCCAGACCCTGGGGAAAGGACTTCTTTTTCCCATGGCAAATGGCCTCCCTTGGCAGCCACTCACCCTGGCAGAAAGTGGGAGCCTAGCTAGAATGATGCAATCGTTGCTGGATTTTTCCAAAAGAAAAGCTGGCAGCAACTAGGGCCCTGGAAGTACTTAGAGCCTCAAACGCCACCTTGAACATATTCCTGAGACCCTGGGGAAAGGACTTCGTTTTTCCCATGGGAAATGGCCTTCATTTGTGGCCACTTGGCCTGGCAGGCAGGGCAGTGCCAAGCCAGGAATCTACAAACTGTGCTGGATCCTTCCAGAACGAAAGCTGCCAGCAACTAGGACCCTGCAAGTCCTTAGAGCCCCAGATGCCACCTGTCATCTGACACCCAGAGCCTGGGCCAATGACTTCGTTTTCCCCATGGAAAATGGCCTCCATTTCTGGCCACTCGCCCTGACCAAGAGGGTGGTGCCCAGCAAGAAATTTGCAAGCTTTGCTGGATTGCTCCAAATCGAAAGCTGCCACTTGTTGTTCTTCTATTTCTCTAGAGTCCCATCATGCTGTTCTCAGATTGCTAAAGTCCATACCTCCTCGGTGTGTTCTTATGGCTGCAGATCTTCACAGCACAGACGCTTTCTTCTGCATGCTGTTCTTTCCCAGTTCAGGGCTCCTTCAAGGCTCTCCCTGAATGGCTACGCCGCCCCCTTTTATCCCAGTTCTCTTCAATGCTCACAGCTGCAGCCCATCAAGGACAACCAGGACCTGTGGGGCAAAGCCTCTAGACAGATATTCAAATAGAATCCATTTCCTCTACTCTAGCCAGTAAGTACTACCCTACAAGTCCTCAGAACCCCAAAGGCCACCTTTCATCTGACACCCAGACCCTGGGGAAAGGACTTCTTTTTCCCATGGCAAATGGCCTCCCTTGGCAGCCACTCACCCTGGCAGAAAGTGGGAGCCTAGCTAGAATGATGCAATCGTTGCTGGATTTTTCCAAAAGAAAAGCTGCCAGCAACTAGGGCCCTGGAAGTACTTAGAGCCTCAAACGCCACCTTGAACATATTCCTGAGACCCTGGGGAAAGGACTTCGTTTTTCCCATGGGAAATGGCCTTCATTTGTGGCCACTTGGCCTGGCAGGCAGGGCAGTGCCAAGCCAGGAATCTACAAACTGTGCTGGATCCTTCCAGAACGAAAGCTGCCAGCAACTAGGACCCTGCAAGTCCTTAGAGCCCCAGATGCCACCTGTCATCTGACACCCAGAGCCTGGGCCAATGACTTCGTTTTCCCCATGGAAAATGGCCTCCATTTCTGGCCACTCGCCCTGACCAAGAGGGTGGTGCCCAGCAAGAAATTTGCAAGCTTTGCTGGATTGCTCCAAATCGAAAGCTGCCACTTGTTGTTCTTCTATTTCTCTAGAGTCCCATCATGCTGTTCTCAGATTGCTAAAGTCCATACCTCCTCGGTGTGTTCTTATGGCTGCAGATCTTCACAGCACAGACGCTTTCTTCTGCATGCTGTTCTTTCCCAGTTCAGGGCTCCTTCAAGGCTCTCCCTGAATGGCTACGCCGCCCCCTTTTATCCCAGTTCTCTTCAATGCTCACAGCTGCAGCCCATCAAGGACAACCAGGACCTGTGGGGCAAAGCCTCTAGACAGATATTCAAATAGAATCCATTTCCTCTACTCTAGCCAGTAAGTACTACCCTACAAGTCCTCAGAACCCCAAAGGCCACCTTTCATCTGACACCCAGACCCTGGGGAAAGGACTTCTTTTTCCCATGGCAAATGGCCTCCCTTGGCAGCCACTCACCCTGGCAGAAAGTGGGAGCCTAGCTAGAATGATGCAATCGTTGCTGGATTTTTCCAAAAGAAAAGCTGGCAGCAACTAGGGCCCTGGAAGTACTTAGAGCCTCAAACGCCACCTTGAACATATTCCTGAGACCCTGGGGAAAGGACTTCGTTTTTCCCATGGAAAATGGCCTTCATTTGTGGCCACTTGGCCTGGCAGGCAGGGCAGTGCCAAGCCAGGAATCTACAAACTGTGTTGGATCCTTCCAGAACGAAAGCTGCCAGCAACTAGGACCCTGCAAGTCCTTAGAGCCCCAGATGCCACCAGTCATCTGACACCCAGAGCCTGGGCCAATGACTTCGTTTTCCCCATGGAAAATGGCCTCCATTTCTGGCCACTCGCCCTGACCAAGAGGGTGGTGCCCAGCAAGAAATTTGCAAGCTTTGCTGGATTGCTCCAAATCTAAAGCTACCACTTGTTGTTGTTCTATTTCTCTAGAGTCCCATCATGCTGTTCTCAGATTGCTAAAGTCCATACCTCCTCGGTGTGTTCTTATGGCTGCAGATCTTCACAGCACAGACGCTTTCTTCTGCATGCTGTTCTTTCCCAGTTCAGGGCTCCTTCAAGGCTCTCCCTGAATGGCTACGCCGCCCCCTTTTATCCCAGTTCTCTTCAATGCTCACAGCTGCAGCCCATCAAGGACAACCAGGACCTGTGGGGCAAAGCCTCTAGACAGATATTCAAATAGAATCCATTTCCTCTACTCTAGCCAGTAAGTACTACCCTACAAGTCCTCAGAACCCCAAAGGCCACCTTTCATCTGACACCCAGACCCTGGGGAAAGGACTTCTTTTTCCCATGGCAAATGGCCTCCCTTGGCAGCCACTCACCCTGGCAGAAAGTGGGAGCCTAGCTAGAATGATGCAATCGTTGCTGGATTTTTCCAAAAGAAAAGCTGGCAGCAACTAGGGCCCTGGAAGTACTTAGAGCCTCAAACGCCACCTTGAACATATTCCTGAGACCCTGGGGAAAGGACTTCGTTTTTCCCATGGAAAATGGCCTTCATTTGTGGCCACTTGGCCTGGCAGGCAGGGCAGTGCCAAGCCAGGAATCTACAAACTGTGTTGGATCCTTCCAGAACGAAAGCTGCCAGCAACTAGGACCCTGCAAGTCCTTAGAGCCCCAGATGCCACCAGTCATCTGACACCCAGAGCCTGGGCCAATGACTTCGTTTTCCCCATGGAAAATGGCCTCCATTTCTGGCCACTCGCCCTGACCAAGAGGGTGGTGCCCAGCAAGAAATTTGCAAGCTTTGCTGGATTGCTCCAAATCTAAAGCTACCACTTGTTGTTGTTCTATTTCTCTAGAGTCCCATCATGCTGTTCTCAGATTGCTAAAGTCCATACCTCCTCGGTGTGTTCTTATGGCTGCAGATCTTCACAGCACAGACGCTTTCTTCTGCATGCTGTTCTTTCCCAGTTCAGGGCTCCTTCAAGGCTCTCCCTGAATGGCTAAGCCGCCCCCTTTTATCCCAGTTCTCTTCAATGCTCACAGCTGCAGCCCATCAAGGACAACCAGGACCTGTGGGGCAAAGCCTCTAGACAGATATTCAAATAGAATCCATTTCCTCTACTCTAGCCAGTAAGTACTACCCTACAAGTCCTCAGAACCCCAAAGGCCACCTTTCATCTGACACCCAGACCCTGGGGAAAGGACTTCTTTTTCCCATGGCAAATGGCCTCCCTTGGCAGCCACTCACCCTGGCAGAAAGTGGGAGCCTAGCTAGAATGATGCAATCGTTGCTGGATTTTTCCAAAAGAAAAGCTGGCAGCAACTAGGGCCCTGGAAGTACTTAGAGCCTCAAACGCCACCTTGAACATATTCCTGAGACCCTGGGGAAAGGACTTCGTTTTTCCCATGGAAAATGGCCTTCATTTGTGGCCACTTGGCCTGGCAGGCAGGGCAGTGCCAAGCCAGGAATCTACAAACTGTGCTGGATCCTTCCAGAACGAAAGCTGCCAGCAACTAGGACCCTGCAAGTCCTTAGAGCCCCAGATGCCACCTGTCATCTGACACCCAGAGCCTGGGCCAATGACTTCGTTTTCCCCATGGAAAATGGCCTCCATTTCTGGCCACTCGCCCTGACCAAGAGGGTGGTGCCCAGCAAGAAATTTGCAAGCTTTGCTGGATTGCTCCAAATCGAAAGCTGCCACTTGTTGTTCTTCTATTTCTCTAGAGTCCCATCATGCTGTTCTCAGATTGCTAAAGTCCATACCTCCTCGGTGTGTTCTTATGGCTGCAGATCTTCACAGCACAGACGCTTTCTTCTGCATGCTGTTCTTTCCCAGTTCAGGGCTCCTTCAAGGCTCTCCCTGAATGGCTACGCCGCCCCCTTTTATCCCAGTTCTCTTCAATGCTCACAGCTGCAGCCCATCAAGGACAACCAGGACCTGTGGGGCAAAGCCTCTAGACAGATATTCAAATAGAATCCATTTCCTCTACTCTAGCCAGTAAGTACTACCCTACAAGTCCTCAGAACCCCAAAGGCCACCTTTCATCTGACACCCAGACCCTGGGGAAAGGACTTCTTTTTCCCATGGCAAATGGCCTCCCTTGGCAGCCACTCACCCTGGCAGAAAGTGGGAGCCTAGCTAGAATGATGCAATCGTTGCTGGATTTTTCCAAAAGAAAAGCTGGCAGCAACTAGGGCCCTGGAAGTACTTAGAGCCTCAAACGCCACCTTGAACATATTCCTGAGACCCTGGGGAAAGGACTTCGTTTTTCCCATGGGAAATGGCCTTCATTTGTGGCCACTTGGCCTGGCAGGCAGGGCAGTGCCAAGCCAGGAATCTACAAACTGTGCTGGATCCTTCCAGAACGAAAGCTGCCAGCAACTAGGACCCTGCAAGTCCTTAGAGCCCCAGATGCCACCTGTCATCTGACACCCAGAGCCTGGGCCAATGACTTCGTTTTCCCCATGGAAAATGGCCTCCATTTCTGGCCACTCGCCCTGACCAAGAGGGTGGTGCCCAGCAAGAAATTTGCAAGCTTTGCTGGATTGCTCCAAATCGAAAGCTGCCACTTGTTGTTCTTCTATTTCTCTAGAGTCCCATCATGCTGTTCTCAGATTGCTAAAGTCCATACCTCCTCGGTGTGTTCTTATGGCTGCAGATCTTCACAGCACAGACGCTTTCTTCTGCATGCTGTTCTTTCCCAGTTCAGGGCTCCTTCAAGGCTCTCCCTGAATGGCTACGCCGCCCCCTTTTATCCCAGTTCTCTTCAATGCTCACAGCTGCAGCCCATCAAGGACAACCAGGACCTGTGGGGCAAAGCCTCTAGACAGATATTCAAATAGAATCCATTTCCTCTACTCTAGCCAGTAAGTACTACCCTACAAGTCCTCAGAACCCCAAAGGCCACCTTTCATCTGACACCCAGACCCTGGGGAAAGGACTTCTTTTTCCCATGGCAAA
The DNA here is from genome assembly GCF_051311805.1 of Agelaius phoeniceus. Taxonomy (NCBI): domain Eukaryota; kingdom Metazoa; phylum Chordata; class Aves; order Passeriformes; family Icteridae; genus Agelaius; species Agelaius phoeniceus. The sequence continues at coordinate 123,706 of NW_027509885.1, read as the reverse complement.
TGGCCTCCCTTGGCAGCCACTCACCCTGGCAGAAAGTGGGAGCCTAGCTAGAATGATGCAATCGTTGCTGGATTTTTCCAAAAGAAAAGCTGGCAGCAACTAGGGCCCTGGAAGTACTTAGAGCCTCAAACGCCACCTTGAACATATTCCTGAGACCCTGGGGAAAGGACTTCGTTTTTCCCATGGAAAATGGCCTTCATTTGTGGCCACTTGGCCTGGCAGGCAGGGCAGTGCCAAGCCAGGAATCTACAAACTGTGTTGGATCCTTCCAGAACGAAAGCTGCCAGCAACTAGGACCCTGCAAGTCCTTACAGCCCCAGATGCCACCAGTCATCTGACACCCAGAGCCTGGGCCAATGACTTCGTTTTCCCCATGGAAAATGGCCTCCATTTCTGGCCACTCGCCCTGACCAAGAGGGTGGTGCCCAGCAAGAAATTTGCAAGCTTTGCTGGATTGCTCCAAATCTAAAGCTACCACTTGTTGTTGTTCTATTTCTCTAGAGTCCCATCATGCTGTTCTCAGATTGCTAAAGTCCATACCTCCTCGGTGTGTTCTTATGGCTGCAGATCTTCACAGCACAGACGCTTTCTTCTGCATGCTGTTCTTTCCCAGTTCAGGGCTCCTTCAAGGCTCTCCCTGAATGGCTACGCCGCCCCCTTTTATCCCAGTTCTCTTCAATGCTCACAGCTGCAGCCCATCAAGGACAACCAGGACCTGTGGGGCAAAGCCTCTAGACAGATATTCAAATAGAATCCATTTCCTCTACTCTAGCCAGTAAGTACTACCCTACAAGTCCTCAGAACCCCAAAGGCCACCTTTCATCTGACACCCAGACCCTGGGGAAAGGACTTCTTTTTCCCATGGCAAATGGCCTCCCTTGGCAGCCACTCACCCTGGCAGAAAGTGGGAGCCTAGCTAGAATGATGCAATCGTTGCTGGATTTTTCCAAAAGAAAAGCTGCCAGCAACTAGGGCCCTGGAAGTACTTAGAGCCTCAAACGCCACCTTGAACATATTCCTGAGACCCTGGGGAAAGGACTTCGTTTTTCCCATGGAAAATGGCCTTCATTTCTGGCCACTCTGCCTGGCAGGCAGGGCAGTGCCAAGCCAGGAATCTACAAACTCTGCTGGATCCTTCCAGAACGAAAGCTGCCAGCAACTAGGACCCTGCAAGTCCTTAGAGCCCCAGATGCCACCAGTCATCTGACACCCAGAGCCTGGGCCAATGACTTCGTTTTCCCCATGGAAAATGGCCTCCATTTCTGGCCACTCGCCCTGACCAAGAGGGTGGTGCCCAGCAAGAAATTTGCAAGCTTTGCTGGATTGCTCCAAATCTAAAGCTACCACTTGTTGTTGTTCTATTTCTCTAGAGTCCCATCATGCTGTTCTCAGATTGCTAAAGTCCATACCTCCTCGGTGTGTTCTTATGGCTGCAGATCTTCACAGCACAGACGCTTTCTTCTGCATGCTGTTCTTTCCCAGTTCAGGGCTCCTTCAAGGCTCTCCCTGAATGGCTAAGCCGCCCCCTTTTATCCCAGTTCTCTTCAATGCTCACAGCTGCAGCCCATCAAGGACAACCAGGACCTGTGGGACAGATATTCAAATAGAATCCATTTCCTCTACTCTAGCCAGTAAGTAGTACCCTACAAGTCCTCAGAACCCCAAAGGCCACCTTTCATCTGACACCCAGACCCTGGGGAAAGGACTTCTTTTTCCCATGGCAAATGGCCTCCCTTGGCAGCCACTCACCCTGGCAGAAAGTGGGAGCCTAGCTAGAATGATGCAATCGTTGCTGGATTTTTCCAAAAGAAAAGCTGCCAGCAACTAGGGCCCTGGAAGTACTTAGAGCCTCAAACGCCACCTTGAACATATTCCTGAGACCCTGGGGAAAGGACTTCGTTTTTCCCATGGAAAATGGCCTTCATTTGTGGCCACTTGGCCTGGCAGGCAGGGCAGTGCCAAGCCAGGAATCTACAAACTCTGCTGGATCCTTCCAGAACGAAAGCTGCCAGCAACTAGGACCCTGCAAGTCCTTAGAGCCCCAGATGCCACCAGTCATCTGACACCCAGAGCCTGGGCCAATGACTTCGTTTTCCCCATGGAAAATGGCCTCCATTTCTGGCCACTCGCCCTGACCAAGAGGGTGGTGCCCAGCAAGAAATTTGCAAGCTTTGCTGGATTGCTCCAAATCGAAAGCTGCCACTTGTTGTTGTTCTATTTCTCTAGAGTCCCATCATGCTGTTCTCAGATTGCTAAAGTCCATACCTCCTCGGTGTGTTCTTATGGCTGCAGATCTTCACAGCACAGACGCTTTCTTCTGCATGCTGTTCTTTCCCAGTTCAGGGCTCCTTCAAGGCTCTCCCTGAATGGCTACGCCGCCCCCTTTTATCCCAGTTCTCTTCAATGCTCACAGCTGCAGCCCATCAAGGACAACCAGGACCTGTGGGGCAAAGCCTCTAGACAGATATTCAAATAGAATCCATTTCCTCTACTCTAGCCAGTAAGTACTACCCTACAAGTCCTCAGAACCCCAAAGGCCACCTTTCATCTGACACCCAGACCCTGGGGAAAGGACTTCTTTTTCCCATGGCAAATGGCCTCCCTTGGCAGCCACTCACCCTGGCAGAAAGTGGGAGCCTAGCTAGAATGATGCAATCGTTGCTGGATTTTTCCAAAAGAAAAGCTGGCAGCAACTAGGGCCCTGGAAGTACTTAGAGCCTCAAACGCCACCTTGAACATATTCCTGAGACCCTGGGGAAAGGACTTCGTTTTTCCCATGGAAAATGGCCTTCATTTCTGGCCACTCTGCCTGGCAGGCAGGGCAGTGCCAAGCCAGGAATCTACAAACTCTGCTGGATCCTTCCAGAACGAAAGCTGCCAGCAACTAGGACCCTGCAAGTCCTTAGAGCCCCAGATGCCACCAGTCATCTGACACCCAGAGCCTGGGCCAATGACTTCGTTTTCCCCATGGAAAATGGCCTCCATTTCTGGCCACTCGCCCTGACCAAGAGGGTGGTGCCCAGCAAGAAATTTGCAAGCTTTGCTGGATTGCTCCAAATCTAAAGCTACCACTTGTTGTTGTTCTATTTCTCTAGAGTCCCATCATGCTGTTCTCAGATTGCTAAAGTCCATACCTCCTCGGTGTGTTCTTATGGCTGCAGATCTTCACAGCACAGACGCTTTCTTCTGCATGCTGTTCTTTCCCAGTTCAGGGCTCCTTCAAGGCTCTCCCTGAATGGCTAAGCCGCCCCCTTTTATCCCAGTTCTCTTCAATGCTCACAGCTGCAGCCCATCAAGGACAACCAGGACCTGTGGGGCAAAGCCTCTAGACAGATATTCAAATAGAATCCATTTCCTCTACTCTAGCCAGTAAGTACTACCCTACAAGTCCTCAGAACCCCAAAGGCCACCTTTCATCTGACACCCAGACCCTGGGGAAAGGACTTCTTTTTCCCATGGCAAATGGCCTCCCTTGGCAGCCACTCACCCTGGCAGAAAGTGGGAGCCTAGCTAGAATGATGCAATCGTTGCTGGATTTTTCCAAAAGAAAAGCTGGCAGCAACTAGGGCCCTGGAAGTACTTAGAGCCTCAAACGCCACCTTGAACATATTCCTGAGACCCTGGGGAAAGGACTTCGTTTTTCCCATGGAAAATGGCCTTCATTTGTGGCCACTTGGCCTGGCAGGCAGGGCAGTGCCAAGCCAGGAATCTACAAACTGTGTTGGATCCTTCCAGAACGAAAGCTGCCAGCAACTAGGACCCTGCAAGTCCTTACAGCCCCAGATGCCACCAGTCATCTGACACCCAGAGCCTGGGCCAATGACTTCGTTTTCCCCATGGAAAATGGCCTCCATTTCTGGCCACTCGCCCTGACCAAGAGGGTGGTGCCCAGCAAGAAATTTGCAAGCTTTGCTGGATTGCTCCAAATCTAAAGCTACCACTTGTTGTTGTTCTATTTCTCTAGAGTCCCATCATGCTGTTCTCAGATTGCTAAAGTCCATACCTCCTCGGTGTGTTCTTATGGCTGCAGATCTTCACAGCACAGACGCTTTCTTCTGCATGCTGTTCTTTCCCAGTTCAGGGCTCCTTCAAGGCTCTCCCTGAATGGCTACGCCGCCCCCTTTTATCCCAGTTCTCTTCAATGCTCACAGCTGCAGCCCATCAAGGACAACCAGGACCTGTGGGGCAAAGCCTCTAGACAGATATTCAAATAGAATCCATTTCCTCTACTCTAGCCAGTAAGTACTACCCTACAAGTCCTCAGAACCCCAAAGGCCACCTTTCATCTGACACCCAGACCCTGGGGAAAGGACTTCTTTTTCCCATGGCAAATGGCCTCCCTTGGCAGCCACTCACCCTGGCAGAAAGTGGGAGCCTAGCTAGAATGATGCAATCGTTGCTGGATTTTTCCAAAAGAAAAGCTGCCAGCAACTAGGGCCCTGGAAGTACTTAGAGCCTCAAACGCCACCTTGAACATATTCCTGAGACCCTGGGGAAAGGACTTCGTTTTTCCCATGGAAAATGGCCTTCATTTCTGGCCACTCTGCCTGGCAGGCAGGGCAGTGCCAAGCCAGGAATCTACAAACTCTGCTGGATCCTTCCAGAACGAAAGCTGCCAGCAACTAGGACCCTGCAAGTCCTTAGAGCCCCAGATGCCACCAGTCATCTGACACCCAGAGCCTGGGCCAATGACTTCGTTTTCCCCATGGAAAATGGCCTCCATTTCTGGCCACTCGCCCTGACCAAGAGGGTGGTGCCCAGCAAGAAATTTGCAAGCTTTGCTGGATTGCTCCAAATCTAAAGCTACCACTTGTTGTTGTTCTATTTCTCTAGAGTCCCATCATGCTGTTCTCAGATTGCTAAAGTCCATACCTCCTCGGTGTGTTCTTATGGCTGCAGATCTTCACAGCACAGACGCTTTCTTCTGCATGCTGTTCTTTCCCAGTTCAGGGCTCCTTCAAGGCTCTCCCTGAATGGCTAAGCCGCCCCCTTTTATCCCAGTTCTCTTCAATGCTCACAGCTGCAGCCCATCAAGGACAACCAGGACCTGTGGGACAGATATTCAAATAGAATCCATTTCCTCTACTCTAGCCAGTAAGTAGTACCCTACAAGTCCTCAGAACCCCAAAGGCCACCTTTCATCTGACACCCAGACCCTGGGGAAAGGACTTCTTTTTCCCATGGCAAATGGCCTCCCTTGGCAGCCACTCACCCTGGCAGAAAGTGGGAGCCTAGCTAGAATGATGCAATCGTTGCTGGATTTTTCCAAAAGAAAAGCTGCCAGCAACTAGGGCCCTGGAAGTACTTAGAGCCTCAAACGCCACCTTGAACATATTCCTGAGACCCTGGGGAAAGGACTTCGTTTTTCCCATGGAAAATGGCCTTCATTTGTGGCCACTTGGCCTGGCAGGCAGGGCAGTGCCAAGCCAGGAATCTACAAACTCTGCTGGATCCTTCCAGAACGAAAGCTGCCAGCAACTAGGACCCTGCAAGTCCTTAGAGCCCCAGATGCCACCAGTCATCTGACACCCAGAGCCTGGGCCAATGACTTCGTTTTCCCCATGGAAAATGGCCTCCATTTCTGGCCACTCGCCCTGACCAAGAGGGTGGTGCCCAGCAAGAAATTTGCAAGCTTTGCTGGATTGCTCCAAATCGAAAGCTGCCACTTGTTGTTGTTCTATTTCTCTAGAGTCCCATCATGCTGTTCTCAGATTGCTAAAGTCCATACCTCCTCGGTGTGTTCTTATGGCTGCAGATCTTCACAGCACAGACGCTTTCTTCTGCATGCTGTTCTTTCCCAGTTCAGGGCTCCTTCAAGGCTCTCCCTGAATGGCTACGCCGCCCCCTTTTATCCCAGTTCTCTTCAATGCTCACAGCTGCAGCCCATCAAGGACAACCAGGACCTGTGGGGCAAAGCCTCTAGACAGATATTCAAATAGAATCCATTTCCTCTACTCTAGCCAGTAAGTACTACCCTACAAGTCCTCAGAACCCCAAAGGCCACCTTTCATCTGACACCCAGACCCTGGGGAAAGGACTTCTTTTTCCCATGGCAAATGGCCTCCCTTGGCAGCCACTCACCCTGGCAGAAAGTGGGAGCCTAGCTAGAATGATGCAATCGTTGCTGGATTTTTCCAAAAGAAAAGCTGGCAGCAACTAGGGCCCTGGAAGTACTTAGAGCCTCAAACGCCACCTTGAACATATTCCTGAGACCCTGGGGAAAGGACTTCGTTTTTCCCATGGAAAATGGCCTTCATTTGTGGCCACTTGGCCTGGCAGGCAGGGCAGTGCCAAGCCAGGAATCTACAAACTCTGCTGGATCCTTCCAGAACGAAAGCTGCCAGCAACTAGGACCCTGCAAGTCCTTAGAGCCCCAGATGCCACCAGTCATCTGACACCCAGAGCCTGGGCCAATGACTTCGTTTTCCCCATGGAAAATGGCCTCCATTTCTGGCCACTCGCCCTGACCAAGAGGGTGGTGCCCAGCAAGAAATTTGCAAGCTTTGCTGGATTGCTCCAAATCTAAAGCTACCACTTGTTGTTGTTCTATTTCTCTAGAGTCCCATCATGCTGTTCTCAGATTGCTAAAGTCCATACCTCCTCGGTGTGTTCTTATGGCTGCAGATCTTCACAGCACAGACGCTTTCTTCTGCATGCTGTTCTTTCCCAGTTCAGGGCTCCTTCAAGGCTCTCCCTGAATGGCTAAGCCGCCCCCTTTTATCCCAGTTCTCTTCAATGCTCACAGCTGCAGCCCATCAAGGACAACCAGGACCTGTGGGGCAAAGCCTCTAGACAGATATTCAAATAGAATCCATTTCCTCTACTCTAGCCAGTAAGTACTACCCTACAAGTCCTCAGAACCCCAAAGGCCACCTTTCATCTGACACCCAGACCCTGGGGAAAGGACTTCTTTTTCCCATGGCAAATGGCCTCCCTTGGCAGCCACTCACCCTGGCAGAAAGTGGGAGCCTAGCTAGAATGATGCAATCGTTGCTGGATTTTTCCAAAAGAAAAGCTGGCAGCAACTAGGGCCCTGGAAGTACTTAGAGCCTCAAACGCCACCTTGAACATATTCCTGAGACCCTGGGGAAAGGACTTCGTTTTTCCCATGGAAAATGGCCTTCATTTGTGGCCACTTGGCCTGGCAGGCAGGGCAGTGCCAAGCCAGGAATCTACAAACTGTGTTGGATCCTTCCAGAACGAAAGCTGCCAGCAACTAGGACCCTGCAAGTCCTTACAGCCCCAGATGCCACCAGTCATCTGACACCCAGAGCCTGGGCCAATGACTTCGTTTTCCCCATGGAAAATGGCCTCCATTTCTGGCCACTCGCCCTGACCAAGAGGGTGGTGCCCAGCAAGAAATTTGCAAGCTTTGCTGGATTGCTCCAAATCTAAAGCTACCACTTGTTGTTGTTCTATTTCTCTAGAGTCCCATCATGCTGTTCTCAGATTGCTAAAGTCCATACCTCCTCGGTGTGTTCTTATGGCTGCAGATCTTCACAGCACAGACGCTTTCTTCTGCATGCTGTTCTTTCCCAGTTCAGGGCTCCTTCAAGGCTCTCCCTGAATGGCTACGCCGCCCCCTTTTATCCCAGTTCTCTTCAATGCTCACAGCTGCAGCCCATCAAGGACAACCAGGACCTGTGGGGCAAAGCCTCTAGACAGATATTCAAATAGAATCCATTTCCTCTACTCTAGCCAGTAAGTACTACCCTACAAGTCCTCAGAACCCCAAAGGCCACCTTTCATCTGACACCCAGACCCTGGGGAAAGGACTTCTTTTTCCCATGGCAAATGGCCTCCCTTGGCAGCCACTCACCCTGGCAGAAAGTGGGAGCCTAGCTAGAATGATGCAATCGTTGCTGGATTTTTCCAAAAGAAAAGCTGCCAGCAACTAGGGCCCTGGAAGTACTTAGAGCCTCAAACGCCACCTTGAACATATTCCTGAGACCCTGGGGAAAGGACTTCGTTTTTCCCATGGAAAATGGCCTTCATTTCTGGCCACTCTGCCTGGCAGGCAGGGCAGTGCCAAGCCAGGAATCTACAAACTCTGCTGGATCCTTCCAGAACGAAAGCTGCCAGCAACTAGGACCCTGCAAGTCCTTAGAGCCCCAGATGCCACCAGTCATCTGACACCCAGAGCCTGGGCCAATGACTTCGTTTTCCCCATGGAAAATGGCCTCCATTTCTGGCCACTCGCCCTGACCAAGAGGGTGGTGCCCAGCAAGAAATTTGCAAGCTTTGCTGGATTGCTCCAAATCTAAAGCTACCACTTGTTGTTGTTCTATTTCTCTAGAGTCCCATCATGCTGTTCTCAGATTGCTAAAGTCCATACCTCCTCGGTGTGTTCTTATGGCTGCAGATCTTCACAGCACAGACGCTTTCTTCTGCATGCTGTTCTTTCCCAGTTCAGGGCTCCTTCAAGGCTCTCCCTGAATGGCTAAGCCGCCCCCTTTTATCCCAGTTCTCTTCAATGCTCACAGCTGCAGCCCATCAAGGACAACCAGGACCTGTGGGACAGATATTCAAATAGAATCCATTTCCTCTACTCTAGCCAGTAAGTAGTACCCTACAAGTCCTCAGAACCCCAAAGGCCACCTTTCATCTGACACCCAGACCCTGGGGAAAGGACTTCTTTTTCCCATGGCAAATGGCCTCCCTTGGCAGCCACTCACCCTGGCAGAAAGTGGGAGCCTAGCTAGAATGATGCAATCGTTGCTGGATTTTTCCAAAAGAAAAGCTGCCAGCAACTAGGGCCCTGGAAGTACTTAGAGCCTCAAACGCCACCTTGAACATATTCCTGAGACCCTGGGGAAAGGACTTCGTTTTTCCCATGGAAAATGGCCTTCATTTGTGGCCACTTGGCCTGGCAGGCAGGGCAGTGCCAAGCCAGGAATCTACAAACTCTGCTGGATCCTTCCAGAACGAAAGCTGCCAGCAACTAGGACCCTGCAAGTCCTTAGAGCCCCAGATGCCACCAGTCATCTGACACCCAGAGCCTGGGCCAATGACTTCGTTTTCCCCATGGAAAATGGCCTCCATTTCTGGCCACTCGCCCTGACCAAGAGGGTGGTGCCCAGCAAGAAATTTGCAAGCTTTGCTGGATTGCTCCAAATCGAAAGCTGCCACTTGTTGTTGTTCTATTTCTCTAGAGTCCCATCATGCTGTTCTCAGATTGCTAAAGTCCATACCTCCTCGGTGTGTTCTTATGGCTGCAGATCTTCACAGCACAGACGCTTTCTTCTGCATGCTGTTCTTTCCCAGTTCAGGGCTCCTTCAAGGCTCTCCCTGAATGGCTACGCCGCCCCCTTTTATCCCAGTTCTCTTCAATGCTCACAGCTGCAGCCCATCAAGGACAACCAGGACCTGTGGGGCAAAGCCTCTAGACAGATATTCAAATAGAATCCATTTCCTCTACTCTAGCCAGTAAGTACTACCCTACAAGTCCTCAGAACCCCAAAGGCCACCTTTCATCTGACACCCAGACCCTGGGGAAAGGACTTCTTTTTCCCATGGCAAATGGCCTCCCTTGGCAGCCACTCACCCTGGCAGAAAGTGGGAGCCTAGCTAGAATGATGCAATCGTTGCTGGATTTTTCCAAAAGAAAAGCTGGCAGCAACTAGGGCCCTGGAAGTACTTAGAGCCTCAAACGCCACCTTGAACATATTCCTGAGACCCTGGGGAAAGGACTTCGTTTTTCCCATGGAAAATGGCCTTCATTTCTGGCCACTCTGCCTGGCAGGCAGGGCAGTGCCAAGCCAGGAATCTACAAACTCTGCTGGATCCTTCCAGAACGAAAGCTGCCAGCAACTAGGACCCTGCAAGTCCTTAGAGCCCCAGATGCCACCAGTCATCTGACACCCAGAGCCTGGGCCAATGACTTCGTTTTCCCCATGGAAAATGGCCTCCATTTCTGGCCACTCGCCCTGACCAAGAGGGTGGTGCCCAGCAAGAAATTTGCAAGCTTTGCTGGATTGCTCCAAATCTAAAGCTACCACTTGTTGTTGTTCTATTTCTCTAGAGTCCCATCATGCTGTTCTCAGATTGCTAAAGTCCATACCTCCTCGGTGTGTTCTTATGGCTGCAGATCTTCACAGCACAGACGCTTTCTTCTGCATGCTGTTCTTTCCCAGTTCAGGGCTCCTTCAAGGCTCTCCCTGAATGGCTAAGCCGCCCCCTTTTATCCCAGTTCTCTTCAATGCTCACAGCTGCAGCCCATCAAGGACAACCAGGACCTGTGGGGCAAAGCCTCTAGACAGATATTCAAATAGAATCCATTTCCTCTACTCTAGCCAGTAAGTACTACCCTACAAGTCCTCAGAACCCCAAAGGCCACCTTTCATCTGACACCCAGACCCTGGGGAAAGGACTTCTTTTTCCCATGGCAAATGGCCTCCCTTGGCAGCCACTCACCCTGGCAGAAAGTGGGAGCCTAGCTAGAATGATGCAATCGTTGCTGGATTTTTCCAAAAGAAAAGCTGGCAGCAACTAGGGCCCTGGAAGTACTTAGAGCCTCAAACGCCACCTTGAACATATTCCTGAGACCCTGGGGAAAGGACTTCGTTTTTCCCATGGAAAATGGCCTTCATTTGTGGCCACTTGGCCTGGCAGGCAGGGCAGTGCCAAGCCAGGAATCTACAAACTGTGTTGGATCCTTCCAGAACGAAAGCTGCCAGCAACTAGGACCCTGCAAGTCCTTACAGCCCCAGATGCCACCAGTCATCTGACACCCAGAGCCTGGGCCAATGACTTCGTTTTCCCCATGGAAAATGGCCTCCATTTCTGGCCACTCGCCCTGACCAAGAGGGTGGTGCCCAGCAAGAAATTTGCAAGCTTTGCTGGATTGCTCCAAATCTAAAGCTACCACTTGTTGTTGTTCTATTTCTCTAGAGTCCCATCATGCTGTTCTCAGATTGCTAAAGTCCATACCTCCTCGGTGTGTTCTTATGGCTGCAGATCTTCACAGCACAGACGCTTTCTTCTGCATGCTGTTCTTTCCCAGTTCAGGGCTCCTTCAAGGCTCTCCCTGAATGGCTACGCCGCCCCCTTTTATCCCAGTTCTCTTCAATGCTCACAGCTGCAGCCCATCAAGGACAACCAGGACCTGTGGGGCAAAGCCTCTAGACAGATATTCAAATAGAATCCATTTCCTCTACTCTAGCCAGTAAGTACTACCCTACAAGTCCTCAGAACCCCAAAGGCCACCTTTCATCTGACACCCAGACCCTGGGGAAAGGACTTCTTTTTCCCATGGCAAATGGCCTCCCTTGGCAGCCACTCACCCTGGCAGAAAGTGGGAGCCTAGCTAGAATGATGCAATCGTTGCTGGATTTTTCCAAAAGAAAAGCTGCCAGCAACTAGGGCCCTGGAAGTACTTAGAGCCTCAAACGCCACCTTGAACATATTCCTGAGACCCTGGGGAAAGGACTTCGTTTTTCCCATGGAAAATGGCCTTCATTTCTGGCCACTCTGCCTGGCAGGCAGGGCAGTGCCAAGCCAGGAATCTACAAACTCTGCTGGATCCTTCCAGAACGAAAGCTGCCAGCAACTAGGACCCTGCAAGTCCTTAGAGCCCCAGATGCCACCAGTCATCTGACACCCAGAGCCTGGGCCAATGACTTCGTTTTCCCCATGGAAAATGGCCTCCATTTCTGGCCACTCGCCCTGACCAAGAGGGTGGTGCCCAGCAAGAAATTTGCAAGCTTTGCTGGATTGCTCCAAATCTAAAGCTACCACTTGTTGTTGTTCTATTTCTCTAGAGTCCCATCATGCTGTTCTCAGATTGCTAAAGTCCATACCTCCTCGGTGTGTTCTTATGGCTGCAGATCTTCACAGCACAGACGCTTTCTTCTGCATGCTGTTCTTTCCCAGTTCAGGGCTCCTTCAAGGCTCTCCCTGAATGGCTAAGCCGCCCCCTTTTATCCCAGTTCTCTTCAATGCTCACAGCTGCAGCCCATCAAGGACAACCAGGACCTGTGGGACAGATATTCAAATAGAATCCATTTCCTCTACTCTAGCCAGTAAGTAGTACCCTACAAGTCCTCAGAACCCCAAAGGCCACCTTTCATCTGACACCCAGACCCTGGGGAAAGGACTTCTTTTTCCCATGGCAAATGGCCTCCCTTGGCAGCCACTCACCCTGGCAGAAAGTGGGAGCCTAGCTAGAATGATGCAATCGTTGCTGGATTTTTCCAAAAGAAAAGCTGCCAGCAACTAGGGCCCTGGAAGTACTTAGAGCCTCAAACGCCACCTTGAACATATTCCTGAGACCCTGGGGAAAGGACTTCGTTTTTCCCATGGAAAATGGCCTTCATTTGTGGCCACTTGGCCTGGCAGGCAGGGCAGTGCCAAGCCAGGAATCTACAAACTCTGCTGGATCCTTCCAGAACGAAAGCTGCCAGCAACTAGGACCCTGCAAGTCCTTAGAGCCCCAGATGCCACCAGTCATCTGACACCCAGAGCCTGGGCCAATGACTTCGTTTTCCCCATGGAAAATGGCCTCCATTTCTGGCCACTCGCCCTGACCAAGAGGGTGGTGCCCAGCAAGAAATTTGCAAGCTTTGCTGGATTGCTCCAAATCGAAAGCTGCCACTTGTTGTTGTTCTATTTCTCTAGAGTCCCATCATGCTGTTCTCAGATTGCTAAAGTCCATACCTCCTCGGTGTGTTCTTATGGCTGCAGATCTTCACAGCACAGACGCTTTCTTCTGCATGCTGTTCTTTCCCAGTTCAGGGCTCCTTCAAGGCTCTCCCTGAATGGCTACGCCGCCCCCTTTTATCCCAGTTCTCTTCAATGCTCACAGCTGCAGCCCATCAAGGACAACCAGGACCTGTGGGGCAAAGCCTCTAGACAGATATTCAAATAGAATCCATTTCCTCTACTCTAGCCAGTAAGTACTACCCTACAAGTCCTCAGAACCCCAAAGGCCACCTTTCATCTGACACCCAGACCCTGGGGAAAGGACTTCTTTTTCCCATGGCAAATGGCCTCCCTTGGCAGCCACTCACCCTGGCAGAAAGTGGGAGCCTAGCTAGAATGATGCAATCGTTGCTGGATTTTTCCAAAAGAAAAGCTGGCAGCAACTAGGGCCCTGGAAGTACTTAGAGCCTCAAACGCCACCTTGAACATATTCCTGAGACCCTGGGGAAAGGACTTCGTTTTTCCCATGGAAAATGGCCTTCATTTCTGGCCACTCTGCCTGGCAGGCAGGGCAGTGCCAAGCCAGGAATCTACAAACTCTGCTGGATCCTTCCAGAACGAAAGCTGCCAGCAACTAGGACCCTGCAAGTCCTTAGAGCCCCAGATGCCACCAGTCATCTGACACCCAGAGCCTGGGCCAATGACTTCGTTTTCCCCATGGAAAATGGCCTCCATTTCTGGCCACTCGCCCTGACCAAGAGGGTGGTGCCCAGCAAGAAATTTGCAAGCTTTGCTGGATTGCTCCAAATCTAAAGCTACCACTTGTTGTTGTTCTATTTCTCTAGAGTCCCATCATGCTGTTCTCAGATTGCTAAAGTCCATACCTCCTCGGTGTGTTCTTATGGCTGCAGATCTTCACAGCACAGACGCTTTCTTCTGCATGCTGTTCTTTCCCAGTTCAGGGCTCCTTCAAGGCTCTCCCTGAATGGCTAAGCCGCCCCCTTTTATCCCAGTTCTCTTCAATGCTCACAGCTGCAGCCCATCAAGGACAACCAGGACCTGTGGGACAGATATTCAAATAGAATCCATTTCCTCTACTCTAGCCAGTAAGTACTACCCTACAAGTCCTCAGAACCCCAAAGGCCACCTTTCATCTGACACCCAGACCCTGGGGAAAGGACTTCTTTTTCCCATGGCAAATGGCCTCCCTTGGCAGCCACTCACCCTGGCAGAAAGTGGGAGCCTAGCTAGAATGATGCAATCGTTGCTGGATTTTTCCAAAAGAAAAGCTGCCAGCAACTAGGGCCCTGGAAGTACTTAGAGCCTCAAACGCCACCTTGAACATATTCCTGAGACCCTGGGGAAAGGACTTCGTTTTTCCCATGGAAAATGGCCTTCATTTCTGGCCACTTGGCCTGGCAGGCAGGGCAGTGCCAAGCCAGGAATCTACAAACTCTGCTGGATCCTTCCAGAACGAAAGCTGCCAGCAACTAGGACCCTGCAAGTCCTTACAGCCCCAGATGCCACCAGTCATCTGACACCCAGAGCCTGGGCCAATGACTTCGTTTTCCCCATGGAAAATGGCCTCCATTTCTGGCCACTCGCCCTGACCAAGAGGGTGGTGCCCAGCAAGAAATTTGCAAGCTTTGCTGGATTGCTCCAAATCGAAAGCTGCCACTTGTTGTTGTTCTATTTCTCTAGAGTCCCATCATGCTGTTCTCAGATTGCTAAAGTCCATACCTCCTCGGTGTGTTCTTATGGCTGCAGATCTTCACAGCACAGACGCTTTCTTCTGCATGCTGTTCTTTCCCAGTTCAGGGCTCCTTCAAGGCTCTCCCTGAATGGCTACGCCGCCCCCTTTTATCCCAGTTCTCTTCAATGCTCACAGCTGCAGCCCATCAAGGACAACCAGGACCTGTGGGACAGATATTCAAATAGAATCCATTTCCTCTACTCTAGCCAGTAAGTACTACCCTACAAGTCCTCAGAACCCCAAAGGCCACCTTTCATCTGACACCCAGACCCTGGGGAAAGGACTTCTTTTTCCCATGGCAAATGGCCTCCCTTGGCAGCCACTCACCCTGGCAGAAAGTGGGAGCCTAGCTAGAATGATGCAATCGTTGCTGGATTTTTCCAAAAGAAAAGCTGGCAGCAACTAGGGCCCTGGAAGTACTTAGAGCCTCAAACGCCACCTTGAACATATTCCTGAGACCCTGGGGAAAGGACTTCGTTTTTCCCATGGGAAATGGCCTTCATTTGTGGCCACTTGGCCTGGCAGGCAGGGCAGTGCCAAGCCAGGAATCTACAAACTGTGCTGGATCCTTCCAGAACGAAAGCTGCCAGCAACTAGGACCCTGCAAGTCCTTAGAGCCCCAGATGCCACCAGTCATCTGACACCCAGAGCCTGGGCCAATGACTTCGTTTTCCCCATGGAAAATGGCCTCCATTTCTGGCCACTCGCCCTGACCAAGAGGGTGGTGCCCAGCAAGAAATTTGCAAGCTTTGCTGGATTGCTCCAAATCGAAAGCTACCACTTGTTGTTGTTCTATTTCTCTAGAGTCCCATCATGCTGTTCTCAGATTGCTAAAGTCCATACCTCCTCGGTGTGTTCTTATGGCTGCAGATCTTCACAGCACAGACGCTTTCTTCTGCATGCTGTTCTTTCCCAGTTCAGGGCTCCTTCAAGGCTCTCCCTGAATGGCTACGCCGCCCCCTTTTATCCCAGTTCTCTTCAATGCTCACAGCTGCAGCCCATCAAGGACAACCAGGACCTGTGGGGCAAAGCCTCTAGACAGATATTCAAATAGAATCCATTTCCTCTACTCTAGCCAGTAAGTACTACCCTACAAGTCCTCAGAACCCCAAAGGCCACCTTTCATCTGACACCCAGACCCTGGGGAAAGGACTTCTTTTTCCCATGGCAAATGGCCTCCCTTGGCAGCCACTCACCCTGGCAGAAAGTGGGAGCCTAGCTAGAATGATGCAATCGTTGCTGGATTTTTCCAAAAGAAAAGCTGCCAGCAACTAGGGCCCTGGAAGTACTTAGAGCCTCAAACGCCACCTTGAACATATTCCTGAGACCCTGGGGAAAGGACTTCGTTTTTCCCATGGGAAATGGCCTTCATTTGTGGCCACTTGGCCTGGCAGGCAGGGCAGTGCCAAGCCAGGAATCTACAAACTGTGCTGGATCCTTCCAGAACGAAAGCTGCCAGCAACTAGGACCCTGCAAGTCCTTAGAGCCCCAGATGCCACCAGTCATCTGACACCCAGAGCCTGGGCCAATGACTTCGTTTTCCCCATGGAAAATGGCCTCCATTTCTGGCCACTCGCCCTGACCAAGAGGGTGGTGCCCAGCAAGAAATTTGCAAGCTTTGCTGGATTGCTCCAAATCTAAAGCTACCACTTGTTGTTGTTCTATTTCTCTAGAGTCCCATCATGCTGTTCTCAGATTGCTAAAGTCCATACCTCCTCGGTGTGTTCTTATGGCTGCAGATCTTCACAGCACAGACGCTTTCTTCTGCATGCTGTTCTTTCCCAGTTCAGGGCTCCTTCAAGGCTCTCCCTGAATGGCTACGCCGCCCCCTTTTATCCCAGTTCTCTTCAATGCTCACAGCTGCAGCCCATCAAGGACAACCAGGACCTGTGGGACAGATATTCAAATAGAATCCATTTCCTCTACTCTAGCCAGTAAGTACTACCCTACAAGTCCTCAGAACCCCAAAGGCCACCTTTCATCTGACACCCAGACCCTGGGGAAAGGACTTCTTTTTCCCATGGCAAATGGCCTCCCTTGGCAGCCACTCACCCTGGCAGAAAGTGGGAGCCTAGCTAGAATGATGCAATCGTTGCTGGATTTTTCCAAAAGAAAAGCTGGCAGCAACTAGGGCCCTGGAAGTACTTAGAGCCTCAAACGCCACCTTGAACATATTCCTGAGACCCTGGGGAAAGGACTTCGTTTTTCCCATGGAAAATGGCCTTCATTTGTGGCCACTCGCCCTGACCAAGAGGGTGGTGCCCAGCAAGAAATTTGCAAGCTTTGCTGGATTGCTCCAAATCTAAAGCTACCACTTGTTGTTGTTCTATTTCTCTAGAGTCCCATCATGCTGTTCTCAGATTGCTAAAGTCCATACCTCCTCGGTGTGTTCTTATGGCTGCAGATCTTCACAGCACAGACGCTTTCTTCTGCATGCTGTTCTTTCCCAGTTCAGGGCTCCTTCAAGGCTCTCCCTGAATGGCTACGCCGCCCCCTTTTATCCCAGTTCTCTTCAATGCTCACAGCTGCAGCCCATCAAGGACAACCAGGACCTGTGGGACAGATATTCAAATAGAATCCATTTCCTCTACTCTAGCCAGTAAGTACTACCCTACAAGTCCTCAGAACCCCAAAGGCCACCTTTCATCTGACACCCAGACCCTGGGGAAAGGACTTCTTTTTCCCATGGCAAATGGCCTCCCTTGGCAGCCACTCACCCTGGCAGAAAGTGGGAGCCTAGCTAGAATGATGCAATCGTTGCTGGATTTTTCCAAAAGAAAAGCTGCCAGCAACTAGGGCCCTGGAAGTACTTAGAGCCTCAAACGCCACCTTGAACATATTACTGAGACCCTGGGGAAAGGACTTCGTTTTTCCCATGGAAAATGGCCTTCATTTCTGGCCACTTGGCCTGGCAGGCAGGGCAGTGCCAAGCCAGGAATCTACAAACTCTGCTGGATCCTTCCAGAACGAAAGCTGCCAGCAACTAGGACCCTGCAAGTCCTTACAGCCCCAGATGCCACCAGTCATCTGACACCCAGAGCCTGGGCCAATGACTTCGTTTTCCCCATGGAAAATGGCCTCCATTTCTGGCCACTCGCCCTGACCAAGAGGGTGGTGCCCAGCAAGAAATTTGCAAGCTTTTCTGGATTGCTCCAAATCGAAAGCTACCACTTGTTGTTGTTCTATTTCTCTAGAGTCCCATCATGCTGTTCTCAGATTGCTAAAGTCCATACCTCCTCGGTGTGTTCTTATGGCTGCAGATCTTCACAGCACAGACGCTTTCTTCTGCATGCTGTTCTTTCCCAGTTCAGGGCTCCTTCAAGGCTCTCCCTGAATGGCTAAGCCGCCCCCTTTTATCCCAGTTCTCTTCAATGCTCACAGCTGCAGCCCATCAAGGACAACCAGGACCTGTGGGGCAAAGCCTCTAGACAGATATTCAAATAGAATCCATTTCCTCTACTCTAGCCAGTAAGTACTACCCTACAAGTCCTCAGAACCCCAAAGGCCACCTTTCATCTGACACCCAGACCCTGGGGAAAGGACTTCTTTTTCCCATGGCAAATGGCCTCCCTTGGCAGCCACTCACCCTGGCAGAAAGTGGGAGCCTAGCTAGAATGATGCAATCGTTGCTGGATTTTTCCAAAAGAAAAGCTGGCAGCAACTAGGGCCCTGGAAGTACTTAGAGCCTCAAACGCCACCTTGAACATATTCCTGAGACCCTGGGGAAAGGACTTCGTTTTTCCCATGGAAAATGGCCTTCATTTGTGGCCACTTGGCCTGGCAGGCAGGGCAGTGCCAAGCCAGGAATCTACAAACTGTGCTGGATCCTTCCAGAACGAAAGCTGCCAGCAACTAGGACCCTGCAAGTCCTTAGAGCCCCAGATGCCACCTGTCATCTGACACCCAGAGCCTGGGCCAATGACTTCGTTTTCCCCATGGAAAATGGCCTCCATTTCTGGCCACTCGCCCTGACCAAGAGGGTGGTGCCCAGCAAGAAATTTGCAAGCTTTGCTGGATTGCTCCAAATCTAAAGCTACCACTTGTTGTTGTTCTATTTCTCTAGAGTCCCATCATGCTGTTCTCAGATTGCTAAAGTCCATACCTCCTCGGTGTGTTCTTATGGCTGCAGATCTTCACAGCACAGACGCTTTCTTCTGCATGCTGTTCTTTCCCAGTTCAGGGCTCCTTCAAGGCTCTCCCTGAATGGCTAAGCCGCCCCCTTTTATCCCAGTTCTCTTCAATGCTCACAGCTGCAGCCCATCAAGGACAACCAGGACCTGTGGGGCAAAGCCTCTAGACAGATATTCAAATAGAATCCATTTCCTCTACTCTAGCCAGTAAGTACTACCCTACAAGTCCTCAGAACCCCAAAGGCCACCTTTCATCTGACACCCAGACCCTGGGGAAAGGACTTCTTTTTCCCATGGCAAATGGCCTCCCTTGGCAGCCACTCACCCTGGCAGAAAGTGGGAGCCTAGCTAGAATGATGCAATCGTTGCTGGATTTTTCCAAAAGAAAAGCTGCCAGCAACTAGGGCCCTGGAAGTACTTAGAGCCTCAAACGCCACCTTGAACATATTCCTGAGACCCTGGGGAAAGGACTTCGTTTTTCCCATGGGAAATGGCCTTCATTTGTGGCCACTTGGCCTGGCAGGCAGGGCAGTGCCAAGCCAGGAATCTACAAACTGTGCTGGATCCTTCCAGAACGAAAGCTGCCAGCAACTAGGACCCTGCAAGTCCTTAGAGCCCCAGATGCCACCTGTCATCTGACACCCAGAGCCTGGGCCAATGACTTCGTTTTCCCCATGGAAAATGGCCTCCATTTCTGGCCACTCGCCCTGACCAAGAGGGTGGTGCCCAGCAAGAAATTTGCAAGCTTTGCTGGATTGCTCCAAATCGAAAGCTGCCACTTGTTGTTCTTCTATTTCTCTAGAGTCCCATCATGCTGTTCTCAGATTGCTAAAGTCCATACCTCCTCGGTGTGTTCTTATGGCTGCAGATCTTCACAGCACAGACGCTTTCTTCTGCATGCTGTTCTTTCCCAGTTCAGGGCTCCTTCAAGGCTCTCCCTGAATGGCTAAGCCGCCCCCTTTTATCCCAGTTCTCTTCAATGCTCACAGCTGCAGCCCATCAAGGACAACCAGGACCTGTGGGGCAAAGCCTCTAGACAGATATTCAAATAGAATCCATTTCCTCTACTCTAGCCAGTAAGTACTACCCTACAAGTCCTCAGAACCCCAAAGGCCACCTTTCATCTGACACCCAGACCCTGGGGAAAGGACTTCTTTTTCCCATGGCAAATGGCCTCCCTTGGCAGCCACTCACCCTGGCAGAAAGTGGGAGCCTAGCTAGAATGATGCAATCGTTGCTGGATTTTTCCAAAAGAAAAGCTGGCAGCAACTAGGGCCCTGGAAGTACTTAGAGCCTCAAACGCCACCTTGAACATATTCCTGAGACCCTGGGGAAAGGACTTCGTTTTTCCCATGGAAAATGGCCTTCATTTGTGGCCACTTGGCCTGGCAGGCAGGGCAGTGCCAAGCCAGGAATCTACAAACTGTGCTGGATCCTTCCAGAACGAAAGCTGCCAGCAACTAGGACCCTGCAAGTCCTTAGAGCCCCAGATGCCACCTGTCATCTGACACCCAGAGCCTGGGCCAATGACTTCGTTTTCCCCATGGAAAATGGCCTCCATTTCTGGCCACTCGCCCTGACCAAGAGGGTGGTGCCCAGCAAGAAATTTGCAAGCTTTGCTGGATTGCTCCAAATCGAAAGCTGCCACTTGTTGTTCTTCTATTTCTCTAGAGTCCCATCATGCTGTTCTCAGATTGCTAAAGTCCATACCTCCTCGGTGTGTTCTTATGGCTGCAGATCTTCACAGCACAGACGCTTTCTTCTGCATGCTGTTCTTTCCCAGTTCAGGGCTCCTTCAAGGCTCTCCCTGAATGGCTACGCCGCCCCCTTTTATCCCAGTTCTCTTCAATGCTCACAGCTGCAGCCCATCAAGGACAACCAGGACCTGTGGGGCAAAGCCTCTAGACAGATATTCAAATAGAATCCATTTCCTCTACTCTAGCCAGTAAGTACTACCCTACAAGTCCTCAGAACCCCAAAGGCCACCTTTCATCTGACACCCAGACCCTGGGGAAAGGACTTCTTTTTCCCATGGCAAATGGCCTCCCTTGGCAGCCACTCACCCTGGCAGAAAGTGGGAGCCTAGCTAGAATGATGCAATCGTTGCTGGATTTTTCCAAAAGAAAAGCTGCCAGCAACTAGGGCCCTGGAAGTACTTAGAGCCTCAAACGCCACCTTGAACATATTCCTGAGACCCTGGGGAAAGGACTTCGTTTTTCCCATGGGAAATGGCCTTCATTTGTGGCCACTTGGCCTGGCAGGCAGGGCAGTGCCAAGCCAGGAATCTACAAACTGTGCTGGATCCTTCCAGAACGAAAGCTGCCAGCAACTAGGACCCTGCAAGTCCTTAGAGCCCCAGATGCCACCTGTCATCTGACACCCAGAGCCTGGGCCAATGACTTCGTTTTCCCCATGGAAAATGGCCTCCATTTCTGGCCACTCGCCCTGACCAAGAGGGTGGTGCCCAGCAAGAAATTTGCAAGCTTTGCTGGATTGCTCCAAATCTAAAGCTACCACTTGTTGTTGTTCTATTTCTCTAGAGTCCCATCATGCTGTTCTCAGATTGCTAAAGTCCATACCTCCTCGGTGTGTTCTTATGGCTGCAGATCTTCACAGCACAGACGCTTTCTTCTGCATGCTGTTCTTTCCCAGTTCAGGGCTCCTTCAAGGCTCTCCCTGAATGGCTACGCCGCCCCCTTTTATCCCAGTTCTCTTCAATGCTCACAGCTGCAGCCCATCAAGGACAACCAGGACCTGTGGGGCAAAGCCTCTAGACAGATATTCAAATAGAATCCATTTCCTCTACTCTAGCCAGTAAGTAGTACCCTACAAGTCCTCAGAACCCCAAAGGCCACCTTTCATCTGACACCCAGACCCTGGGGAAAGGACTTCTTTTTCCCATGGCAAAT
The DNA here is from genome assembly GCF_051311805.1 of Agelaius phoeniceus. Lineage (NCBI taxonomy): Eukaryota > Metazoa > Chordata > Aves > Passeriformes > Icteridae > Agelaius > Agelaius phoeniceus. The sequence continues at coordinate 102,275 of NW_027509885.1, read as the reverse complement.
GGCCTCCCTTGGCAGCCACTCACCCTGGCAGAAAGTGGGAGCCTAGCTAGAATGATGCAATCGTTGCTGGATTTTTCCAAAAGAAAAGCTGCCAGCAACTAGGGCCCTGGAAGTACTTAGAGCCTCAAACGCCACCTTGAACATATTCCTGAGACCCTGGGGAAAGGACTTCGTTTTTCCCATGGAAAATGGCCTTCATTTGTGGCCACTTGGCCTGGCAGGCAGGGCAGTGCCAAGCCAGGAATCTACAAACTGTGCTGGATCCTTCCAGAACGAAAGCTGCCAGCAACTAGGACCCTGCAAGTCCTTAGAGCCCCAGATGCCACCTGTCATCTGACACCCAGAGCCTGGGCCAATGACTTCGTTTTCCCCATGGAAAATGGCCTCCATTTCTGGCCACTCGCCCTGACCAAGAGGGTGGTGCCCAGCAAGAAATTTGCAAGCTTTGCTGGATTGCTCCAAATCTAAAGCTGCCACTTGTTGTTCTTCTATTTCTCTAGAGTCCCATCATGCTGTTCTCAGATTGCTAAAGTCCATACCTCCTCGGTGTGTTCTTATGGCTGCAGATCTTCACAGCACAGACGCTTTCTTCTGCATGCTGTTCTTTCCCAGTTCAGGGCTCCTTCAAGGCTCTCCCTGAATGGCTAAGCCGCCCCCTTTTATCCCAGTTCTCTTCAATGCTCACAGCTGCAGCCCATCAAGGACAACCAGGACCTGTGGGGCAAAGCCTCTAGACAGATATTCAAATAGAATCCATTTCCTCTACTCTAGCCAGTAAGTACTACCCTACAAGTCCTCAGAACCCCAAAGGCCACCTTTCATCTGACACCCAGACCCTGGGGAAAGGACTTCTTTTTCCCATGGCAAATGGCCTCCCTTGGCAGCCACTCACCCTGGCAGAAAGTGGGAGCCTAGCTAGAATGATGCAATCGTTGCTGGATTTTTCCAAAAGAAAAGCTGCCAGCAACTAGGGCCCTGGAAGTACTTAGAGCCTCAAACGCCACCTTGAACATATTCCTGAGACCCTGGGGAAAGGACTTCGTTTTTCCCATGGAAAATGGCCTTCATTTGTGGCCACTTGGCCTGGCAGGCAGGGCAGTGCCAAGCCAGGAATCTACAAACTCTGCTGGATCCTTCCAGAACGAAAGCTGCCAGCAACTAGGACCCTGCAAGTCCTTAGAGCCCCAGATGCCACCTGTCATCTGACACCCAGAGCCTGGGCCAATGACTTCGTTTTCCCCATGGAAAATGGCCTCCATTTCTGGCCACTCGCCCTGACCAAGAGGGTGGTGCCCAGCAAGAAATTTGCAAGCTTTGCTGGATTGCTCCAAATCGAAAGCTGCCACTTGTTGTTCTTCTATTTCTCTAGAGTCCCATCATGCTGTTCTCAGATTGCTAAAGTCCATACCTCCTCGGTGTGTTCTTATGGCTGCAGATCTTCACAGCACAGACGCTTTCTTCTGCATGCTGTTCTTTCCCAGTTCAGGGCTCCTTCAAGGCTCTCCCTGAATGGCTACGCCGCCCCCTTTTATCCCAGTTCTCTTCAATGCTCACAGCTGCAGCCCATCAAGGACAACCAGGACCTGTGGGGCAAAGCCTCTAGACAGATATTCAAATAGAATCCATTTCCTCTACTCTAGCCAGTAAGTACTACCCTACAAGTCCTCAGAACCCCAAAGGCCACCTTTCATCTGACACCCAGACCCTGGGGAAAGGACTTCTTTTTCCCATGGCAAATGGCCTCCCTTGGCAGCCACTCACCCTGGCAGAAAGTGGGAGCCTAGCTAGAATGATGCAATCGTTGCTGGATTTTTCCAAAAGAAAAGCTGGCAGCAACTAGGGCCCTGGAAGTACTTAGAGCCTCAAACGCCACCTTGAACATATTCCTGAGACCCTGGGGAAAGGACTTCGTTTTTCCCATGGGAAATGGCCTTCATTTGTGGCCACTTGGCCTGGCAGGCAGGGCAGTGCCAAGCCAGGAATCTACAAACTGTGCTGGATCCTTCCAGAACGAAAGCTGCCAGCAACTAGGACCCTGCAAGTCCTTAGAGCCCCAGATGCCACCTGTCATCTGACACCCAGAGCCTGGGCCAATGACTTCGTTTTCCCCATGGAAAATGGCCTCCATTTCTGGCCACTCGCCCTGACCAAGAGGGTGGTGCCCAGCAAGAAATTTGCAAGCTTTGCTGGATTGCTCCAAATCTAAAGCTACCACTTGTTGTTGTTCTATTTCTCTAGAGTCCCATCATGCTGTTCTCAGATTGCTAAAGTCCATACCTCCTCGGTGTGTTCTTATGGCTGCAGATCTTCACAGCACAGACGCTTTCTTCTGCATGCTGTTCTTTCCCAGTTCAGGGCTCCTTCAAGGCTCTCCCTGAATGGCTACGCCGCCCCCTTTTATCCCAGTTCTCTTCAATGCTCACAGCTGCAGCCCATCAAGGACAACCAGGACCTGTGGGGCAAAGCCTCTAGACAGATATTCAAATAGAATCCATTTCCTCTACTCTAGCCAGTAAGTAGTACCCTACAAGTCCTCAGAACCCCAAAGGCCACCTTTCATCTGACACCCAGACCCTGGGGAAAGGACTTCTTTTTCCCATGGCAAATGGCCTCCCTTGGCAGCCACTCACCCTGGCAGAAAGTGGGAGCCTAGCTAGAATGATGCAATCGTTGCTGGATTTTTCCAAAAGAAAAGCTGCCAGCAACTAGGGCCCTGGAAGTACTTAGAGCCTCAAACGCCACCTTGAACATATTCCTGAGACCCTGGGGAAAGGACTTCGTTTTTCCCATGGAAAATGGCCTTCATTTGTGGCCACTTGGCCTGGCAGGCAGGGCAGTGCCAAGCCAGGAATCTACAAACTGTGCTGGATCCTTCCAGAACGAAAGCTGCCAGCAACTAGGACCCTGCAAGTCCTTAGAGCCCCAGATGCCACCTGTCATCTGACACCCAGAGCCTGGGCCAATGACTTCGTTTTCCCCATGGAAAATGGCCTCCATTTCTGGCCACTCGCCCTGACCAAGAGGGTGGTGCCCAGCAAGAAATTTGCAAGCTTTGCTGGATTGCTCCAAATCTAAAGCTGCCACTTGTTGTTCTTCTATTTCTCTAGAGTCCCATCATGCTGTTCTCAGATTGCTAAAGTCCATACCTCCTCGGTGTGTTCTTATGGCTGCAGATCTTCACAGCACAGACGCTTTCTTCTGCATGCTGTTCTTTCCCAGTTCAGGGCTCCTTCAAGGCTCTCCCTGAATGGCTAAGCCGCCCCCTTTTATCCCAGTTCTCTTCAATGCTCACAGCTGCAGCCCATCAAGGACAACCAGGACCTGTGGGGCAAAGCCTCTAGACAGATATTCAAATAGAATCCATTTCCTCTACTCTAGCCAGTAAGTACTACCCTACAAGTCCTCAGAACCCCAAAGGCCACCTTTCATCTGACACCCAGACCCTGGGGAAAGGACTTCTTTTTCCCATGGCAAATGGCCTCCCTTGGCAGCCACTCACCCTGGCAGAAAGTGGGAGCCTAGCTAGAATGATGCAATCGTTGCTGGATTTTTCCAAAAGAAAAGCTGCCAGCAACTAGGGCCCTGGAAGTACTTAGAGCCTCAAACGCCACCTTGAACATATTCCTGAGACCCTGGGGAAAGGACTTCGTTTTTCCCATGGAAAATGGCCTTCATTTGTGGCCACTTGGCCTGGCAGGCAGGGCAGTGCCAAGCCAGGAATCTACAAACTCTGCTGGATCCTTCCAGAACGAAAGCTGCCAGCAACTAGGACCCTGCAAGTCCTTAGAGCCCCAGATGCCACCTGTCATCTGACACCCAGAGCCTGGGCCAATGACTTCGTTTTCCCCATGGAAAATGGCCTCCATTTCTGGCCACTCGCCCTGACCAAGAGGGTGGTGCCCAGCAAGAAATTTGCAAGCTTTGCTGGATTGCTCCAAATCGAAAGCTGCCACTTGTTGTTCTTCTATTTCTCTAGAGTCCCATCATGCTGTTCTCAGATTGCTAAAGTCCATACCTCCTCGGTGTGTTCTTATGGCTGCAGATCTTCACAGCACAGACGCTTTCTTCTGCATGCTGTTCTTTCCCAGTTCAGGGCTCCTTCAAGGCTCTCCCTGAATGGCTACGCCGCCCCCTTTTATCCCAGTTCTCTTCAATGCTCACAGCTGCAGCCCATCAAGGACAACCAGGACCTGTGGGGCAAAGCCTCTAGACAGATATTCAAATAGAATCCATTTCCTCTACTCTAGCCAGTAAGTACTACCCTACAAGTCCTCAGAACCCCAAAGGCCACCTTTCATCTGACACCCAGACCCTGGGGAAAGGACTTCTTTTTCCCATGGCAAATGGCCTCCCTTGGCAGCCACTCACCCTGGCAGAAAGTGGGAGCCTAGCTAGAATGATGCAATCGTTGCTGGATTTTTCCAAAAGAAAAGCTGGCAGCAACTAGGGCCCTGGAAGTACTTAGAGCCTCAAACGCCACCTTGAACATATTCCTGAGACCCTGGGGAAAGGACTTCGTTTTTCCCATGGGAAATGGCCTTCATTTGTGGCCACTTGGCCTGGCAGGCAGGGCAGTGCCAAGCCAGGAATCTACAAACTGTGCTGGATCCTTCCAGAACGAAAGCTGCCAGCAACTAGGACCCTGCAAGTCCTTAGAGCCCCAGATGCCACCTGTCATCTGACACCCAGAGCCTGGGCCAATGACTTCGTTTTCCCCATGGAAAATGGCCTCCATTTCTGGCCACTCGCCCTGACCAAGAGGGTGGTGCCCAGCAAGAAATTTGCAAGCTTTGCTGGATTGCTCCAAATCGAAAGCTGCCACTTGTTGTTCTTCTATTTCTCTAGAGTCCCATCATGCTGTTCTCAGATTGCTAAAGTCCATACCTCCTCGGTGTGTTCTTATGGCTGCAGATCTTCACAGCACAGACGCTTTCTTCTGCATGCTGTTCTTTCCCAGTTCAGGGCTCCTTCAAGGCTCTCCCTGAATGGCTAAGCCGCCCCCTTTTATCCCAGTTCTCTTCAATGCTCACAGCTGCAGCCCATCAAGGACAACCAGGACCTGTGGGGCAAAGCCTCTAGACAGATATTCAAATAGAATCCATTTCCTCTACTCTAGCCAGTAAGTACTACCCTACAAGTCCTCAGAACCCCAAAGGCCACCTTTCATCTGACACCCAGACCCTGGGGAAAGGACTTCTTTTTCCCATGGCAAATGGCCTCCCTTGGCAGCCACTCACCCTGGCAGAAAGTGGGAGCCTAGCTAGAATGATGCAATCGTTGCTGGATTTTTCCAAAAGAAAAGCTGGCAGCAACTAGGGCCCTGGAAGTACTTAGAGCCTCAAACGCCACCTTGAACATATTCCTGAGACCCTGGGGAAAGGACTTCGTTTTTCCCATGGAAAATGGCCTTCATTTGTGGCCACTTGGCCTGGCAGGCAGGGCAGTGCCAAGCCAGGAATCTACAAACTCTGCTGGATCCTTCCAGAACGAAAGCTGCCAGCAACTAGGACCCTGCAAGTCCTTAGAGCCCCAGATGCCACCAGTCATCTGACACCCAGAGCCTGGGCCAATGACTTCGTTTTCCCCATGGAAAATTGCCTCCATTTCTGGCCACTCGCCCTGACCAAGAGGGTGGTGCCCAGCAAGAAATTTGCAAGCTTTGCTGGATTGCTCCAAATCTAAAGCTGCCACTTGTTGTTGTTCTATTTCTCTAGAGTCCCATCATGCTGTTCTCAGATTGCTAAAGTCCATACCTCCTCGGTGTGTTCTTATGGCTGCAGATCTTCACAGCACAGACGCTTTCTTCTGCATGCTGTTCTTTCCCAGTTCAGGGCTCCTTCAAGGCTCTCCCTGAATGGCTAAGCCGCCCCCTTTTATCCCAGTTCTCTTCAATGCTCACAGCTGCAGCTCATCAAGGACAACCAGGACCTGTGGGACAGATATTCAAATAGAATCCATTTCCTCTACTCTAGCCAGTAAGTACTACCCTACAAGTCCTCAGAACCCCAAAGGCCACCTTTCATCTGACACCCAGACCCTGGGGAAAGGACTTCTTTTTCCCATGGCAAATGGCCTCCCTTGGCAGCCACTCACCCTGGCAGAAAGTGGGAGCCTAGCTAGAATGATGCAATCGTTGCTGGATTTTTCCAAAAGAAAAGCTGGCAGCAACTAGGGCCCTGGAAGTACTTAGAGCCTCAAACGCCACCTTGAACATATTCCTGAGACCCTGGGGAAAGGACTTCGTTTTTCCCATGGAAAATGGCCTTCATTTGTGGCCACTTGGCCTGGCAGGCAGGGCAGTGCCAAGCCAGGAATCTACAAACTCTGCTGGATCCTTCCAGAACGAAAGCTGCCAGCAACTAGGACCCTGCAAGTCCTTAGAGCCCCAGATGCCACCAGTCATCTGACACCCAGAGCCTGGGCCAATGACTTCGTTTTCCCCATGGAAAATGGCCTCCATTTCTGGCCACTCGCCCTGACCAAGAGGGTGGTGCCCAGCAAGAAATTTGCAAGCTTTGCTGGATTGCTCCAAATCTAAAGCTACCACTTGTTGTTGTTCTATTTCTCTAGAGTCCCATCATGCTGTTCTCAGATTGCTAAAGTCCATACCTCCTCGGTGTGTTCTTATGGCTGCAGATCTTCACAGCACAGACGCTTTCTTCTGCATGCTGTTCTTTCCCAGTTCAGGGCTCCTTCAAGGCTCTCCCTGAATGGCTACGCCGCCCCCTTTTATCCCAGTTCTCTTCAATGCTCACAGCTGCAGCCCATCAAGGACAACCAGGACCTGTGGGGCAAAGCCTCTAGACAGATATTCAAATAGAATCCATTTCCTCTACTCTAGCCAGTAAGTAGTACCCTACAAGTCCTCAGAACCCCAAAGGCCACCTTTCATCTGACACCCAGACCCTGGGGAAAGGACTTCTTTTTCCCATGGCAAATGGCCTCCCTTGGCAGCCACTCACCCTGGCAGAAAGTGGGAGCCTAGCTAGAATGATGCAATCGTTGCTGGATTTTTCCAAAAGAAAAGCTGCCAGCAACTAGGGCCCTGGAAGTACTTAGAGCCTCAAACGCCACCTTGAACATATTCCTGAGACCCTGGGGAAAGGACTTCGTTTTTCCCATGGAAAATGGCCTTCATTTGTGGCCACTTGGCCTGGCAGGCAGGGCAGTGCCAAGCCAGGAATCTACAAACTGTGCTGGATCCTTCCAGAACGAAAGCTGCCAGCAACTAGGACCCTGCAAGTCCTTAGAGCCCCAGATGCCACCTGTCATCTGACACCCAGAGCCTGGGCCAATGACTTCGTTTTCCCCATGGAAAATGGCCTCCATTTCTGGCCACTCGCCCTGACCAAGAGGGTGGTGCCCAGCAAGAAATTTGCAAGCTTTGCTGGATTGCTCCAAATCTAAAGCTGCCACTTGTTGTTCTTCTATTTCTCTAGAGTCCCATCATGCTGTTCTCAGATTGCTAAAGTCCATACCTCCTCGGTGTGTTCTTATGGCTGCAGATCTTCACAGCACAGACGCTTTCTTCTGCATGCTGTTCTTTCCCAGTTCAGGGCTCCTTCAAGGCTCTCCCTGAATGGCTAAGCCGCCCCCTTTTATCCCAGTTCTCTTCAATGCTCACAGCTGCAGCCCATCAAGGACAACCAGGACCTGTGGGGCAAAGCCTCTAGACAGATATTCAAATAGAATCCATTTCCTCTACTCTAGCCAGTAAGTACTACCCTACAAGTCCTCAGAACCCCAAAGGCCACCTTTCATCTGACACCCAGACCCTGGGGAAAGGACTTCTTTTTCCCATGGCAAATGGCCTCCCTTGGCAGCCACTCACCCTGGCAGAAAGTGGGAGCCTAGCTAGAATGATGCAATCGTTGCTGGATTTTTCCAAAAGAAAAGCTGCCAGCAACTAGGGCCCTGGAAGTACTTAGAGCCTCAAACGCCACCTTGAACATATTCCTGAGACCCTGGGGAAAGGACTTCGTTTTTCCCATGGAAAATGGCCTTCATTTGTGGCCACTTGGCCTGGCAGGCAGGGCAGTGCCAAGCCAGGAATCTACAAACTCTGCTGGATCCTTCCAGAACGAAAGCTGCCAGCAACTAGGACCCTGCAAGTCCTTAGAGCCCCAGATGCCACCTGTCATCTGACACCCAGAGCCTGGGCCAATGACTTCGTTTTCCCCATGGAAAATGGCCTCCATTTCTGGCCACTCGCCCTGACCAAGAGGGTGGTGCCCAGCAAGAAATTTGCAAGCTTTGCTGGATTGCTCCAAATCGAAAGCTGCCACTTGTTGTTCTTCTATTTCTCTAGAGTCCCATCATGCTGTTCTCAGATTGCTAAAGTCCATACCTCCTCGGTGTGTTCTTATGGCTGCAGATCTTCACAGCACAGACGCTTTCTTCTGCATGCTGTTCTTTCCCAGTTCAGGGCTCCTTCAAGGCTCTCCCTGAATGGCTACGCCGCCCCCTTTTATCCCAGTTCTCTTCAATGCTCACAGCTGCAGCCCATCAAGGACAACCAGGACCTGTGGGGCAAAGCCTCTAGACAGATATTCAAATAGAATCCATTTCCTCTACTCTAGCCAGTAAGTACTACCCTACAAGTCCTCAGAACCCCAAAGGCCACCTTTCATCTGACACCCAGACCCTGGGGAAAGGACTTCTTTTTCCCATGGCAAATGGCCTCCCTTGGCAGCCACTCACCCTGGCAGAAAGTGGGAGCCTAGCTAGAATGATGCAATCGTTGCTGGATTTTTCCAAAAGAAAAGCTGGCAGCAACTAGGGCCCTGGAAGTACTTAGAGCCTCAAACGCCACCTTGAACATATTCCTGAGACCCTGGGGAAAGGACTTCGTTTTTCCCATGGGAAATGGCCTTCATTTGTGGCCACTTGGCCTGGCAGGCAGGGCAGTGCCAAGCCAGGAATCTACAAACTGTGCTGGATCCTTCCAGAACGAAAGCTGCCAGCAACTAGGACCCTGCAAGTCCTTAGAGCCCCAGATGCCACCTGTCATCTGACACCCAGAGCCTGGGCCAATGACTTCGTTTTCCCCATGGAAAATGGCCTCCATTTCTGGCCACTCGCCCTGACCAAGAGGGTGGTGCCCAGCAAGAAATTTGCAAGCTTTGCTGGATTGCTCCAAATCTAAAGCTACCACTTGTTGTTGTTCTATTTCTCTAGAGTCCCATCATGCTGTTCTCAGATTGCTAAAGTCCATACCTCCTCGGTGTGTTCTTATGGCTGCAGATCTTCACAGCACAGACGCTTTCTTCTGCATGCTGTTCTTTCCCAGTTCAGGGCTCCTTCAAGGCTCTCCCTGAATGGCTACGCCGCCCCCTTTTATCCCAGTTCTCTTCAATGCTCACAGCTGCAGCCCATCAAGGACAACCAGGACCTGTGGGGCAAAGCCTCTAGACAGATATTCAAATAGAATCCATTTCCTCTACTCTAGCCAGTAAGTAGTACCCTACAAGTCCTCAGAACCCCAAAGGCCACCTTTCATCTGACACCCAGACCCTGGGGAAAGGACTTCTTTTTCCCATGGCAAATGGCCTCCCTTGGCAGCCACTCACCCTGGCAGAAAGTGGGAGCCTAGCTAGAATGATGCAATCGTTGCTGGATTTTTCCAAAAGAAAAGCTGCCAGCAACTAGGGCCCTGGAAGTACTTAGAGCCTCAAACGCCACCTTGAACATATTCCTGAGACCCTGGGGAAAGGACTTCGTTTTTCCCATGGAAAATGGCCTTCATTTGTGGCCACTTGGCCTGGCAGGCAGGGCAGTGCCAAGCCAGGAATCTACAAACTGTGCTGGATCCTTCCAGAACGAAAGCTGCCAGCAACTAGGACCCTGCAAGTCCTTAGAGCCCCAGATGCCACCTGTCATCTGACACCCAGAGCCTGGGCCAATGACTTCGTTTTCCCCATGGAAAATGGCCTCCATTTCTGGCCACTCGCCCTGACCAAGAGGGTGGTGCCCAGCAAGAAATTTGCAAGCTTTGCTGGATTGCTCCAAATCTAAAGCTGCCACTTGTTGTTCTTCTATTTCTCTAGAGTCCCATCATGCTGTTCTCAGATTGCTAAAGTCCATACCTCCTCGGTGTGTTCTTATGGCTGCAGATCTTCACAGCACAGACGCTTTCTTCTGCATGCTGTTCTTTCCCAGTTCAGGGCTCCTTCAAGGCTCTCCCTGAATGGCTAAGCCGCCCCCTTTTATCCCAGTTCTCTTCAATGCTCACAGCTGCAGCCCATCAAGGACAACCAGGACCTGTGGGGCAAAGCCTCTAGACAGATATTCAAATAGAATCCATTTCCTCTACTCTAGCCAGTAAGTACTACCCTACAAGTCCTCAGAACCCCAAAGGCCACCTTTCATCTGACACCCAGACCCTGGGGAAAGGACTTCTTTTTCCCATGGCAAATGGCCTCCCTTGGCAGCCACTCACCCTGGCAGAAAGTGGGAGCCTAGCTAGAATGATGCAATCGTTGCTGGATTTTTCCAAAAGAAAAGCTGCCAGCAACTAGGGCCCTGGAAGTACTTAGAGCCTCAAACGCCACCTTGAACATATTCCTGAGACCCTGGGGAAAGGACTTCGTTTTTCCCATGGAAAATGGCCTTCATTTGTGGCCACTTGGCCTGGCAGGCAGGGCAGTGCCAAGCCAGGAATCTACAAACTCTGCTGGATCCTTCCAGAACGAAAGCTGCCAGCAACTAGGACCCTGCAAGTCCTTAGAGCCCCAGATGCCACCTGTCATCTGACACCCAGAGCCTGGGCCAATGACTTCGTTTTCCCCATGGAAAATGGCCTCCATTTCTGGCCACTCGCCCTGACCAAGAGGGTGGTGCCCAGCAAGAAATTTGCAAGCTTTGCTGGATTGCTCCAAATCGAAAGCTGCCACTTGTTGTTCTTCTATTTCTCTAGAGTCCCATCATGCTGTTCTCAGATTGCTAAAGTCCATACCTCCTCGGTGTGTTCTTATGGCTGCAGATCTTCACAGCACAGACGCTTTCTTCTGCATGCTGTTCTTTCCCAGTTCAGGGCTCCTTCAAGGCTCTCCCTGAATGGCTACGCCGCCCCCTTTTATCCCAGTTCTCTTCAATGCTCACAGCTGCAGCCCATCAAGGACAACCAGGACCTGTGGGGCAAAGCCTCTAGACAGATATTCAAATAGAATCCATTTCCTCTACTCTAGCCAGTAAGTACTACCCTACAAGTCCTCAGAACCCCAAAGGCCACCTTTCATCTGACACCCAGACCCTGGGGAAAGGACTTCTTTTTCCCATGGCAAATGGCCTCCCTTGGCAGCCACTCACCCTGGCAGAAAGTGGGAGCCTAGCTAGAATGATGCAATCGTTGCTGGATTTTTCCAAAAGAAAAGCTGGCAGCAACTAGGGCCCTGGAAGTACTTAGAGCCTCAAACGCCACCTTGAACATATTCCTGAGACCCTGGGGAAAGGACTTCGTTTTTCCCATGGGAAATGGCCTTCATTTGTGGCCACTTGGCCTGGCAGGCAGGGCAGTGCCAAGCCAGGAATCTACAAACTGTGCTGGATCCTTCCAGAACGAAAGCTGCCAGCAACTAGGACCCTGCAAGTCCTTAGAGCCCCAGATGCCACCTGTCATCTGACACCCAGAGCCTGGGCCAATGACTTCGTTTTCCCCATGGAAAATGGCCTCCATTTCTGGCCACTCGCCCTGACCAAGAGGGTGGTGCCCAGCAAGAAATTTGCAAGCTTTGCTGGATTGCTCCAAATCGAAAGCTGCCACTTGTTGTTCTTCTATTTCTCTAGAGTCCCATCATGCTGTTCTCAGATTGCTAAAGTCCATACCTCCTCGGTGTGTTCTTATGGCTGCAGATCTTCACAGCACAGACGCTTTCTTCTGCATGCTGTTCTTTCCCAGTTCAGGGCTCCTTCAAGGCTCTCCCTGAATGGCTAAGCCGCCCCCTTTTATCCCAGTTCTCTTCAATGCTCACAGCTGCAGCCCATCAAGGACAACCAGGACCTGTGGGGCAAAGCCTCTAGACAGATATTCAAATAGAATCCATTTCCTCTACTCTAGCCAGTAAGTACTACCCTACAAGTCCTCAGAACCCCAAAGGCCACCTTTCATCTGACACCCAGACCCTGGGGAAAGGACTTCTTTTTCCCATGGCAAATGGCCTCCCTTGGCAGCCACTCACCCTGGCAGAAAGTGGGAGCCTAGCTAGAATGATGCAATCGTTGCTGGATTTTTCCAAAAGAAAAGCTGCCAGCAACTAGGGCCCTGGAAGTACTTAGAGCCTCAAACGCCACCTTGAACATATTCCTGAGACCCTGGGGAAAGGACTTCGTTTTTCCCATGGAAAATGGCCTTCATTTGTGGCCACTTGGCCTGGCAGGCAGGGCAGTGCCAAGCCAGGAATCTACAAACTCTGCTGGATCCTTCCAGAACGAAAGCTGCCAGCAACTAGGACCCTGCAAGTCCTTAGAGCCCCAGATGCCACCAGTCATCTGACACCCAGAGCCTGGGCCAATGACTTCGTTTTCCCCATGGAAAATTGCCTCCATTTCTGGCCACTCGCCCTGACCAAGAGGGTGGTGCCCAGCAAGAAATTTGCAAGCTTTGCTGGATTGCTCCAAATCTAAAGCTGCCACTTGTTGTTGTTCTATTTCTCTAGAGTCCCATCATGCTGTTCTCAGATTGCTAAAGTCCATACCTCCTCGGTGTGTTCTTATGGCTGCAGATCTTCACAGCACAGACGCTTTCTTCTGCATGCTGTTCTTTCCCAGTTCAGGGCTCCTTCAAGGCTCTCCCTGAATGGCTAAGCCGCCCCCTTTTATCCCAGTTCTCTTCAATGCTCACAGCTGCAGCTCATCAAGGACAACCAGGACCTGTGGGACAGATATTCAAATAGAATCCATTTCCTCTACTCTAGCCAGTAAGTACTACCCTACAAGTCCTCAGAACCCCAAAGGCCACCTTTCATCTGACACCCAGACCCTGGGGAAAGGACTTCTTTTTCCCATGGCAAATGGCCTCCCTTGGCAGCCACTCACCCTGGCAGAAAGTGGGAGCCTAGCTAGAATGATGCAATCGTTGCTGGATTTTTCCAAAAGAAAAGCTGGCAGCAACTAGGGCCCTGGAAGTACTTAGAGCCTCAAACGCCACCTTGAACATATTCCTGAGACCCTGGGGAAAGGACTTCGTTTTTCCCATGGAAAATGGCCTTCATTTGTGGCCACTTGGCCTGGCAGGCAGGGCAGTGCCAAGCCAGGAATCTACAAACTCTGCTGGATCCTTCCAGAACGAAAGCTGCCAGCAACTAGGACCCTGCAAGTCCTTAGAGCCCCAGATGCCACCAGTCATCTGACACCCAGAGCCTGGGCCAATGACTTCGTTTTCCCCATGGAAAATGGCCTCCATTTCTGGCCACTCGCCCTGACCAAGAGGGTGGTGCCCAGCAAGAAATTTGCAAGCTTTGCTGGATTGCTCCAAATCTAAAGCTACCACTTGTTGTTGTTCTATTTCTCTAGAGTCCCATCATGCTGTTCTCAGATTGCTAAAGTCCATACCTCCTCGGTGTGTTCTTATGGCTGCAGATCTTCACAGCACAGACGCTTTCTTCTGCATGCTGTTCTTTCCCAGTTCAGGGCTCCTTCAAGGCTCTCCCTGAATGGCTAAGCCGCCCCCTTTTATCCCAGTTCTCTTCAATGCTCACAGCTGCAGCCCATCAAGGACAACCAGGACCTGTGGGGCAAAGCCTCTAGACAGATATTCAAATAGAATCCATTTCCTCTACTCTAGCCAGTAAGTACTACCCTACAAGTCCTCAGAACCCCAAAGGCCACCTTTCATCTGACACCCAGACCCTGGGGAAAGGACTTCTTTTTCCCATGGCAAATGGCCTCCCTTGGCAGCCACTCACCCTGGCAGAAAGTGGGAGCCTAGCTAGAATGATGCAATCGTTGCTGGATTTTTCCAAAAGAAAAGCTGCCAGCAACTAGGGCCCTGGAAGTACTTAGAGCCTCAAACGCCACCTTGAACATATTCCTGAGACCCTGGGGAAAGGACTTCGTTTTTCCCATGGAAAATGGCCTTCATTTGTGGCCACTTGGCCTGGCAGGCAGGGCAGTGCCAAGCCAGGAATCTACAAACTCTGCTGGATCCTTCCAGAACGAAAGCTGCCAGCAACTAGGACCCTGCAAGTCCTTAGAGCCCCAGATGCCACCTGTCATCTGACACCCAGAGCCTGGGCCAATGACTTCGTTTTCCCCATGGAAAATGGCCTCCATTTCTGGCCACTCGCCCTGACCAAGAGGGTGGTGCCCAGCAAGAAATTTGCAAGCTTTGCTGGATTGCTCCAAATCGAAAGCTGCCACTTGTTGTTCTTCTATTTCTCTAGAGTCCCATCATGCTGTTCTCAGATTGCTAAAGTCCATACCTCCTCGGTGTGTTCTTATGGCTGCAGATCTTCACAGCACAGACGCTTTCTTCTGCATGCTGTTCTTTCCCAGTTCAGGGCTCCTTCAAGGCTCTCCCTGAATGGCTACGCCGCCCCCTTTTATCCCAGTTCTCTTCAATGCTCACAGCTGCAGCCCATCAAGGACAACCAGGACCTGTGGGGCAAAGCCTCTAGACAGATATTCAAATAGAATCCATTTCCTCTACTCTAGCCAGTAAGTACTACCCTACAAGTCCTCAGAACCCCAAAGGCCACCTTTCATCTGACACCCAGACCCTGGGGAAAGGACTTCTTTTTCCCATGGCAAATGGCCTCCCTTGGCAGCCACTCACCCTGGCAGAAAGTGGGAGCCTAGCTAGAATGATGCAATCGTTGCTGGATTTTTCCAAAAGAAAAGCTGGCAGCAACTAGGGCCCTGGAAGTACTTAGAGCCTCAAACGCCACCTTGAACATATTCCTGAGACCCTGGGGAAAGGACTTCGTTTTTCCCATGGAAAATGGCCTTCATTTGTGGCCACTTGGCCTGGCAGGCAGGGCAGTGCCAAGCCAGGAATCTACAAACTGTGCTGGATCCTTCCAGAACGAAAGCTGCCAGCAACTAGGACCCTGCAAGTCCTTAGAGCCCCAGATGCCACCTGTCATCTGACACCCAGAGCCTGGGCCAATGACTTCGTTTTCCCCATGGAAAATGGCCTCCATTTCTGGCCACTCGCCCTGACCAAGAGGGTGGTGCCCAGCAAGAAATTTGCAAGCTTTGCTGGATTGCTCCAAATCGAAAGCTGCCACTTGTTGTTCTTCTATTTCTCTAGAGTCCCATCATGCTGTTCTCAGATTGCTAAAGTCCATACCTCCTCGGTGTGTTCTTATGGCTGCAGATCTTCACAGCACAGACGCTTTCTTCTGCATGCTGTTCTTTCCCAGTTCAGGGCTCCTTCAAGGCTCTCCCTGAATGGCTACGCCGCCCCCTTTTATCCCAGTTCTCTTCAATGCTCACAGCTGCAGCCCATCAAGGACAACCAGGACCTGTGGGGCAAAGCCTCTAGACAGATATTCAAATAGAATCCATTTCCTCTACTCTAGCCAGTAAGTACTACCCTACAAGTCCTCAGAACCCCAAAGGCCACCTTTCATCTGACACCCAGACCCTGGGGAAAGGACTTCTTTTTCCCATGGCAAATGGCCTCCCTTGGCAGCCACTCACCCTGGCAGAAAGTGGGAGCCTAGCTAGAATGATGCAATCGTTGCTGGATTTTTCCAAAAGAAAAGCTGCCAGCAACTAGGGCCCTGGAAGTACTTAGAGCCTCAAACGCCACCTTGAACATATTCCTGAGACCCTGGGGAAAGGACTTCGTTTTTCCCATGGGAAATGGCCTTCATTTGTGGCCACTTGGCCTGGCAGGCAGGGCAGTGCCAAGCCAGGAATCTACAAACTGTGCTGGATCCTTCCAGAACGAAAGCTGCCAGCAACTAGGACCCTGCAAGTCCTTAGAGCCCCAGATGCCACCTGTCATCTGACACCCAGAGCCTGGGCCAATGACTTCGTTTTCCCCATGGAAAATGGCCTCCATTTCTGGCCACTCGCCCTGACCAAGAGGGTGGTGCCCAGCAAGAAATTTGCAAGCTTTGCTGGATTGCTCCAAATCGAAAGCTGCCACTTGTTGTTCTTCTATTTCTCTAGAGTCCCATCATGCTGTTCTCAGATTGCTAAAGTCCATACCTCCTCGGTGTGTTCTTATGGCTGCAGATCTTCACAGCACAGACGCTTTCTTCTGCATGCTGTTCTTTCCCAGTTCAGGGCTCCTTCAAGGCTCTCCCTGAATGGCTACGCCGCCCCCTTTTATCCCAGTTCTCTTCAATGCTCACAGCTGCAGCCCATCAAGGACAACCAGGACCTGTGGGGCAAAGCCTCTAGACAGATATTCAAATAGAATCCATTTCCTCTACTCTAGCCAGTAAGTACTACCCTACAAGTCCTCAGAACCCCAAAGGCCACCTTTCATCTGACACCCAGACCCTGGGGAAAGGACTTCTTTTTCCCATGGCAAATGGCCTCCCTTGGCAGCCACTCACCCTGGCAGAAAGTGGGAGCCTAGCTAGAATGATGCAATCGTTGCTGGATTTTTCCAAAAGAAAAGCTGCCAGCAACTAGGGCCCTGGAAGTACTTAGAGCCTCAAACGCCACCTTGAACATATTACTGAGACCCTGGGGAAAGGACTTCTTTTTCCCATGGAAAATGGCCTTCATTTGTGGCCACTTGGCCTGGCAGGCAGGGCAGTGCCAAGCCAGGAATCTACAAACTCTGCTGGATCCTTCCAGAACGAAAGCTGCCAGCAACTAGGACCCTGCAAGTCCTTAGAGCCCCAGATGCCACCAGTCATCTGACACCCAGAGCCTGGGCCAATGACTTTGTTTTCCCCATGGAAAATTGCCTCCATTTCTGGCCACTCGCCCTGACCAAGAGGGTGGTGCCCAGCAAGAAATTTGCAAGCTTTGCTGGATTGCTCCAAATCTAAAGCTGCCACTTGTTGTTCTTCTATTTCTCTAGAGTCCCATCATGCTGTTCTCAGATTGCTAAAGTCCATACCTCCTCGGTGTGTTCTTATGGCTGCAGATCTTCACAGCACAGACGCTTTCTTCTGCATGCTGTTCTTTCCCAGTTCAGGGCTCCTTCAAGGCTCTCCCTGAATGGCTAAGCCGCCCCCTTTTATCCCAGTTCTCTTCAATGCTCACAGCTGCAGCTCATGAAGGACAACCAGGACCTGTGGGACAGATATTCAAATAGAATCCATTTCCTCTACTCTAGCCAGTAAGTACTACCCTACAAGTCCTCAGAACCCCAAAGGCCACCTTTCATCTGACACCCAGACCCTGGGGAAAGGACTTCTTTTTCCCATGGCAAATGGCCTCCCTTGGCAGCCACTCACCCTGGCAGAAAGTGGGAGCCTAGCTAGAATGATGCAATCGTTGCTGGATTTTTCCAAAAGAAAAGCTGGCAGCAACTAGGGCCCTGGAAGTACTTAGAGCCTCAAACGCCACCTTGAACATATTCCTGAGACCCTGGGGAAAGGACTTCGTTTTTCCCATGGAAAATGGCCTTCATTTGTGGCCACTTGGCCTGGCAGGCAGGGCAGTGCCAAGCCAGGAATCTACAAACTGTGTTGGATCCTTCCAGAACGAAAGCTGCCAGCAACTAGGACCCTGCAAGTCCTTAGAGCCCCAGATGCCACCAGTCATCTGACACCCAGAGCCTGGGCCAATGACTTCGTTTTCCCCATGGAAAATGGCCTCCATTTCTGGCCACTCGCCCTGACCAAGAGGGTGGTGCCCAGCAAGAAATTTGCAAGCTTTGCTGGATTGCTCCAAATCGAAAGCTACCACTTGTTGTTGTTCTATTTCTCTAGAGTCCCATCATGCTGTTCTCAGATTGCTAAAGTCCATACCTCCTCGGTGTGTTCTTATGGCTGCAGATCTTCACAGCACAGACGCTTTCTTCTGCATGCTGTTCTTTCCCAGTTCAGGGCTCCTTCAAGGCTCTCCCTGAATGGCTAAGCCGCCCCCTTTTATCCCAGTTCTCTTCAATGCTCACAGCTGCAGCCCATCAAGGACAACCAGGACCTGTGGGGCAAAGCCTCTAGACAGATATTCAAATAGAATCCATTTCCTCTACTCTAGCCAGTAAGTACTACCCTACAAGTCCTCAGAACCCCAAAGGCCACCTTTCATCTGACACCCAGACCCTGGGGAAAGGACTTCTTTTTCCCATGGCAAATGGCCTCCCTTGGCAGCCACTCACCCTGGCAGAAAGTGGGAGCCTAGCTAGAATGATGCAATCGTTGCTGGATTTTTCCAAAAGAAAAGCTGGCAGCAACTAGGGCCCTGGAAGTACTTAGAGCCTCAAACGCCACCTTGAACATATTCCTGAGACCCTGGGGAAAGGACTTCGTTTTTCCCATGGAAAATGGCCTTCATTTCTGGCCACTCTGCCTGGCAGGCAGGGCAGTGCCAAGCCAGGAATCTACAAACTGTGCTGGATCCTTCCAGAACGAAAGCTGCCAGCAACTAGGACCCTGCAAGTCCTTACAGCCCCAGATGCCACCAGTCATCTGACACCCAGAGCCTGGGCCAATGACTTCGTTTTCCCCATGGAAAATGGCCTCCATTTCTGGCCACTCGCCCTGACCAAGAGGGTGGTGCCCAGCAAGAAATTTGCAAGCTTTGCTGGATTGCTCCAAATCTAAAGCTACCACTTGTTGTTGTTCTATTTCTCTAGAGTCCCATCATGCTGTTCTCAGATTGCTAAAGTCCATACCTCCTCGGTGTGTTCTTATGGCTGCAGATCTTCACAGCACAGACGCTTTCTTCTGCATGCTGTTCTTTCCCAGTTCAGGGCTCCTTCAAGGCTCTCCCTGAATGGCTAAGCCGCCCCCTTTTATCCCAGTTCTCTTCAATGCTCACAGCTGCAGCCCATCAAGGACAACCAGGACCTGTGGGACAGATATTCAAATAGAATCCATTTCCTCTACTCTAGCCAGTAAGTAGTACCCTACAAGTCCTCAGAACCCCAAAGGCCACCTTTCATCTGACACCCAGACCCTGGGGAAAGGACTTCTTTTTCCCATGGCAAATGGCCTCCCTTGGCAGCCACTCACCCTGGCAGAAAGTGGGAGCCTAGCTAGAATGATGCAATCGTTGCTGGATTTTTCCAAAAGAAAAGCTGCCAGCAACTAGGGCCCTGGAAGTACTTAGAGCCTCAAACGCCACCTTGAACATATTCCTGAGACCCTGGGGAAAGGACTTCGTTTTTCCCATGGAAAATGGCCTTCATTTGTGGCCACTTGGCCTGGCAGGCAGGGCAGTGCCAAGCCAGGAATCTACAAACTCTGCTGGATCCTTCCAGAATGAAAGCTGCCAGCAACTAGGACCCTGCAAGTCCTTACAGCCCCAGATGCCACCAGTCATCTGACACCCAGAGCCTGGGCCAATGACTTCGTTTTCCCCATGGAAAATGGCCTCCATTTCTGGCCACTCGCCCTGACCAAGAGGGTGGTGCCCAGCAAGAAATTTGCAAGCTTTGCTGGATTGCTCCAAATCGAAAGCTGCCACTTGTTGTTGTTCTATTTCTCTAGAGTCCCATCATGCTGTTCTCAGATTGCTAAAGTCCATACCTCCTCGGTGTGTTCTTATGGCTGCAGATCTTCACAGCACAGACGCTTTCTTCTGCATGCTGTTCTTTCCCAGTTCAGGGCTCCTTCAAGGCTCTCCCTGAATGGCTAAGCCGCCCCCTTTTATCCCAGTTCTCTTCAATGCTCACAGCTGCAGCCCATCAAGGACAACCAGGACCTGTGGGGCAAAGCCTCTAGACAGATATTCAAATAGAATCCATTTCCTCTACTCTAGCCAGTAAGTAGTACCCTACAAGTCCTCAGAACCCCAAAGGCCACCTTTCATCTGACACCCAGACCCTGGGGAAAGGACTTCTTTTTCCCATGGCAAATGGCCTCCCTTGGCAGCCACTCACCCTGGCAGAAAGTGGGAGCCTAGCTAGAATGATGCAATCGTTGCTGGATTTTTCCAAAAGAAAAGCTGGCAGCAACTAGGGCCCTGGAAGTACTTAGAGCCTCAAACGCCACCTTGAACATATTCCTGAGACCCTGGGGAAAGGACTTCGTTTTTCCCATGGAAAATGGCCTTCATTTGTGGCCACTTGGCCTGGCAGGCAGGGCAGTGCCAAGCCAGGAATCTACAAACTGTGTTGGATCCTTCCAGAACGAAAGCTGCCAGCAACTAGGACCCTGCAAGTCCTTACAGCCCCAGATGCCACCAGTCATCTGACACCCAGAGCCTGGGCCAATGACTTCGTTTTCCCCATGGAAAATGGCCTCCATTTCTGGCCACTCGCCCTGACCAAGAGGGTGGTGCCCAGCAAGAAATTTGCAAGCTTTGCTGGATTGCTCCAAATCTAAAGCTACCACTTGTTGTTGTTCTATTTCTCTAGAGTCCCATCATGCTGTTCTCAGATTGCTAAAGTCCATACCTCCTCGGTGTGTTCTTATGGCTGCAGATCTTCACAGCACAGACGCTTTCTTCTGCATGCTGTTCTTTCCCAGTTCAGGGCTCCTTCAAGGCTCTCCCTGAATGGCTAAGCCGCCCCCTTTTATCCCAGTTCTCTTCAATGCTCACAGCTGCAGCCCATCAAGGACAACCAGGACCTGTGGGGCAAAGCCTCTAGACAGATATTCAAATAGAATCCATTTCCTCTACTCTAGCCAGTAAGTACTACCCTACAAGTCCTCAGAACCCCAAAGGCCACCTTTCATCTGACACCCAGACCCTGGGGAAAGGACTTCTTTTTCCCATGGCAAATGGCCTCCCTTGGCAGCCACTCACCCTGGCAGAAAGTGGGAGCCTAGCTAGAATGATGCAATCGTTGCTGGATTTTTCCAAAAGAAAAGCTGCCAGCAACTAGGGCCCTGGAAGTACTTAGAGCCTCAAACGCCACCTTGAACATATTACTGAGACCCTGGGGAAAGGACTTCGTTTTTCCCATGGAAAATGGCCTTCATTTGTGGCCACTTGGCCTGGCAGGCAGGGCAGTGCCAAGCCAGGAATCTACAAACTGTGCTGGATCCTTCCAGAACGAAAGCTGCCAGCAACTAGGACCCTGCAAGTCCTTACAGCCCCAGATGCCACCAGTCATCTGACACCCAGAGCCTGGGCCAATGACTTCGTTTTCCCCATGGAAAATGGCCTCCATTTCTGGCCACTCGCCCTGACCAAGAGGGTGGTGCCCAGCAAGAAATTTGCAAGCTTTGCTGGATTGCTCCAAATCGAAAGCTGCCACTTGTTGTTGTTCTATTTCTCTAGAGTCCCATCATGCTGTTCTCAGATTGCTAAAGTCCATACCTCCTCGGTGTGTTCTTATGGCTGCAGATCTTCACAGCACAGACGCTTTCTTCTGCATGCTGTTCTTTCCCAGTTCAGGGCTCCTTCAAGGCTCTCCCTGAATGGCTAAGCCGCCCCCTTTTATCCCAGTTCTCTTCAATGCTCACAGCTGCAGCCCATCAAGGACAACCAGGACCTGTGGGACAGATATTCAAATAGAATCCATTTCCTCTACTCTAGCCAGTAAGTACTACCCTACAAGTCCTCAGAACCCCAAAGGCCACCTTTCATCTGACACCCAGACCCTGGGGAAAGGACTTCTTTTTCCCATGGCAAATGGCCTCCCTTGGCAGCCACTCACCCTGGCAGAAAGTGGGAGCCTAGCTAGAATGATGCAATCGTTGCTGGATTTTTCCAAAAGAAAAGCTGCCAGCAACTAGGGCCCTGGAAGTACTTAGAGCCTCAAACGCCACCTTGAACATATTCCTGAGACCCTGGGGAAAGGACTTCGTTTTTCCCATGGAAAATGGCCTTCATTTCTGGCCACTCTGCCTGGCAGGCAGGGCAGTGCCAAGCCAGGAATCTACAAACTCTGCTGGATCCTTCCAGAACGAAAGCTGCCAGCAACTAGGACCCTGCAAGTCCTTACAGCCCCAGATGCCACCAGTCATCTGACACCCAGAGCCTGGGCCAATGACTTCGTTTTCCCCATGGAAAATGGCCTCCATTTCTGGCCACTCGCCCTGACCAAGAGGGTGGTGCCCAGCAAGAAATTTGCAAGCTTTGCTGGATTGCTCCAAATCTAAAGCTACCACTTGTTGTTGTTCTATTTCTCTAGAGTCCCATCATGCTGTTCTCAGATTGCTAAAGTCCATACCTCCTCGGTGTGTTCTTATGGCTGCAGATCTTCACAGCACAGACGCTTTCTTCTGCATGCTGTTCTTTCCCAGTTCAGGGCTCCTTCAAGGCTCTCCCTGAATGGCTAAGCCGCCCCCTTTTATCCCAGTTCTCTTCAATGCTCACAGCTGCAGCCCATCAAGGACAACCAGGACCTGTGGGACAGATATTCAAATAGAATCCATTTCCTCTACTCTAGCCAGTAAGTAGTACCCTACAAGTCCTCAGAACCCCAAAGGCCACCTTTCATCTGACACCCAGACCCTGGGGAAAGGACTTCTTTTTCCCATGGCAAATGGCCTCCCTTGGCAGCCACTCACCCTGGCAGAAAGTGGGAGCCTAGCTAGAATGATGCAATCGTTGCTGGATTTTTCCAAAAGAAAAGCTGGCAGCAACTAGGGCCCTGGAAGTACTTAGAGCCTCAAACGCCACCTTGAACATATTCCTGAGACCCTGGGGAAAGGACTTCGTTTTTCCCATGGAAAATGGCCTTCATTTGTGGCCACTTGGCCTGGCAGGCAGGGCAGTGCCAAGCCAGGAATCTACAAACTCTGCTGGATCCTTCCAGAACGAAAGCTGCCAGCAACTAGGACCCTGCAAGTCCTTAGAGCCCCAGATGCCACCAGTCATCTGACACCCAGAGCCTGGGCCAATGACTTCGTTTTCCCCATGGAAAATGGCCTCCATTTCTGGCCACTCGCCCTGACCAAGAGGGTGGTGCCCAGCAAGAAATTTGCAAGCTTTGCTGGATTGCTCCAAATCGAAAGCTGCCACTTGTTGTTGTTCTATTTCTCTAGAGTCCCATCATGCTGTTCTCAGATTGCTAAAGTCCATACCTCCTCGGTGTGTTCTTATGGCTGCAGATCTTCACAGCACAGACGCTTTCTTCTGCATGCTGTTCTTTCCCAGTTCAGGGCTCCTTCAAGGCTCTCCCTGAATGGCTAAGCCGCCCCCTTTTATCCCAGTTCTCTTCAATGCTCACAGCTGCAGCCCATCAAGGACAACCAGGACCTGTGGGGCAAAGCCTCTAGACAGATATTCAAATAGAATCCATTTCCTCTACTCTAGCCAGTAAGTAGTACCCTACAAGTCCTCAGAACCCCAAAGGCCACCTTTCATCTGACACCCAGACCCTGGGGAAAGGACTTCTTTTTCCCATGGCAAATGGCCTCCCTTGGCAGCCACTCACCCTGGCAGAAAGTGGGAGCCTAGCTAGAATGATGCAATCGTTGCTGGATTTTTCCAAAAGAAAAGCTGCCAGCAACTAGGGCCCTGGAAGTACTTAGAGCCTCAAACGCCACCTTGAACATATTCCTGAGACCCTGGGGAAAGGACTTCGTTTTTCCCATGGAAAATGGCCTTCATTTGTGGCCACTTGGCCTGGCAGGCAGGGCAGTGCCAAGCCAGGAATCTACAAACTGTGTTGGATCCTTCCAGAACGAAAGCTGCCAGCAACTAGGACCCTGCAAGTCCTTAGAGCCCCAGATGCCACCAGTCATCTGACACCCAGAGCCTGGGCCAATGACTTCGTTTTCCCCATGGAAAATGGCCTCCATTTCTGGCCACTCGCCCTGACCAAGAGGGTGGTGCCCAGCAAGAAATTTGCAAGCTTTGCTGGATTGCTCCAAATCTAAAGCTACCACTTGTTGTTGTTCTATTTCTCTAGAGTCCCATCATGCTGTTCTCAGATTGCTAAAGTCCATACCTCCTCGGTGTGTTCTTATGGCTGCAGATCTTCACAGCACAGACGCTTTCTTCTGCATGCTGTTCTTTCCCAGTTCAGGGCTCCTTCAAGGCTCTCCCTGAATGGCTAAGCCGCCCCCTTTTATCCCAGTTCTCTTCAATGCTCACAGCTGCAGCCCATCAAGGACAACCAGGACCTGTGGGGCAAAGCCTCTAGACAGATATTCAAATAGAATCCATTTCCTCTACTCTAGCCAGTAAGTACTACCCTACAAGTCCTCAGAACCCCAAAGGCCACCTTTCATCTGACACCCAGACCCTGGGGAAAGGACTTCTTTTTCCCATGGCAAATGGCCTCCCTTGGCAGCCACTCACCCTGGCAGAAAGTGGGAGCCTAGCTAGAATGATGCAATCGTTGCTGGATTTTTCCAAAAGAAAAGCTGCCAGCAACTAGGGCCCTGGAAGTACTTAGAGCCTCAAACGCCACCTTGAACATATTACTGAGACCCTGGGGAAAGGACTTCGTTTTTCCCATGGAAAATGGCCTTCATTTCTGGCCACTCTGCCTGGCAGGCAGGGCAGTGCCAAGCCAGGAATCTACAAACTGTGCTGGATCCTTCCAGAACGAAAGCTGCCAGCAACTAGGACCCTGCAAGTCCTTACAGCCCCAGATGCCACCAGTCATCTGACACCCAGAGCCTGGGCCAATGACTTCGTTTTCCCCATGGAAAATGGCCTCCATTTCTGGCCACTCGCCCTGACCAAGAGGGTGGTGCCCAGCAAGAAATTTGCAAGCTTTGCTGGATTGCTCCAAATCGAAAGCTGCCACTTGTTGTTGTTCTATTTCTCTAGAGTCCCATCATGCTGTTCTCAGATTGCTAAAGTCCATACCTCCTCGGTGTGTTCTTATGGCTGCAGATCTTCACAGCACAGACGCTTTCTTCTGCATGCTGTTCTTTCCCAGTTCAGGGCTCCTTCAAGGCTCTCCCTGAATGGCTAAGCCGCCCCCTTTTATCCCAGTTCTCTTCAATGCTCACAGCTGCAGCCCATCAAGGACAACCAGGACCTGTGGGACAGATATTCAAATAGAATCCATTTCCTCTACTCTAGCCAGTAAGTACTACCCTACAAGTCCTCAGAACCCCAAAGGCCACCTTTCATCTGACACCCAGACCCTGGGGAAAGGACTTCTTTTTCCCATGGCAAATGGCCTCCCTTGGCAGCCACTCACCCTGGCAGAAAGTGGGAGCCTAGCTAGAATGATGCAATCGTTGCTGGATTTTTCCAAAAGAAAAGCTGCCAGCAACTAGGGCCCTGGAAGTACTTAGAGCCTCAAACGCCACCTTGAACATATTCCTGAGACCCTGGGGAAAGGACTTCGTTTTTCCCATGGAAAATGGCCTTCATTTCTGGCCACTCTGCCTGGCAGGCAGGGCAGTGCCAAGCCAGGAATCTACAAACTCTGCTGGATCCTTCCAGAACGAAAGCTGCCAGCAACTAGGACCCTGCAAGTCCTTACAGCCCCAGATGCCACCAGTCATCTGACACCCAGAGCCTGGGCCAATGACTTCGTTTTCCCCATGGAAAATGGCCTCCATTTCTGGCCACTCGCCCTGACCAAGAGGGTGGTGCCCAGCAAGAAATTTGCAAGCTTTGCTGGATTGCTCCAAATCTAAAGCTACCACTTGTTGTTGTTCTATTTCTCTAGAGTCCCATCATGCTGTTCTCAGATTGCTAAAGTCCATACCTCCTCGGTGTGTTCTTATGGCTGCAGATCTTCACAGCACAGACGCTTTCTTCTGCATGCTGTTCTTTCCCAGTTCAGGGCTCCTTCAAGGCTCTCCCTGAATGGCTACGCCGCCCCCTTTTATCCCAGTTCTCTTCAATGCTCACAGCTGCAGCCCATCAAGGACAACCAGGACCTGTGGGACAGATATTCAAATAGAATCCATTTCCTCTACTCTAGCCAGTAAGTAGTACCCTACAAGTCCTCAGAACCCCAAAGGCCACCGTTCATCTGACACCCAGACCCTGGGGAAAGGACTTCTTTTTCCCATGGAAAATGGCCTTCATTTGTGGCCACTTGGCCTGGCAGGCAGGGCAGTGCCAAGCCAGGAATCTACAAACTCTGCTGGATCCTTCCAGAACGAAAGCTGCCAGCAACTAGGACCCTGCAAGTCCTTAGAGCCCCAGATGCCACCAGTCATCTGACACCCAGAGCCTGGGCCAATGACTTCGTTTTCCCCATGGAAAATGGCCTCCATTTCTGGCCACTCGCCCTGACCAAGAGGGTGGTGCCCAGCAAGAAATTTGCAAGCTTTGCTGGATTGCTCCAAATCTAAAGCTACCACTTGTTGTTGTTCTATTTCTCTAGAGTCCCATCATGCTGTTCTCAGATTGCTAAAGTCCATACCTCCTCGGTGTGTTCTTATGGCTGCAGATCTTCACAGCACAGACGCTTTCTTCTGCATGCTGTTCTTTCCCAGTTCAGGGCTCCTTCAAGGCTCTCCCTGAATGGCTAAGCCGCCCCCTTTTATCCCAGTTCTCTTCAATGCTCACAGCTGCAGCCCATCAAGGACAACCAGGACCTGTGGGGCAAAGCCTCTAGACAGATATTCAAATAGAATCCATTTCCTCTACTCTAGCCAGTAAGTACTACCCTACAAGTCCTCAGAACCCCAAAGGCCACCTTTCATCTGACACCCAGACCCTGGGGAAAGGACTTCTTTTTCCCATGGCAAATGGCCTCCCTTGGCAGCCACTCACCCTGGCAGAAAGTGGGAGCCTAGCTAGAATGATGCAATCGTTGCTGGATTTTTCCAAAAGAAAAGCTGCCAGCAACTAGGGCCCTGGAAGTACTTAGAGCCTCAAACGCCACCTTGAACATATTACTGAGACCCTGGGGAAAGGACTTCGTTTTTCCCATGGAAAATGGCCTTCATTTGTGGCCACTTGGCCTGGCAGGCAGGGCAGTGCCAAGCCAGGAATCTACAAACTGTGCTGGATCCTTCCAGAACGAAAGCTGCCAGCAACTAGGACCCTGCAAGTCCTTAGAGCCCCAGATGCCACCAGTCATCTGACACCCAGAGCCTGGGCCAATGACTTCGTTTTCCCCATGGAAAATGGCCTCCATTTCTGGCCACTCGCCCTGACCAAGAGGGTGGTGCCCAGCAAGAAATTTGCAAGCTTTGCTGGATTGCTCCAAATCGAAAGCTGCCACTTGTTGTTGTTCTATTTCTCTAGAGTCCCATCATGCTGTTCTCAGATTGCTAAAGTCCATACCTCCTCGGTGTGTTCTTATGGCTGCAGATCTTCACAGCACAGACGCTTTCTTCTGCATGCTGTTCTTTCCCAGTTCAGGGCTCCTTCAAGGCTCTCCCTGAATGGCTAAGCCGCCCCCTTTTATCCCAGTTCTCTTCAATGCTCACAGCTGCAGCCCATCAAGGACAACCAGGACCTGTGGGACAGATATTCAAATAGAATCCATTTCCTCTACTCTAGCCAGTAAGTACTACCCTACAAGTCCTCAGAACCCCAAAGGCCACCTTTCATCTGACACCCAGACCCTGGGGAAAGGACTTCTTTTTCCCATGGCAAATGGCCTCCCTTGGCAGCCACTCACCCTGGCAGAAAGTGGGAGCCTAGCTAGAATGATGCAATCGTTGCTGGATTTTTCCAAAAGAAAAGCTGCCAGCAACTAGGGCCCTGGAAGTACTTAGAGCCTCAAACGCCACCTTGAACATATTCCTGAGACCCTGGGGAAAGGACTTCGTTTTTCCCATGGAAAATGGCCTTCATTTCTGGCCACTCTGCCTGGCAGGCAGGGCAGTGCCAAGCCAGGAATCTACAAACTCTGCTGGATCCTTCCAGAACGAAAGCTGCCAGCAACTAGGACCCTGCAAGTCCTTACAGCCCCAGATGCCACCAGTCATCTGACACCCAGAGCCTGGGCCAATGACTTCGTTTTCCCCATGGAAAATGGCCTCCATTTCTGGCCACTCGCCCTGACCAAGAGGGTGGTGCCCAGCAAGAAATTTGCAAGCTTTGCTGGATTGCTCCAAATCTAAAGCTACCACTTGTTGTTGTTCTATTTCTCTAGAGTCCCATCATGCTGTTCTCAGATTGCTAAAGTCCATACCTCCTCGGTGTGTTCTTATGGCTGCAGATCTTCACAGCACAGACGCTTTCTTCTGCATGCTGTTCTTTCCCAGTTCAGGGCTCCTTCAAGGCTCTCCCTGAATGGCTAAGCCGCCCCCTTTTATCCCAGTTCTCTTCAATGCTCACAGCTGCAGCCCATCAAGGACAACCAGGACCTGTGGGACAGATATTCAAATAGAATCCATTTCCTCTACTCTAGCCAGTAAGTACTACCCTACAAGTCCTCAGAACCCCAAAGGCCACCTTTCATCTGACACCCAGACCCTGGGGAAAGGACTTCTTTTTCCCATGGCAAATGGCCTCCCTTGGCAGCCACTCACCCTGGCAGAAAGTGGGAGCCTAGCTAGAATGATGCAATCGTTGCTGGATTTTTCCAAAAGAAAAGCTGCCAGCAACTAGGGCCCTGGAAGTACTTAGAGCCTCAAACGCCACCTTGAACATATTACTGAGACCCTGGGGAAAGGACTTCATTTTTCCCATGGAAAATGGCCTTCATTTGTGGCCACTTGGCCTGGCAGGCAGGGCAGTGCCAAGCCAGGAATCTACAAACTGTGTTGGATCCTTCCAGAACGAAAGCTGCCAGCAACTAGGACCCTGCAAGTCCTTACAGCCCCAGATGCCACCAGTCATCTGACACCCAGAGCCTGGGCCAATGACTTCGTTTTCCCCATGGAAAATGGCCTCCATTTCTGGCCACTCGCCCTGACCAAGAGGGTGGTGCCCAGCAAGAAATTTGCAAGCTTTGCTGGATTGCTCCAAATCTAAAGCTACCACTTGTTGTTGTTCTATTTCTCTAGAGTCCCATCATGCTGTTCTCAGATTGCTAAAGTCCATACCTCCTCGGTGTGTTCTTATGGCTGCAGATCTTCACAGCACAGACGCTTTCTTCTGCATGCTGTTCTTTCCCAGTTCAGGGCTCCTTCAAGGCTCTCCCTGAATGGCTAAGCCGCCCCCTTTTATCCCAGTTCTCTTCAATGCTCACAGCTGCAGCCCATCAAGGACAACCAGGACCTGTGGGGCAAAGCCTCTAGACAGATATTCAAATAGAATCCATTTCCTCTACTCTAGCCAGTAAGTACTACCCTACAAGTCCTCAGAACCCCAAAGGCCACCTTTCATCTGACACCCAGACCCTGGGGAAAGGACTTCTTTTTCCCATGGCAAATGGCCTCCCTTGGCAGCCACTCACCCTGGCAGAAAGTGGGAGCCTAGCTAGAATGATGCAATCGTTGCTGGATTTTTCCAAAAGAAAAGCTGGCAGCAACTAGGGCCCTGGAAGTACTTAGAGCCTCAAACGCCACCTTGAACATATTACTGAGACCCTGGGGAAAGGACTTCGTTTTTCCCATGGAAAATGGCCTTCATTTCTGGCCACTTGGCCTGGCAGGCAGGGCAGTGCCAAGCCAGGAATCTACAAACTCTGCTGGATCCTTCCAGAACGAAAGCTGCCAGCAACTAGGACCCTGCAAGTCCTTACAGCCCCAGATGCCACCAGTCATCTGACACCCAGAGCCTGGGCCAATGACTTCGTTTTCCCCATGGAAAATGGCCTCCATTTCTGGCCACTCGCCCTGACCAAGAGGGTGGTGCCCAGCAAGAAATTTGCAAGCTTTGCTGGATTGCTCCAAATCGAAAGCTGCCACTTGTTGTTGTTCTATTTCTCTAGAGTCCCATCATGCTGTTCTCAGATTGCTAAAGTCCATACCTCCTCGGTGTGTTCTTATGGCTGCAGATCTTCACAGCACAGACGCTTTCTTCTGCATGCTGTTCTTTCCCAGTTCAGGGCTCCTTCAAGGCTCTCCCTGAATGGCTAAGCCGCCCCCTTTTATCCCAGTTCTCTTCAATGCTCACAGCTGCAGCCCATCAAGGACAACCAGGACCTGTGGGACAGATATTCAAATAGAATCCATTTCCTCTACTCTAGCCAGTAAGTACTACCCTACAAGTCCTCAGAACCCCAAAGGCCACCTTTCATCTGACACCCAGACCCTGGGGAAAGGACTTCTTTTTCCCATGGCAAATGGCCTCCCTTGGCAGCCACTCACCCTGGCAGAAAGTGGGAGCCTAGCTAGAATGATGCAATCGTTGCTGGATTTTTCCAAAAGAAAAGCTGCCAGCAACTAGGGCCCTGGAAGTACTTAGAGCCTCAAACGCCACCTTGAACATATTCCTGAGACCCTGGGGAAAGGACTTCGTTTTTCCCATGGAAAATGGCCTTCATTTGTGGCCACTTGGCCTGGCAGGCAGGGCAGTGCCAAGCCAGGAATCTACAAACTCTGCTGGATCCTTCCAGAACGAAAGCTGCCAGCAACTAGGACCCTGCAAGTCCTTACAGCCCCAGATGCCACCTGTCATCTGACACCCAGAGCCTGGGCCAATGACTTCGTTTTCCCCATGGAAAATGGCCTCCATTTCTGGCCACTCGCCCTGACCAAGAGGGTGGTGCCCAGCAAGAAATTTGCAAGCTTTGCTGGATTGCTCCAAATCGAAAGCTGCCACTTGTTGTTGTTCTATTTCTCTAGAGTCCCATCATGCTGTTCTCAGATTGCTAAAGTCCATACCTCCTCGGTGTGTTCTTATGGCTGCAGATCTTCACAGCACAGACGCTTTCTTCTGCATGCTGTTCTTTCCCAGTTCAGGGCTCCTTCAAGGCTCTCCCTGAATGGCTAAGCCGCCCCCTTTTATCCCAGTTCTCTTCAATGCTCACAGCTGCAGCCCATCAAGGACAACCAGGACCTGTGGGGCAAAGCCTCTAGACAGATATTCAAATAGAATCCATTTCCTCTACTCTAGCCAGTAAGTACTACCCTACAAGTCCTCAGAACCCCAAAGGCCACCTTTCATCTGACACCCAGACCCTGGGGAAAGGACTTCTTTTTCCCATGGCAAATGGCCTCCCTTGGCAGCCACTCACCCTGGCAGAAAGTGGGAGCCTAGCTAGAATGATGCAATCGTTGCTGGATTTTTCCAAAAGAAAAGCTGCCAGCAACTAGGGCCCTGGAAGTACTTAGAGCCTCAAACGCCACCTTGAACATATTCCTGAGACCCTGGGGAAAGGACTTCGTTTTTCCCATGGAAAATGGCCTTCATTTGTGGCCACTTGGCCTGGCAGGCAGGGCAGTGCCAAGCCAGGAATCTACAAACTGTGCTGGATCCTTCCAGAACGAAAGCTGCCAGCAACTAGGACCCTGCAAGTCCTTACAGCCCCAGATGCCACCAGTCATCTGACACCCAGAGCCTGGGCCAATGACTTCGTTTTCCCCATGGAAAATGGCCTCCATTTCTGGCCACTCGCCCTGACCAAGAGGGTGGTGCCCAGCAAGAAATTTGCAAGCTTTGCTGGATTGCTCCAAATCGAAAGCTACCACTTGTTGTTGTTCTATTTCTCTAGAGTCCCATCATGCTGTTCTCAGATTGCTAAAGTCCATACCTCCTCGGTGTGTTCTTATGGCTGCAGATCTTCACAGCACAGACGCTTTCTTCTGCATGCTGTTCTTTCCCAGTTCAGGGCTCCTTCAAGGCTCTCCCTGAATGGCTACGCCGCCCCCTTTTATCCCAGTTCTCTTCAATGCTCACAGCTGCAGCCCATCAAGGACAACCAGGACCTGTGGGACAGATATTCAAATAGAATCCATTTCCTCTACTCTAGCCAGTAAGTACTACCCTACAAGTCCTCAGAACCCCAAAGGCCACCTTTCATCTGACACCCAGACCCTGGGGAAAGGACTTCTTTTTCCCATGGCAAATGGCCTCCCTTGGCAGCCACTCACCCTGGCAGAAAGTGGGAGCCTAGCTAGAATGATGCAATCGTTGCTGGATTTTTCCAAAAGAAAAGCTGCCAGCAACTAGGGCCCTGGAAGTACTTAGAGCCTCAAACGCCACCTTGAACATATTCCTGAGACCCTGGGGAAAGGACTTCGTTTTTCCCATGGAAAATGGCCTTCATTTCTGGCCACTCTGCCTGGCAGGCAGGGCAGTGCCAAGCCAGGAATCTACAAACTCTGCTGGATCCTTCCAGAACGAAAGCTGCCAGCAACTAGGACCCTGCAAGTCCTTACAGCCCCAGATGCCACCAGTCATCTGACACCCAGAGCCTGGGCCAATGACTTCGTTTTCCCCATGGAAAATGGCCTCCATTTCTGGCCACTCGCCCTGACCAAGAGGGTGGTGCCCAGCAAGAAATTTGCAAGCTTTGCTGGATTGCTCCAAATCTAAAGCTACCACTTGTTGTTGTTCTATTTCTCTAGAGTCCCATCATGCTGTTCTCAGATTGCTAAAGTCCATACCTCCTCGGTGTGTTCTTATGGCTGCAGATCTTCACAGCACAGACGCTTTCTTCTGCATGCTGTTCTTTCCCAGTTCAGGGCTCCTTCAAGGCTCTCCCTGAATGGCTAAGCCGCCCCCTTTTATCCCAGTTCTCTTCAATGCTCACAGCTGCAGCCCATCAAGGACAACCAGGACCTGTGGGACAGATATTCAAATAGAATCCATTTCCTCTACTCTAGCCAGTAAGTAGTACCCTACAAGTCCTCAGAACCCCAAAGGCCACCTTTCATCTGACACCCAGACCCTGGGGAAAGGACTTCTTTTTCCCATGGCAAATGGCCTCCCTTGGCAGCCACTCACCCTGGCAGAAAGTGGGAGCCTAGCTAGAATGATGCAATCGTTGCTGGATTTTTCCAAAAGAAAAGCTGGCAGCAACTAGGGCCCTGGAAGTACTTAGAGCCTCAAACGCCACCTTGAACATATTACTGAGACCCTGGGGAAAGGACTTCATTTTTCCCATGGAAAATGGCCTTCATTTGTGGCCACTTGGCCTGGCAGGCAGGGCAGTGCCAAGCCAGGAATCTACAAACTGTGTTGGATCCTTCCAGAACGAAAGCTGCCAGCAACTAGGACCCTGCAAGTCCTTACAGCCCCAGATGCCACCAGTCATCTGACACCCAGAGCCTGGGCCAATGACTTCGTTTTCCCCATGGAAAATGGCCTCCATTTCTGGCCACTCGCCCTGACCAAGAGGGTGGTGCCCAGCAAGAAATTTGCAAGCTTTGCTGGATTGCTCCAAATCGAAAGCTGCCACTTGTTGTTGTTCTATTTCTCTAGAGTCCCATCATGCTGTTCTCAGATTGCTAAAGTCCATACCTCCTCGGTGTGTTCTTATGGCTGCAGATCTTCACAGCACAGACGCTTTCTTCTGCATGCTGTTCTTTCCCAGTTCAGGGCTCCTTCAAGGCTCTCCCTGAATGGCTAAGCCGCCCCCTTTTATCCCAGTTCTCTTCAATGCTCACAGCTGCAGCCCATCAAGGACAACCAGGACCTGTGGGGCAAAGCCTCTAGACAGATATTCAAATAGAATCCATTTCCTCTACTCTAGCCAGTAAGTACTACCCTACAAGTCCTCAGAACCCCAAAGGCCACCTTTCATCTGACACCCAGACCCTGGGGAAAGGACTTCTTTTTCCCATGGCAAATGGCCTCCCTTGGCAGCCACTCACCCTGGCAGAAAGTGGGAGCCTAGCTAGAATGATGCAATCGTTGCTGGATTTTTCCAAAAGAAAAGCTGCCAGCAACTAGGGCCCTGGAAGTACTTAGAGCCTCAAACGCCACCTTGAACATATTCCTGAGACCCTGGGGAAAGGACTTCGTTTTTCCCATGGAAAATGGCCTTCATTTGTGGCCACTTGGCCTGGCAGGCAGGGCAGTGCCAAGCCAGGAATCTACAAACTGTGCTGGATCCTTCCAGAACGAAAGCTGCCAGCAACTAGGACCCTGCAAGTCCTTACAGCCCCAGATGCCACCAGTCATCTGACACCCAGAGCCTGGGCCAATGACTTCGTTTTCCCCATGGAAAATGGCCTCCATTTCTGGCCACTCGCCCTGACCAAGAGGGTGGTGCCCAGCAAGAAATTTGCAAGCTTTGCT
Organism: Agelaius phoeniceus; assembly: GCF_051311805.1. Classification (NCBI taxonomy): domain Eukaryota; kingdom Metazoa; phylum Chordata; class Aves; order Passeriformes; family Icteridae; genus Agelaius; species Agelaius phoeniceus. The sequence continues at coordinate 68,294 of NW_027509885.1, read as the reverse complement.
GGATTGCTCCAAATCGAAAGCTACCACTTGTTGTTGTTCTATTTCTCTAGAGTCCCATCATGCTGTTCTCAGATTGCTAAAGTCCATACCTCCTCGGTGTGTTCTTATGGCTGCAGATCTTCACAGCACAGACGCTTTCTTCTGCATGCTGTTCTTTCCCAGTTCAGGGCTCCTTCAAGGCTCTCCCTGAATGGCTACGCCGCCCCCTTTTATCCCAGTTCTCTTCAATGCTCACAGCTGCAGCCCATCAAGGACAACCAGGACCTGTGGGACAGATATTCAAATAGAATCCATTTCCTCTACTCTAGCCAGTAAGTACTACCCTACAAGTCCTCAGAACCCCAAAGGCCACCTTTCATCTGACACCCAGACCCTGGGGAAAGGACTTCTTTTTCCCATGGCAAATGGCCTCCCTTGGCAGCCACTCACCCTGGCAGAAAGTGGGAGCCTAGCTAGAATGATGCAATCGTTGCTGGATTTTTCCAAAAGAAAAGCTGCCAGCAACTAGGGCCCTGGAAGTACTTAGAGCCTCAAACGCCACCTTGAACATATTCCTGAGACCCTGGGGAAAGGACTTCGTTTTTCCCATGGAAAATGGCCTTCATTTCTGGCCACTCTGCCTGGCAGGCAGGGCAGTGCCAAGCCAGGAATCTACAAACTCTGCTGGATCCTTCCAGAACGAAAGCTGCCAGCAACTAGGACCCTGCAAGTCCTTACAGCCCCAGATGCCACCAGTCATCTGACACCCAGAGCCTGGGCCAATGACTTCGTTTTCCCCATGGAAAATGGCCTCCATTTCTGGCCACTCGCCCTGACCAAGAGGGTGGTGCCCAGCAAGAAATTTGCAAGCTTTGCTGGATTGCTCCAAATCTAAAGCTACCACTTGTTGTTGTTCTATTTCTCTAGAGTCCCATCATGCTGTTCTCAGATTGCTAAAGTCCATACCTCCTCGGTGTGTTCTTATGGCTGCAGATCTTCACAGCACAGACGCTTTCTTCTGCATGCTGTTCTTTCCCAGTTCAGGGCTCCTTCAAGGCTCTCCCTGAATGGCTAAGCCGCCCCCTTTTATCCCAGTTCTCTTCAATGCTCACAGCTGCAGCCCATCAAGGACAACCAGGACCTGTGGGACAGATATTCAAATAGAATCCATTTCCTCTACTCTAGCCAGTAAGTAGTACCCTACAAGTCCTCAGAACCCCAAAGGCCACCTTTCATCTGACACCCAGACCCTGGGGAAAGGACTTCTTTTTCCCATGGCAAATGGCCTCCCTTGGCAGCCACTCACCCTGGCAGAAAGTGGGAGCCTAGCTAGAATGATGCAATCGTTGCTGGATTTTTCCAAAAGAAAAGCTGGCAGCAACTAGGGCCCTGGAAGTACTTAGAGCCTCAAACGCCACCTTGAACATATTACTGAGACCCTGGGGAAAGGACTTCATTTTTCCCATGGAAAATGGCCTTCATTTGTGGCCACTTGGCCTGGCAGGCAGGGCAGTGCCAAGCCAGGAATCTACAAACTGTGTTGGATCCTTCCAGAACGAAAGCTGCCAGCAACTAGGACCCTGCAAGTCCTTACAGCCCCAGATGCCACCAGTCATCTGACACCCAGAGCCTGGGCCAATGACTTCGTTTTCCCCATGGAAAATGGCCTCCATTTCTGGCCACTCGCCCTGACCAAGAGGGTGGTGCCCAGCAAGAAATTTGCAAGCTTTGCTGGATTGCTCCAAATCTAAAGCTACCACTTGTTGTTGTTCTATTTCTCTAGAGTCCCATCATGCTGTTCTCAGATTGCTAAAGTCCATACCTCCTCGGTGTGTTCTTATGGCTGCAGATCTTCACAGCACAGACGCTTTCTTCTGCATGCTGTTCTTTCCCAGTTCAGGGCTCCTTCAAGGCTCTCCCTGAATGGCTAAGCCGCCCCCTTTTATCCCAGTTCTCTTCAATGCTCACAGCTGCAGCCCATCAAGGACAACCAGGACCTGTGGGGCAAAGCCTCTAGACAGATATTCAAATAGAATCCATTTCCTCTACTCTAGCCAGTAAGTACTACCCTACAAGTCCTCAGAACCCCAAAGGCCACCTTTCATCTGACACCCAGACCCTGGGGAAAGGACTTCTTTTTCCCATGGCAAATGGCCTCCCTTGGCAGCCACTCACCCTGGCAGAAAGTGGGAGCCTAGCTAGAATGATGCAATCGTTGCTGGATTTTTCCAAAAGAAAAGCTGGCAGCAACTAGGGCCCTGGAAGTACTTAGAGCCTCAAACGCCACCTTGAACATATTACTGAGACCCTGGGGAAAGGACTTCATTTTTCCCATGGAAAATGGCCTTCATTTGTGGCCACTTGGCCTGGCAGGCAGGGCAGTGCCAAGCCAGGAATCTACAAACTGTGTTGGATCCTTCCAGAACGAAAGCTGCCAGCAACTAGGACCCTGCAAGTCCTTACAGCCCCAGATGCCACCAGTCATCTGACACCCAGAGCCTGGGCCAATGACTTCGTTTTCCCCATGGAAAATGGCCTCCATTTCTGGCCACTCGCCCTGACCAAGAGGGTGGTGCCCAGCAAGAAATTTGCAAGCTTTGCTGGATTGCTCCAAATCTAAAGCTACCACTTGTTGTTGTTCTATTTCTCTAGAGTCCCATCATGCTGTTCTCAGATTGCTAAAGTCCATACCTCCTCGGTGTGTTCTTATGGCTGCAGATCTTCACAGCACAGACGCTTTCTTCTGCATGCTGTTCTTTCCCAGTTCAGGGCTCCTTCAAGGCTCTCCCTGAATGGCTAAGCCGCCCCCTTTTATCCCAGTTCTCTTCAATGCTCACAGCTGCAGCCCATCAAGGACAACCAGGACCTGTGGGGCAAAGCCTCTAGACAGATATTCAAATAGAATCCATTTCCTCTACTCTAGCCAGTAAGTACTACCCTACAAGTCCTCAGAACCCCAAAGGCCACCTTTCATCTGACACCCAGACCCTGGGGAAAGGACTTCTTTTTCCCATGGCAAATGGCCTCCCTTGGCAGCCACTCACCCTGGCAGAAAGTGGGAGCCTAGCTAGAATGATGCAATCGTTGCTGGATTTTTCCAAAAGAAAAGCTGGCAGCAACTAGGGCCCTGGAAGTACTTAGAGCCTCAAACGCCACCTTGAACATATTACTGAGACCCTGGGGAAAGGACTTCGTTTTTCCCATGGAAAATGGCCTTCATTTCTGGCCACTTGGCCTGGCAGGCAGGGCAGTGCCAAGCCAGGAATCTACAAACTCTGCTGGATCCTTCCAGAACGAAAGCTGCCAGCAACTAGGACCCTGCAAGTCCTTACAGCCCCAGATGCCACCAGTCATCTGACACCCAGAGCCTGGGCCAATGACTTCGTTTTCCCCATGGAAAATGGCCTCCATTTCTGGCCACTCGCCCTGACCAAGAGGGTGGTGCCCAGCAAGAAATTTGCAAGCTTTGCTGGATTGCTCCAAATCGAAAGCTGCCACTTGTTGTTGTTCTATTTCTCTAGAGTCCCATCATGCTGTTCTCAGATTGCTAAAGTCCATACCTCCTCGGTGTGTTCTTATGGCTGCAGATCTTCACAGCACAGACGCTTTCTTCTGCATGCTGTTCTTTCCCAGTTCAGGGCTCCTTCAAGGCTCTCCCTGAATGGCTAAGCCGCCCCCTTTTATCCCAGTTCTCTTCAATGCTCACAGCTGCAGCCCATCAAGGACAACCAGGACCTGTGGGACAGATATTCAAATAGAATCCATTTCCTCTACTCTAGCCAGTAAGTACTACCCTACAAGTCCTCAGAACCCCAAAGGCCACCTTTCATCTGACACCCAGACCCTGGGGAAAGGACTTCTTTTTCCCATGGCAAATGGCCTCCCTTGGCAGCCACTCACCCTGGCAGAAAGTGGGAGCCTAGCTAGAATGATGCAATCGTTGCTGGATTTTTCCAAAAGAAAAGCTGCCAGCAACTAGGGCCCTGGAAGTACTTAGAGCCTCAAACGCCACCTTGAACATATTCCTGAGACCCTGGGGAAAGGACTTCGTTTTTCCCATGGAAAATGGCCTTCATTTGTGGCCACTTGGCCTGGCAGGCAGGGCAGTGCCAAGCCAGGAATCTACAAACTCTGCTGGATCCTTCCAGAACGAAAGCTGCCAGCAACTAGGACCCTGCAAGTCCTTACAGCCCCAGATGCCACCTGTCATCTGACACCCAGAGCCTGGGCCAATGACTTCGTTTTCCCCATGGAAAATGGCCTCCATTTCTGGCCACTCGCCCTGACCAAGAGGGTGGTGCCCAGCAAGAAATTTGCAAGCTTTGCTGGATTGCTCCAAATCTAAAGCTGCCACTTGTTGTTGTTCTATTTCTCTAGAGTCCCATCATGCTGTTCTCAGATTGCTAAAGTCCATACCTCCTCGGTGTGTTCTTATGGCTGCAGATCTTCACAGCACAGACGCTTTCTTCTGCATGCTGTTCTTTCCCAGTTCAGGGCTCCTTCAAGGCTCTCCCTGAATGGCTAAGCCGCCCCCTTTTATCCCAGTTCTCTTCAATGCTCACAGCTGCAGCCCATCAAGGACAACCAGGACCTGTGGGGCAAAGCCTCTAGACAGATATTCAAATAGAATCCATTTCCTCTACTCTAGCCAGTAAGTACTACCCTACAAGTCCTCAGAACCCCAAAGGCCACCTTTCATCTGACACCCAGACCCTGGGGAAAGGACTTCTTTTTCCCATGGCAAATGGCCTCCCTTGGCAGCCACTCACCCTGGCAGAAAGTGGGAGCCTAGCTAGAATGATGCAATCGTTGCTGGATTTTTCCAAAAGAAAAGCTGCCAGCAACTAGGGCCCTGGAAGTACTTAGAGCCTCAAACGCCACCTTGAACATATTCCTGAGACCCTGGGGAAAGGACTTCGTTTTTCCCATGGAAAATGGCCTTCATTTGTGGCCACTTGGCCTGGCAGGCAGGGCAGTGCCAAGCCAGGAATCTACAAACTGTGCTGGATCCTTCCAGAACGAAAGCTGCCAGCAACTAGGACCCTGCAAGTCCTTACAGCCCCAGATGCCACCAGTCATCTGACACCCAGAGCCTGGGCCAATGACTTCGTTTTCCCCATGGAAAATGGCCTCCATTTCTGGCCACTCGCCCTGACCAAGAGGGTGGTGCCCAGCAAGAAATTTGCAAGCTTTGCTGGATTGCTCCAAATCTAAAGCTGCCACTTGTTGTTGTTCTATTTCTCTAGAGTCCCATCATGCTGTTCTCAGATTGCTAAAGTCCATACCTCCTCGGTGTGTTCTTATGGCTGCAGATCTTCACAGCACAGACGCTTTCTTCTGCATGCTGTTCTTTCCCAGTTCAGGGCTCCTTCAAGGCTCTCCCTGAATGGCTAAGCCGCCCCCTTTTATCCCAGTTCTCTTCAATGCTCACAGCTGCAGCCCATCAAGGACAACCAGGACCTGTGGGACAGATATTCAAATAGAATCCATTTCCTCTACTCTAGCCAGTAAGTACTACCCTACAAGTCCTCAGAACCCCAAAGGCCACCTTTCATCTGACACCCAGACCCTGGGGAAAGGACTTCTTTTTCCCATGGCAAATGGCCTCCCTTGGCAGCCACTCACCCTGGCAGAAAGTGGGAGCCTAGCTAGAATGATGCAATCGTTGCTGGATTTTTCCAAAAGAAAAGCTGCCAGCAACTAGGGCCCTGGAAGTACTTAGAGCCTCAAACGCCACCTTGAACATATTCCTGAGACCCTGGGGAAAGGACTTCGTTTTTCCCATGGAAAATGGCCTTCATTTCTGGCCACTCTGCCTGGCAGGCAGGGCAGTGCCAAGCCAGGAATCTACAAACTCTGCTGGATCCTTCCAGAACGAAAGCTGCCAGCAACTAGGACCCTGCAAGTCCTTACAGCCCCAGATGCCACCAGTCATCTGACACCCAGAGCCTGGGCCAATGACTTCGTTTTCCCCATGGAAAATGGCCTCCATTTCTGGCCACTCGCCCTGACCAAGAGGGTGGTGCCCAGCAAGAAATTTGCAAGCTTTGCTGGATTGCTCCAAATCTAAAGCTACCACTTGTTGTTGTTCTATTTCTCTAGAGTCCCATCATGCTGTTCTCAGATTGCTAAAGTCCATACCTCCTCGGTGTGTTCTTATGGCTGCAGATCTTCACAGCACAGACGCTTTCTTCTGCATGCTGTTCTTTCCCAGTTCAGGGCTCCTTCAAGGCTCTCCCTGAATGGCTAAGCCGCCCCCTTTTATCCCAGTTCTCTTCAATGCTCACAGCTGCAGCCCATCAAGGACAACCAGGACCTGTGGGACAGATATTCAAATAGAATCCATTTCCTCTACTCTAGCCAGTAAGTACTACCCTACAAGTCCTCAGAACCCCAAAGGCCACCTTTCATCTGACACCCAGACCCTGGGGAAAGGACTTCTTTTTCCCATGGCAAATGGCCTCCCTTGGCAGCCACTCACCCTGGCAGAAAGTGGGAGCCTAGCTAGAATGATGCAATCGTTGCTGGATTTTTCCAAAAGAAAAGCTGGCAGCAACTAGGGCCCTGGAAGTACTTAGAGCCTCAAACGCCACCTTGAACATATTACTGAGACCCTGGGGAAAGGACTTCATTTTTCCCATGGAAAATGGCCTTCATTTGTGGCCACTTGGCCTGGCAGGCAGGGCAGTGCCAAGCCAGGAATCTACAAACTGTGTTGGATCCTTCCAGAACGAAAGCTGCCAGCAACTAGGACCCTGCAAGTCCTTACAGCCCCAGATGCCACCAGTCATCTGACACCCAGAGCCTGGGCCAATGACTTCGTTTTCCCCATGGAAAATGGCCTCCATTTCTGGCCACTCGCCCTGACCAAGAGGGTGGTGCCCAGCAAGAAATTTGCAAGCTTTGCTGGATTGCTCCAAATCGAAAGCTGCCACTTGTTGTTGTTCTATTTCTCTAGAGTCCCATCATGCTGTTCTCAGATTGCTAAAGTCCATACCTCCTCGGTGTGTTCTTATGGCTGCAGATCTTCACAGCACAGACGCTTTCTTCTGCATGCTGTTCTTTCCCAGTTCAGGGCTCCTTCAAGGCTCTCCCTGAATGGCTAAGCCGCCCCCTTTTATCCCAGTTCTCTTCAATGCTCACAGCTGCAGCCCATCAAGGACAACCAGGACCTGTGGGGCAAAGCCTCTAGACAGATATTCAAATAGAATCCATTTCCTCTACTCTAGCCAGTAAGTACTACCCTACAAGTCCTCAGAACCCCAAAGGCCACCTTTCATCTGACACCCAGACCCTGGGGAAAGGACTTCTTTTTCCCATGGCAAATGGCCTCCCTTGGCAGCCACTCACCCTGGCAGAAAGTGGGAGCCTAGCTAGAATGATGCAATCGTTGCTGGATTTTTCCAAAAGAAAAGCTGCCAGCAACTAGGGCCCTGGAAGTACTTAGAGCCTCAAACGCCACCTTGAACATATTCCTGAGACCCTGGGGAAAGGACTTCGTTTTTCCCATGGAAAATGGCCTTCATTTGTGGCCACTTGGCCTGGCAGGCAGGGCAGTGCCAAGCCAGGAATCTACAAACTGTGCTGGATCCTTCCAGAACGAAAGCTGCCAGCAACTAGGACCCTGCAAGTCCTTACAGCCCCAGATGCCACCAGTCATCTGACACCCAGAGCCTGGGCCAATGACTTCGTTTTCCCCATGGAAAATGGCCTCCATTTCTGGCCACTCGCCCTGACCAAGAGGGTGGTGCCCAGCAAGAAATTTGCAAGCTTTGCTGGATTGCTCCAAATCGAAAGCTGCCACTTGTTGTTGTTCTATTTCTCTAGAGTCCCATCATGCTGTTCTCAGATTGCTAAAGTCCATACCTCCTCGGTGTGTTCTTATGGCTGCAGATCTTCACAGCACAGACGCTTTCTTCTGCATGCTGTTCTTTCCCAGTTCAGGGCTCCTTCAAGGCTCTCCCTGAATGGCTACGCCGCCCCCTTTTATCCCAGTTCTCTTCAATGCTCACAGCTGCAGCCCATCAAGGACAACCAGGACCTGTGGGACAGATATTCAAATAGAATCCATTTCCTCTACTCTAGCCAGTAAGTACTACCCTACAAGTCCTCAGAACCCCAAAGGCCACCTTTCATCTGACACCCAGACCCTGGGGAAAGGACTTCTTTTTCCCATGGCAAATGGCCTCCCTTGGCAGCCACTCACCCTGGCAGAAAGTGGGAGCCTAGCTAGAATGATGCAATCGTTGCTGGATTTTTCCAAAAGAAAAGCTGCCAGCAACTAGGGCCCTGGAAGTACTTAGAGCCTCAAACGCCACCTTGAACATATTCCTGAGACCCTGGGGAAAGGACTTCGTTTTTCCCATGGAAAATGGCCTTCATTTCTGGCCACTCTGCCTGGCAGGCAGGGCAGTGCCAAGCCAGGAATCTACAAACTCTGCTGGATCCTTCCAGAACGAAAGCTGCCAGCAACTAGGACCCTGCAAGTCCTTACAGCCCCAGATGCCACCAGTCATCTGACACCCAGAGCCTGGGCCAATGACTTCGTTTTCCCCATGGAAAATGGCCTCCATTTCTGGCCACTCGCCCTGACCAAGAGGGTGGTGCCCAGCAAGAAATTTGCAAGCTTTGCTGGATTGCTCCAAATCTAAAGCTACCACTTGTTGTTGTTCTATTTCTCTAGAGTCCCATCATGCTGTTCTCAGATTGCTAAAGTCCATACCTCCTCGGTGTGTTCTTATGGCTGCAGATCTTCACAGCACAGACGCTTTCTTCTGCATGCTGTTCTTTCCCAGTTCAGGGCTCCTTCAAGGCTCTCCCTGAATGGCTAAGCCGCCCCCTTTTATCCCAGTTCTCTTCAATGCTCACAGCTGCAGCCCATCAAGGACAACCAGGACCTGTGGGACAGATATTCAAATAGAATCCATTTCCTCTACTCTAGCCAGTAAGTAGTACCCTACAAGTCCTCAGAACCCCAAAGGCCACCTTTCATCTGACACCCAGACCCTGGGGAAAGGACTTCTTTTTCCCATGGCAAATGGCCTCCCTTGGCAGCCACTCACCCTGGCAGAAAGTGGGAGCCTAGCTAGAATGATGCAATCGTTGCTGGATTTTTCCAAAAGAAAAGCTGGCAGCAACTAGGGCCCTGGAAGTACTTAGAGCCTCAAACGCCACCTTGAACATATTACTGAGACCCTGGGGAAAGGACTTCATTTTTCCCATGGAAAATGGCCTTCATTTGTGGCCACTTGGCCTGGCAGGCAGGGCAGTGCCAAGCCAGGAATCTACAAACTGTGTTGGATCCTTCCAGAACGAAAGCTGCCAGCAACTAGGACCCTGCAAGTCCTTACAGCCCCAGATGCCACCAGTCATCTGACACCCAGAGCCTGGGCCAATGACTTCGTTTTCCCCATGGAAAATGGCCTCCATTTCTGGCCACTCGCCCTGACCAAGAGGGTGGTGCCCAGCAAGAAATTTGCAAGCTTTGCTGGATTGCTCCAAATCTAAAGCTACCACTTGTTGTTGTTCTATTTCTCTAGAGTCCCATCATGCTGTTCTCAGATTGCTAAAGTCCATACCTCCTCGGTGTGTTCTTATGGCTGCAGATCTTCACAGCACAGACGCTTTCTTCTGCATGCTGTTCTTTCCCAGTTCAGGGCTCCTTCAAGGCTCTCCCTGAATGGCTAAGCCGCCCCCTTTTATCCCAGTTCTCTTCAATGCTCACAGCTGCAGCCCATCAAGGACAACCAGGACCTGTGGGGCAAAGCCTCTAGACAGATATTCAAATAGAATCCATTTCCTCTACTCTAGCCAGTAAGTACTACCCTACAAGTCCTCAGAACCCCAAAGGCCACCTTTCATCTGACACCCAGACCCTGGGGAAAGGACTTCTTTTTCCCATGGCAAATGGCCTCCCTTGGCAGCCACTCACCCTGGCAGAAAGTGGGAGCCTAGCTAGAATGATGCAATCGTTGCTGGATTTTTCCAAAAGAAAAGCTGGCAGCAACTAGGGCCCTGGAAGTACTTAGAGCCTCAAACGCCACCTTGAACATATTACTGAGACCCTGGGGAAAGGACTTCGTTTTTCCCATGGAAAATGGCCTTCATTTGTGGCCACTTGGCCTGGCAGGCAGGGCAGTGCCAAGCCAGGAATCTACAAACTGTGCTGGATCCTTCCAGAACGAAAGCTGCCAGCAACTAGGACCCTGCAAGTCCTTACAGCCCCAGATGCCACCAGTCATCTGACACCCAGAGCCTGGGCCAATGACTTCGTTTTCCCCATGGAAAATGGCCTCCATTTCTGGCCACTCGCCCTGACCAAGAGGGTGGTGCCCAGCAAGAAATTTGCAAGCTTTGCTGGATTGCTCCAAATCGAAAGCTGCCACTTGTTGTTGTTCTATTTCTCTAGAGTCCCATCATGCTGTTCTCAGATTGCTAAAGTCCATACCTCCTCGGTGTGTTCTTATGGCTGCAGATCTTCACAGCACAGACGCTTTCTTCTGCATGCTGTTCTTTCCCAGTTCAGGGCTCCTTCAAGGCTCTCCCTGAATGGCTAAGCTGCCCCCTTTTATCCCAGTTCTCTTCAATGCTCACAGCTGCAGCCCATCAAGGACAACCAGGACCTGTGGGACAGATATTCAAATAGAATCCATTTCCTCTACTCTAGCCAGTAAGTACTACCCTACAAGTCCTCAGAACCCCAAAGGCCACCTTTCATCTGACACCCAGACCCTGGGGAAAGGACTTCTTTTTCCCATGGCAAATGGCCTCCCTTGGCAGCCACTCACCCTGGCAGAAAGTGGGAGCCTAGCTAGAATGATGCAATCGTTGCTGGATTTTTCCAAAAGAAAAGCTGCCAGCAACTAGGGCCCTGGAAGTACTTAGAGCCTCAAACGCCACCTTGAACATATTCCTGAGACCCTGGGGAAAGGACTTCGTTTTTCCCATGGAAAATGGCCTTCATTTGTGGCCACTTGGCCTGGCAGGCAGGGCAGTGCCAAGCCAGGAATCTACAAACTCTGCTGGATCCTTCCAGAACGAAAGCTGCCAGCAACTAGGACCCTGCAAGTCCTTACAGCCCCAGATGCCACCTGTCATCTGACACCCAGAGCCTGGGCCAATGACTTCGTTTTCCCCATGGAAAATGGCCTCCATTTCTGGCCACTCGCCCTGACCAAGAGGGTGGTGCCCAGCAAGAAATTTGCAAGCTTTGCTGGATTGCTCCAAATCTAAAGCTGCCACTTGTTGTTGTTCTATTTCTCTAGAGTCCCATCATGCTGTTCTCAGATTGCTAAAGTCCATACCTCCTCGGTGTGTTCTTATGGCTGCAGATCTTCACAGCACAGACGCTTTCTTCTGCATGCTGTTCTTTCCCAGTTCAGGGCTCCTTCAAGGCTCTCCCTGAATGGCTAAGCCGCCCCCTTTTATCCCAGTTCTCTTCAATGCTCACAGCTGCAGCCCATCAAGGACAACCAGGACCTGTGGGGCAAAGCCTCTAGACAGATATTCAAATAGAATCCATTTCCTCTACTCTAGCCAGTAAGTACTACCCTACAAGTCCTCAGAACCCCAAAGGCCACCTTTCATCTGACACCCAGACCCTGGGGAAAGGACTTCTTTTTCCCATGGCAAATGGCCTCCCTTGGCAGCCACTCACCCTGGCAGAAAGTGGGAGCCTAGCTAGAATGATGCAATCGTTGCTGGATTTTTCCAAAAGAAAAGCTGGCAGCAACTAGGGCCCTGGAAGTACTTAGAGCCTCAAACGCCACCTTGAACATATTCCTGAGACCCTGGGGAAAGGACTTCGTTTTTCCCATGGAAAATGGCCTTCATTTCTGGCCACTCTGCCTGGCAGGCAGGGCAGTGCCAAGCCAGGAATCTACAAACTGTGCTGGATCCTTCCAGAACGAAAGCTGCCAGCAACTAGGACCCTGCAAGTCCTTAGAGCCCCAGATGCCACCAGTCATCTGACACCCAGAGCCTGGGCCAATGACTTCGTTTTCCCCATGGAAAATGGCCTCCATTTCTGGCCACTCGCCCTGACCAAGAGGGTGGTGCCCAGCAAGAAATTTGCAAGCTTTGCTGGATTGCTCCAAATCTAAAGCTACCACTTGTTGTTGTTCTATTTCTCTAGAGTCCCATCATGCTGTTCTCAGATTGCTAAAGTCCATACCTCCTCGGTGTGTTCTTATGGCTGCAGATCTTCACAGCACAGACGCTTTCTTCTGCATGCTGTTCTTTCCCAGTTCAGGGCTCCTTCAAGGCTCTCCCTGAATGGCTAAGCCGCCCCCTTTTATCCCAGTTCTCTTCAATGCTCACAGCTGCAGCCCATCAAGGACAACCAGGACCTGTGGGGCAAAGCCTCTAGACAGATATTCAAATAGAATCCATTTCCTCTACTCTAGCCAGTAAGTACTACCCTACAAGTCCTCAGAACCCCAAAGGCCACCTTTCATCTGACACCCAGACCCTGGGGAAAGGACTTCTTTTTCCCATGGCAAATGGCCTCCCTTGGCAGCCACTCACCCTGGCAGAAAGTGGGAGCCTAGCTAGAATGATGCAATCGTTGCTGGATTTTTCCAAAAGAAAAGCTGGCAGCAACTAGGGCCCTGGAAGTACTTAGAGCCTCAAACGCCACCTTGAACATATTCCTGAGACCCTGGGGAAAGGACTTCGTTTTTCCCATGGAAAATGGCCTTCATTTGTGGCCACTTGGCCTGGCAGGCAGGGCAGTGCCAAGCCAGGAATCTACAAACTGTGCTGGATCCTTCCAGAACGAAAGCTGCCAGCAACTAGGACCCTGCAAGTCCTTACAGCCCCAGATGCCACCAGTCATCTGACACCCAGAGCCTGGGCCAATGACTTCGTTTTCCCCATGGAAAATGGCCTCCATTTCTGGCCACTCGCCCTGACCAAGAGGGTGGTGCCCAGCAAGAAATTTGCAAGCTTTGCTGGATTGCTCCAAATCGAAAGCTACCACTTGTTGTTGTTCTATTTCTCTAGAGTCCCATCATGCTGTTCTCAGATTGCTAAAGTCCATACCTCCTCGGTGTGTTCTTATGGCTGCAGATCTTCACAGCACAGACGCTTTCTTCTGCATGCTGTTCTTTCCCAGTTCAGGGCTCCTTCAAGGCTCTCCCTGAATGGCTACGCCGCCCCCTTTTATCCCAGTTCTCTTCAATGCTCACAGCTGCAGCCCATCAAGGACAACCAGGACCTGTGGGACAGATATTCAAATAGAATCCATTTCCTCTACTCTAGCCAGTAAGTAGTACCCTACAAGTCCTCAGAACCCCAAAGGCCACCTTTCATCTGACACCCAGACCCTGGGGAAAGGACTTCTTTTTCCCATGGCAAATGGCCTCCCTTGGCAGCCACTCACCCTGGCAGAAAGTGGGAGCCTAGCTAGAATGATGCAATCGTTGCTGGATTTTTCCAAAAGAAAAGCTGCCAGCAACTAGGGCCCTGGAAGTACTTAGAGCCTCAAACGCCACCTTGAACATATTCCTGAGACCCTGGGGAAAGGACTTCGTTTTTCCCATGGAAAATGGCCTTCATTTCTGGCCACTCTGCCTGGCAGGCAGGGCAGTGCCAAGCCAGGAATCTACAAACTGTGCTGGATCCTTCCAGAACGAAAGCTGCCAGCAACTAGGACCCTGCAAGTCCTTAGAGCCCCAGATGCCACCAGTCATCTGACACCCAGAGCCTGGGCCAATGACTTCGTTTTCCCCATGGAAAATGGCCTCCATTTCTGGCCACTCGCCCTGACCAAGAGGGTGGTGCCCAGCAAGAAATTTGCAAGCTTTGCTGGATTGCTCCAAATCTAAAGCTACCACTTGTTGTTGTTCTATTTCTCTAGAGTCCCATCATGCTGTTCTCAGATTGCTAAAGTCCATACCTCCTCGGTGTGTTCTTATGGCTGCAGATCTTCACAGCACAGACGCTTTCTTCTGCATGCTGTTCTTTCCCAGTTCAGGGCTCCTTCAAGGCTCTCCCTGAATGGCTAAGCCGCCCCCTTTTATCCCAGTTCTCTTCAATGCTCACAGCTGCAGCCCATCAAGGACAACCAGGACCTGTGGGGCAAAGCCTCTAGACAGATATTCAAATAGAATCCATTTCCTCTACTCTAGCCAGTAAGTACTACCCTACAAGTCCTCAGAACCCCAAAGGCCACCTTTCATCTGACACCCAGACCCTGGGGAAAGGACTTCTTTTTCCCATGGCAAATGGCCTCCCTTGGCAGCCACTCACCCTGGCAGAAAGTGGGAGCCTAGCTAGAATGATGCAATCGTTGCTGGATTTTTCCAAAAGAAAAGCTGGCAGCAACTAGGGCCCTGGAAGTACTTAGAGCCTCAAACGCCACCTTGAACATATTACTGAGACCCTGGGGAAAGGACTTCGTTTTTCCCATGGAAAATGGCCTTCATTTCTGGCCACTTGGCCTGGCAGGCAGGGCAGTGCCAAGCCAGGAATCTACAAACTCTGCTGGATCCTTCCAGAACGAAAGCTGCCAGCAACTAGGACCCTGCAAGTCCTTACAGCCCCAGATGCCACCAGTCATCTGACACCCAGAGCCTGGGCCAATGACTTCGTTTTCCCCATGGAAAATGGCCTCCATTTCTGGCCACTCGCCCTGACCAAGAGGGTGGTGCCCAGCAAGAAATTTGCAAGCTTTGCTGGATTGCTCCAAATCGAAAGCTGCCACTTGTTGTTGTTCTATTTCTCTAGAGTCCCATCATGCTGTTCTCAGATTGCTAAAGTCCATACCTCCTCGGTGTGTTCTTATGGCTGCAGATCTTCACAGCACAGACGCTTTCTTCTGCATGCTGTTCTTTCCCAGTTCAGGGCTCCTTCAAGGCTCTCCCTGAATGGCTACGCCGCCCCCTTTTATCCCAGTTCTCTTCAATGCTCACAGCTGCAGCCCATCAAGGACAACCAGGACCTGTGGGACAGATATTCAAATAGAATCCATTTCCTCTACTCTAGCCAGTAAGTACTACCCTACAAGTCCTCAGAACCCCAAAGGCCACCTTTCATCTGACACCCAGACCCTGGGGAAAGGACTTCTTTTTCCCATGGCAAATGGCCTCCCTTGGCAGCCACTCACCCTGGCAGAAAGTGGGAGCCTAGCTAGAATGATGCAATCGTTGCTGGATTTTTCCAAAAGAAAAGCTGCCAGCAACTAGGGCCCTGGAAGTACTTAGAGCCTCAAACGCCACCTTGAACATATTCCTGAGACCCTGGGGAAAGGACTTCGTTTTTCCCATGGAAAATGGCCTTCATTTCTGGCCACTCTGCCTGGCAGGCAGGGCAGTGCCAAGCCAGGAATCTACAAACTGTGCTGGATCCTTCCAGAACGAAAGCTGCCAGCAACTAGGACCCTGCAAGTCCTTAGAGCCCCAGATGCCACCAGTCATCTGACACCCAGAGCCTGGGCCAATGACTTCGTTTTCCCCATGGAAAATGGCCTCCATTTCTGGCCACTCGCCCTGACCAAGAGGGTGGTGCCCAGCAAGAAATTTGCAAGCTTTGCTGGATTGCTCCAAATCGAAAGCTGCCACTTGTTGTTCTTCTATTTCTCTAGAGTCCCATCATGCTGTTCTCAGATTGCTAAAGTCCATACCTCCTCGGTGTGTTCTTATGGCTGCAGATCTTCACAGCACAGACGCTTTCTTCTGCATGCTGTTCTTTCCCAGTTCAGGGCTCCTTCAAGGCTCTCCCTGAATGGCTACGCCGCCCCCTTTTATCCCAGTTCTCTTCAATGCTCACAGCTGCAGCCCATCAAGGACAACCAGGACCTGTGGGGCAAAGCCTCTAGACAGATATTCAAATAGAATCCATTTCCTCTACTCTAGCCAGTAAGTACTACCCTACAAGTCCTCAGAACCCCAAAGGCCACCTTTCATCTGACACCCAGACCCTGGGGAAAGGACTTCTTTTTCCCATGGCAAATGGCCTCCCTTGGCAGCCACTCACCCTGGCAGAAAGTGGGAGCCTAGCTAGAATGATGCAATCGTTGCTGGATTTTTCCAAAAGAAAAGCTGCCAGCAACTAGGGCCCTGGAAGTACTTAGAGCCTCAAACGCCACCTTGAACATATTCCTGAGACCCTGGGGAAAGGACTTCGTTTTTCCCATGGAAAATGGCCTTCATTTGTGGCCACTTGGCCTGGCAGGCAGGGCAGTGCCAAGCCAGGAATCTACAAACTCTGCTGGATCCTTCCAGAACGAAAGCTGCCAGCAACTAGGACCCTGCAAGTCCTTACAGCCCCAGATGCCACCAGTCATCTGACACCCAGAGCCTGGGCCAATGACTTCGTTTTCCCCATGGAAAATGGCCTCCATTTCTGGCCACTCGCCCTGACCAAGAGGGTGGTGCCCAGCAAGAAATTTGCAAGCTTTGCTGGATTGCTCCAAATCGAAAGCTACCACTTGTTGTTGTTCTATTTCTCTAGAGTCCCATCATGCTGTTCTCAGATTGCTAAAGTCCATACCTCCTCGGTGTGTTCTTATGGCTGCAGATCTTCACAGCACAGACGCTTTCTTCTGCATGCTGTTCTTTCCCAGTTCAGGGCTCCTTCAAGGCTCTCCCTGAATGGCTACGCCGCCCCCTTTTATCCCAGTTCTCTTCAATGCTCACAGCTGCAGCCCATCAAGGACAACCAGGACCTGTGGGACAGATATTCAAATAGAATCCATTTCCTCTACTCTAGCCAGTAAGTACTACCCTACAAGTCCTCAGAACCCCAAAGGCCACCTTTCATCTGACACCCAGACCCTGGGGAAAGGACTTCTTTTTCCCATGGCAAATGGCCTCCCTTGGCAGCCACTCACCCTGGCAGAAAGTGGGAGCCTAGCTAGAATGATGCAATCGTTGCTGGATTTTTCCAAAAGAAAAGCTGGCAGCAACTAGGGCCCTGGAAGTACTTAGAGCCTCAAACGCCACCTTGAACATATTCCTGAGACCCTGGGGAAAGGACTTCGTTTTTCCCATGGAAAATGGCCTTCATTTCTGGCCACTCTGCCTGGCAGGCAGGGCAGTGCCAAGCCAGGAATCTACAAACTGTGCTGGATCCTTCCAGAACGAAAGCTGCCAGCAACTAGGACCCTGCAAGTCCTTAGAGCCCCAGATGCCACCAGTCATCTGACACCCAGAGCCTGGGCCAATGACTTCGTTTTCCCCATGGAAAATGGCCTCCATTTCTGGCCACTCGCCCTGACCAAGAGGGTGGTGCCCAGCAAGAAATTTGCAAGCTTTGCTGGATTGCTCCAAATCGAAAGCTGCCACTTGTTGTTCTTCTATTTCTCTAGAGTCCCATCATGCTGTTCTCAGATTGCTAAAGTCCATACCTCCTCGGTGTGTTCTTATGGCTGCAGATCTTCACAGCACAGATGCTTTCTTCTGCATGCTGTTCTTTCCCAGTTCAGGGCTCCTTCAAGGCTCTCCCTGAATGGCTACGCCGCCCCCTTTTATCCCAGTTCTCTTCAATGCTCACAGCTGCAGCCCATCAAGGACAACCAGGACCTGTGGGGCAAAGCCTCTAGACAGATATTCAAATAGAATCCATTTCCTCTACTCTAGCCAGTAAGTACTACCCTACAAGTCCTCAGAACCCCAAAGGCCACCTTTCATCTGACACCCAGACCCTGGGGAAAGGACTTCTTTTTCCCATGGCAAATGGCCTCCCTTGGCAGCCACTCACCCTGGCAGAAAGTGGGAGCCTAGCTAGAATGATGCAATCGTTGCTGGATTTTTCCAAAAGAAAAGCTGGCAGCAACTAGGGCCCTGGAAGTACTTAGAGCCTCAAACGCCACCTTGAACATATTCCTGAGACCCTGGGGAAAGGACTTCGTTTTTCCCATGGAAAATGGCCTTCATTTGTGGCCACTTGGCCTGGCAGGCAGGGCAGTGCCAAGCCAGGAATCTACAAACTGTGCTGGATCCTTCCAGAACGAAAGCTGCCAGCAACTAGGACCCTGCAAGTCCTTACAGCCCCAGATGCCACCAGTCATCTGACACCCAGAGCCTGGGCCAATGACTTCGTTTTCCCCATGGAAAATGGCCTCCATTTCTGGCCACTCGCCCTGACCAAGAGGGTGGTGCCCAGCAAGAAATTTGCAAGCTTTGC
The DNA here is from genome assembly GCF_051311805.1 of Agelaius phoeniceus. Classification (NCBI taxonomy): domain Eukaryota; kingdom Metazoa; phylum Chordata; class Aves; order Passeriformes; family Icteridae; genus Agelaius; species Agelaius phoeniceus. The sequence continues at coordinate 50,189 of NW_027509885.1, read as the reverse complement.
TGGATTGCTCCAAATCGAAAGCTACCACTTGTTGTTGTTCTATTTCTCTAGAGTCCCATCATGCTGTTCTCAGATTGCTAAAGTCCATACCTCCTCGGTGTGTTCTTATGGCTGCAGATCTTCACAGCACAGACGCTTTCTTCTGCATGCTGTTCTTTCCCAGTTCAGGGCTCCTTCAAGGCTCTCCCTGAATGGCTACGCCGCCCCCTTTTATCCCAGTTCTCTTCAATGCTCACAGCTGCAGCCCATCAAGGACAACCAGGACCTGTGGGACAGATATTCAAATAGAATCCATTTCCTCTACTCTAGCCAGTAAGTACTACCCTACAAGTCCTCAGAACCCCAAAGGCCACCTTTCATCTGACACCCAGACCCTGGGGAAAGGACTTCTTTTTCCCATGGCAAATGGCCTCCCTTGGCAGCCACTCACCCTGGCAGAAAGTGGGAGCCTAGCTAGAATGATGCAATCGTTGCTGGATTTTTCCAAAAGAAAAGCTGCCAGCAACTAGGGCCCTGGAAGTACTTAGAGCCTCAAACGCCACCTTGAACATATTCCTGAGACCCTGGGGAAAGGACTTCGTTTTTCCCATGGGAAATGGCCTTCATTTGTGGCCACTTGGCCTGGCAGGCAGGGCAGTGCCAAGCCAGGAATCTACAAACTGTGCTGGATCCTTCCAGAACGAAAGCTGCCAGCAACTAGGACCCTGCAAGTCCTTAGAGCCCCAGATGCCACCAGTCATCTGACACCCAGAGCCTGGGCCAATGACTTCGTTTTCCCCATGGAAAATGGCCTCCATTTCTGGCCACTCGCCCTGACCAAGAGGGTGGTGCCCAGCAAGAAATTTGCAAGCTTTGCTGGATTGCTCCAAATCTAAAGCTACCACTTGTTGTTGTTCTATTTCTCTAGAGTCCCATCATGCTGTTCTCAGATTGCTAAAGTCCATACCTCCTCGGTGTGTTCTTATGGCTGCAGATCTTCACAGCACAGACGCTTTCTTCTGCATGCTGTTCTTTCCCAGTTCAGGGCTCCTTCAAGGCTCTCCCTGAATGGCTAAGCCGCCCCCTTTTATCCCAGTTCTCTTCAATGCTCACAGCTGCAGCCCATCAAGGACAACCAGGACCTGTGGGGCAAAGCCTCTAGACAGATATTCAAATAGAATCCATTTCCTCTACTCTAGCCAGTAAGTACTACCCTACAAGTCCTCAGAACCCCAAAGGCCACCTTTCATCTGACACCCAGACCCTGGGGAAAGGACTTCTTTTTCCCATGGCAAATGGCCTCCCTTGGCAGCCACTCACCCTGGCAGAAAGTGGGAGCCTAGCTAGAATGATGCAATCGTTGCTGGATTTTTCCAAAAGAAAAGCTGCCAGCAACTAGGGCCCTGGAAGTACTTAGAGCCTCAAACGCCACCTTGAACATATTACTGAGACCCTGGGGAAAGGACTTCGTTTTTCCCATGGAAAATGGCCTTCATTTCTGGCCACTTGGCCTGGCAGGCAGGGCAGTGCCAAGCCAGGAATCTACAAACTCTGCTGGATCCTTCCAGAACGAAAGCTGCCAGCAACTAGGACCCTGCAAGTCCTTAGAGCCCCAGATGCCACCAGTCATCTGACACCCAGAGCCTGGGCCAATGACTTCGTTTTCCCCATGGAAAATGGCCTCCATTTCTGGCCACTCGCCCTGACCAAGAGGGTGGTGCCCAGCAAGAAATTTGCAAGCTTTGCTGGATTGCTCCAAATCTAAAGCTGCCACTTGTTGTTGTTCTATTTCTCTAGAGTCCCATCATGCTGTTCTCAGATTGCTAAAGTCCATACCTCCTCGGTGTGTTCTTATGGCTGCAGATCTTCACAGCACAGACGCTTTCTTCTGCATGCTGTTCTTTCCCAGTTCAGGGCTCCTTCAAGGCTCTCCCTGAATGGCTACGCCGCCCCCTTTTATCCCAGTTCTCTTCAATGCTCACAGCTGCAGCCCATCAAGGACAACCAGGACCTGTGGGACAGATATTCAAATAGAATCCATTTCCTCTACTCTAGCCAGTAAGTACTACCCTACAAGTCCTCAGAACCCCAAAGGCCACCTTTCATCTGACACCCAGACCCTGGGGAAAGGACTTCTTTTTCCCATGGCAAATGGCCTCCCTTGGCAGCCACTCACCCTGGCAGAAAGTGGGAGCCTAGCTAGAATGATGCAATCGTTGCTGGATTTTTCCAAAAGAAAAGCTGCCAGCAACTAGGGCCCTGGAAGTACTTAGAGCCTCAAACGCCACCTTGAACATATTCCTGAGACCCTGGGGAAAGGACTTCGTTTTTCCCATGGAAAATGGCCTTCATTTCTGGCCACTCTGCCTGGCAGGCAGGGCAGTGCCAAGCCAGGAATCTACAAACTCTGCTGGATCCTTCCAGAACGAAAGCTGCCAGCAACTAGGACCCTGCAAGTCCTTAGAGCCCCAGATGCCACCAGTCATCTGACACCCAGAGCCTGGGCCAATGACTTCGTTTTCCCCATGGAAAATGGCCTCCATTTCTGGCCACTCGCCCTGACCAAGAGGGTGGTGCCCAGCAAGAAATTTGCAAGCTTTGCTGGATTGCTCCAAATCGAAAGCTGCCACTTGTTGTTCTTCTATTTCTCTAGAGTCCCATCATGCTGTTCTCAGATTGCTAAAGTCCATACCTCCTCGGTGTGTTCTTATGGCTGCAGATCTTCACAGCACAGACGCTTTCTTCTGCATGCTGTTCTTTCCCAGTTCAGGGCTCCTTCAAGGCTCTCCCTGAATGGCTACGCCGCCCCCTTTTATCCCAGTTCTCTTCAATGCTCACAGCTGCAGCCCATCAAGGACAACCAGGACCTGTGGGGCAAAGCCTCTAGACAGATATTCAAATAGAATCCATTTCCTCTACTCTAGCCAGTAAGTACTACCCTACAAGTCCTCAGAACCCCAAAGGCCACCTTTCATCTGACACCCAGACCCTGGGGAAAGGACTTCTTTTTCCCATGGCAAATGGCCTCCCTTGGCAGCCACTCACCCTGGCAGAAAGTGGGAGCCTAGCTAGAATGATGCAATCGTTGCTGGATTTTTCCAAAAGAAAAGCTGCCAGCAACTAGGGCCCTGGAAGTACTTAGAGCCTCAAACGCCACCTTGAACATATTCCTGAGACCCTGGGGAAAGGACTTCGTTTTTCCCATGGAAAATGGCCTTCATTTGTGGCCACTTGGCCTGGCAGGCAGGGCAGTGCCAAGCCAGGAATCTACAAACTGTGCTGGATCCTTCCAGAACGAAAGCTGCCAGCAACTAGGACCCTGCAAGTCCTTACAGCCCCAGATGCCACCAGTCATCTGACACCCAGAGCCTGGGCCAATGACTTCGTTTTCCCCATGGAAAATGGCCTCCATTTCTGGCCACTCGCCCTGACCAAGAGGGTGGTGCCCAGCAAGAAATTTGCAAGCTTTGCTGGATTGCTCCAAATCGAAAGCTACCACTTGTTGTTGTTCTATTTCTCTAGAGTCCCATCATGCTGTTCTCAGATTGCTAAAGTCCATACCTCCTCGGTGTGTTCTTATGGCTGCAGATCTTCACAGCACAGACGCTTTCTTCTGCATGCTGTTCTTTCCCAGTTCAGGGCTCCTTCAAGGCTCTCCCTGAATGGCTACGCCGCCCCCTTTTATCCCAGTTCTCTTCAATGCTCACAGCTGCAGCCCATCAAGGACAACCAGGACCTGTGGGACAGATATTCAAATAGAATCCATTTCCTCTACTCTAGCCAGTAAGTACTACCCTACAAGTCCTCAGAACCCCAAAGGCCACCTTTCATCTGACACCCAGACCCTGGGGAAAGGACTTCTTTTTCCCATGGCAAATGGCCTCCCTTGGCAGCCACTCACCCTGGCAGAAAGTGGGAGCCTAGCTAGAATGATGCAATCGTTGCTGGATTTTTCCAAAAGAAAAGCTGCCAGCAACTAGGGCCCTGGAAGTACTTAGAGCCTCAAACGCCACCTTGAACATATTCCTGAGACCCTGGGGAAAGGACTTCGTTTTTCCCATGGGAAATGGCCTTCATTTGTGGCCACTTGGCCTGGCAGGCAGGGCAGTGCCAAGCCAGGAATCTACAAACTGTGCTGGATCCTTCCAGAACGAAAGCTGCCAGCAACTAGGACCCTGCAAGTCCTTAGAGCCCCAGATGCCACCAGTCATCTGACACCCAGAGCCTGGGCCAATGACTTCGTTTTCCCCATGGAAAATGGCCTCCATTTCTGGCCACTCGCCCTGACCAAGAGGGTGGTGCCCAGCAAGAAATTTGCAAGCTTTGCTGGATTGCTCCAAATCTAAAGCTACCACTTGTTGTTGTTCTATTTCTCTAGAGTCCCATCATGCTGTTCTCAGATTGCTAAAGTCCATACCTCCTCGGTGTGTTCTTATGGCTGCAGATCTTCACAGCACAGACGCTTTCTTCTGCATGCTGTTCTTTCCCAGTTCAGGGCTCCTTCAAGGCTCTCCCTGAATGGCTACGCCGCCCCCTTTTATCCCAGTTCTCTTCAATGCTCACAGCTGCAGCCCATCAAGGACAACCAGGACCTGTGGGGCAAAGCCTCTAGACAGATATTCAAATAGAATCCATTTCCTCTACTCTAGCCAGTAAGTACTACCCTACAAGTCCTCAGAACCCCAAAGGCCACCTTTCATCTGACACCCAGACCCTGGGGAAAGGACTTCTTTTTCCCATGGCAAATGGCCTCCCTTGGCAGCCACTCACCCTGGCAGAAAGTGGGAGCCTAGCTAGAATGATGCAATCGTTGCTGGATTTTTCCAAAAGAAAAGCTGCCAGCAACTAGGGCCCTGGAAGTACTTAGAGCCTCAAACGCCACCTTGAACATATTACTGAGACCCTGGGGAAAGGACTTCGTTTTTCCCATGGAAAATGGCCTTCATTTGTGGCCACTTGGCCTGGCAGGCAGGGCAGTGCCAAGCCAGGAATCTACAAACTCTGCTGGATCCTTCCAGAACGAAAGCTGCCAGCAACTAGGACCCTGCAAGTCCTTAGAGCCCCAGATGCCACCAGTCATCTGACACCCAGAGCCTGGGCCAATGACTTCGTTTTCCCCATGGAAAATGGCCTCCATTTCTGGCCACTCGCCCTGACCAAGAGGGTGGTGCCCAGCAAGAAATTTGCAAGCTTTGCTGGATTGCTCCAAATCGAAAGCTGCCACTTGTTGTTGTTCTATTTCTCTAGAGTCCCATCATGCTGTTCTCAGATTGCTAAAGTCCATACCTCCTCGGTGTGTTCTTATGGCTGCAGATCTTCACAGCACAGACGCTTTCTTCTGCATGCTGTTCTTTCCCAGTTCAGGGCTCCTTCAAGGCTCTCCCTGAATGGCTACGCCGCCCCCTTTTATCCCAGTTCTCTTCAATGCTCACAGCTGCAGCCCATCAAGGACAACCAGGACCTGTGGGACAGATATTCAAATAGAATCCATTTCCTCTACTCTAGCCAGTAAGTAGTACCCTACAAGTCCTCAGAACCCCAAAGGCCACCTTTCATCTGACACCCAGACCCTGGGGAAAGGACTTCTTTTTCCCATGGCAAATGGCCTCCCTTGGCAGCCACTCACCCTGGCAGAAAGTGGGAGCCTAGCTAGAATGATGCAATCGTTGCTGGATTTTTCCAAAAGAAAAGCTGCCAGCAACTAGGGCCCTGGAAGTACTTAGAGCCTCAAACGCCACCTTGAACATATTCCTGAGACCCTGGGGAAAGGACTTCGTTTTTCCCATGGAAAATGGCCTTCATTTCTGGCCACTCTGCCTGGCAGGCAGGGCAGTGCCAAGCCAGGAATCTACAAACTCTGCTGGATCCTTCCAGAACGAAAGCTGCCAGCAACTAGGACCCTGCAAGTCCTTAGAGCCCCAGATGCCACCAGTCATCTGACACCCAGAGCCTGGGCCAATGACTTCGTTTTCCCCATGGAAAATGGCCTCCATTTCTGGCCACTCGCCCTGACCAAGAGGGTGGTGCCCAGCAAGAAATTTGCAAGCTTTGCTGGATTGCTCCAAATCGAAAGCTGCCACTTGTTGTTGTTCTATTTCTCTAGAGTCCCATCATGCTGTTCTCAGATTGCTAAAGTCCATACCTCCTCGGTGTGTTCTTATGGCTGCAGATCTTCACAGCACAGACGCTTTCTTCTGCATGCTGTTCTTTCCCAGTTCAGGGCTCCTTCAAGGCTCTCCCTGAATGGCTACGCCGCCCCCTTTTATCCCAGTTCTCTTCAATGCTCACAGCTGCAGCCCATCAAGGACAACCAGGACCTGTGGGACAGATATTCAAATAGAATCCATTTCCTCTACTCTAGCCAGTAAGTAGTACCCTACAAGTCCTCAGAACCCCAAAGGCCACCTTTCATCTGACACCCAGACCCTGGGGAAAGGACTTCTTTTTCCCATGGCAAATGGCCTCCCTTGGCAGCCACTCACCCTGGCAGAAAGTGGGAGCCTAGCTAGAATGATGCAATCGTTGCTGGATTTTTCCAAAAGAAAAGCTGCCAGCAACTAGGGCCCTGGAAGTACTTAGAGCCTCAAACGCCACCTTGAACATATTCCTGAGACCCTGGGGAAAGGACTTCGTTTTTCCCGTGGAAAATGGCCTTCATTTGTGGCCACTTGGCCTGGCAGGCAGGGCAGTGCCAAGCCAGGAATCTACAAACTCTGCTGGATCCTTCCAGAACGAAAGCTGCCAGCAACTAGGACCCTGCAAGTCCTTACAGCCCCAGATGCCACCAGTCATCTGACACCCAGAGCCTGGGCCAATGACTTCGTTTTCCCCATGGAAAATGGCCTCCATTTCTGGCCACTCGCCCTGACCAAGAGGGTGGTGCCCAGCAAGAAATTTGCAAGCTTTGCTGGATTGCTCCAAATCGAAAGCTGCCACTTGTTGTTCTTCTATTTCTCTAGAGTCCCATCATGCTGTTCTCAGATTGCTAAAGTCCATACCTCCTCGGTGTGTTCTTATGGCTGCAGATCTTCACAGCACAGACGCTTTCTTCTGCATGCTGTTCTTTCCCAGTTCAGGGCTCCTTCAAGGCTCTCCCTGAATGGCTACGCCGCCCCCTTTTATCCCAGTTCTCTTCAATGCTCACAGCTGCAGCCCATCAAGGACAACCAGGACCTGTGGGACAGATATTCAAATAGAATCCATTTCCTCTACTCTAGCCAGTAAGTACTACCCTACAAGTCCTCAGAACCCCAAAGGCCACCTTTCATCTGACACCCAGACCCTGGGGAAAGGACTTCTTTTTCCCATGGCAAATGGCCTCCCTTGGCAGCCACTCACCCTGGCAGAAAGTGGGAGCCTAGCTAGAATGATGCAATCGTTGCTGGATTTTTCCAAAAGAAAAGCTGCCAGCAACTAGGGCCCTGGAAGTACTTAGAGCCTCAAACGCCACCTTGAACATATTCCTGAGACCCTGGGGAAAGGACTTCGTTTTTCCCATGGGAAATGGCCTTCATTTGTGGCCACTTGGCCTGGCAGGCAGGGCAGTGCCAAGCCAGGAATCTACAAACTCTGCTGGATCCTTCCAGAACGAAAGCTGCCAGCAACTAGGACCCTGCAAGTCCTTACAGCCCCAGATGCCACCAGTCATCTGACACCCAGAGCCTGGGCCAATGACTTCGTTTTCCCCATGGAAAATGGCCTCCATTTCTGGCCACTCGCCCTGACCAAGAGGGTGGTGCCCAGCAAGAAATTTGCAAGCTTTGCTGGATTGCTCCAAATCTAAAGCTACCACTTGTTGTTCTTCTATTTCTCTAGAGTCCCATCATGCTGTTCTCAGATTGCTAAAGTCCATACCTCCTCGGTGTGTTCTTATGGCTGCAGATCTTCACAGCACAGACGCTTTCTTCTGCATGCTGTTCTTTCCCAGTTCAGGGCTCCTTCAAGGCTCTCCCTGAATGGCTACGCCGCCCCCTTTTATCCCAGTTCTCTTCAATGCTCACAGCTGCAGCCCATCAAGGACAACCAGGACCTGTGGGACAGATATTCAAATAGAATCCATTTCCTCTACTCTAGCCAGTAAGTACTACCCTACAAGTCCTCAGAACCCCAAAGGCCACCTTTCATCTGACACCCAGACCCTGGGGAAAGGACTTCTTTTTCCCATGGCAAATGGCCTCCCTTGGCAGCCACTCACCCTGGCAGAAAGTGGGAGCCTAGCTAGAATGATGCAATCGTTGCTGGATTTTTCCAAAAGAAAAGCTGCCAGCAACTAGGGCCCTGGAAGTACTTAGAGCCTCAAACGCCACCTTGAACATATTCCTGAGACCCTGGGGAAAGGACTTCGTTTTTCCCATGGGAAATGGCCTTCATTTGTGGCCACTTGGCCTGGCAGGCAGGGCAGTGCCAAGCCAGGAATCTACAAACTGTGCTGGATCCTTCCAGAACGAAAGCTGCCAGCAACTAGGACCCTGCAAGTCCTTAGAGCCCCAGATGCCACCAGTCATCTGACACCCAGAGCCTGGGCCAATGACTTCGTTTTCCCCATGGAAAATGGCCTCCATTTCTGGCCACTCGCCCTGACCAAGAGGGTGGTGCCCAGCAAGAAATTTGCAAGCTTTGCTGGATTGCTCCAAATCTAAAGCTACCACTTGTTGTTGTTCTATTTCTCTAGAGTCCCATCATGCTGTTCTCAGATTGCTAAAGTCCATACCTCCTCGGTGTGTTCTTATGGCTGCAGATCTTCACAGCACAGACGCTTTCTTCTGCATGCTGTTCTTTCCCAGTTCAGGGCTCCTTCAAGGCTCTCCCTGAATGGCTAAGCCGCCCCCTTTTATCCCAGTTCTCTTCAATGCTCACAGCTGCAGCCCATCAAGGACAACCAGGACCTGTGGGACAGATATTCAAATAGAATCCATTTCCTCTACTCTAGCCAGTAAGTACTACCCTACAAGTCCTCAGAACCCCAAAGGCCACCTTTCATCTGACACCCAGACCCTGGGGAAAGGACTTCTTTTTCCCATGGCAAATGGCCTCCCTTGGCAGCCACTCACCTTGGCAGAAAGTGGGAGCCTAGCTAGAATGATGCAATCGTTGCTGGATTTTTCCAAAAGAAAAGCTGCCAGCAACTAGGGCCCTGGAAGTACTTAGAGCCTCAAACGCCACCTTGAACATATTCCTGAGACCCTGGGGAAAGGACTTCGTTTTTCCCATGGAAAATGGCCTTCATTTGTGGCCACTTGGCCTGGCAGGCAGGGCAGTGCCAAGCCAGGAATCTACAAACTCTGCTGGATCCTTCCAGAACGAAAGCTGCCAGCAACTAGGACCCTGCAAGTCCTTACAGCCCCAGATGCCACCAGTCATCTGACACCCAGAGCCTGGGCCAATGACTTCGTTTTCCCCATGGAAAATGGCCTCCATTTCTGGCCACTCGCCCTGACCAAGAGGGTGGTGCCCAGCAAGAAATTTGCAAGCTTTGCTGGATTGCTCCAAATCGAAAGCTGCCACTTGTTGTTGTTCTATTTCTCTAGAGTCCCATCATGCTGTTCTCAGATTGCTAAAGTCCATACCTCCTCGGTGTGTTCTTATGGCTGCAGATCTTCACAGCACAGACGCTTTCTTCTGCATGCTGTTCTTTCCCAGTTCAGGGCTCCTTCAAGGCTCTCCCTGAATGGCTACGCCGCCCCCTTTTATCCCAGTTCTCTTCAATGCTCACAGCTGCAGCCCATCAAGGACAACCAGGACCTGTGGGGCAAAGCCTCTAGACAGATATTCAAATAGAATCCATTTCCTCTACTCTAGCCAGTAAGTACTACCCTACAAGTCCTCAGAACCCCAAAGGCCACCTTTCATCTGACACCCAGACCCTGGGGAAAGGACTTCTTTTTCCCATGGCAAATGGCCTCCCTTGGCAGCCACTCACCCTGGCAGAAAGTGGGAGCCTAGCTAGAATGATGCAATCGTTGCTGGATTTTTCCAAAAGAAAAGCTGCCAGCAACTAGGGCCCTGGAAGTACTTAGAGCCTCAAACGCCACCTTGAACATATTCCTGAGACCCTGGGGAAAGGACTTCGTTTTTCCCATGGGAAATGGCCTTCATTTGTGGCCACTTGGCCTGGCAGGCAGGGCAGTGCCAAGCCAGGAATCTACAAACTCTGCTGGATCCTTCCAGAACGAAAGCTGCCAGCAACTAGGACCCTGCAAGTCCTTACAGCCCCAGATGCCACCAGTCATCTGACACCCAGAGCCTGGGCCAATGACTTCGTTTTCCCCATGGAAAATTGCCTCCATTTCTGGCCACTCGCCCTGACCAAGAGGGTGGTGCCCAGCAAGAAATTTGCAAGCTTTGCTGGATTGCTCCAAATCGAAAGCTACCACTTGTTGTTGTTCTATTTCTCTAGAGTCCCATCATGCTGTTCTCAGATTGCTAAAGTCCATACCTCCTCGGTGTGTTCTTATGGCTGCAGATCTTCACAGCACAGACGCTTTCTTCTGCATGCTGTTCTTTCCCAGTTCAGGGCTCCTTCAAGGCTCTCCCTGAATGGCTACGCCGCCCCCTTTTATCCCAGTTCTCTTCAATGCTCACAGCTGCAGCCCATCAAGGACAACCAGGACCTGTGGGACAGATATTCAAATAGAATCCATTTCCTCTACTCTAGCCAGTAAGTACTACCCTACAAGTCCTCAGAACCCCAAAGGCCACCTTTCATCTGACACCCAGACCCTGGGGAAAGGACTTCTTTTTCCCATGGCAAATGGCCTCCCTTGGCAGCCACTCACCCTGGCAGAAAGTGGGAGCCTAGCTAGAATGATGCAATCGTTGCTGGATTTTTCCAAAAGAAAAGCTGCCAGCAACTAGGGCCCTGGAAGTACTTAGAGCCTCAAACGCCACCTTGAACATATTCCTGAGACCCTGGGGAAAGGACTTCGTTTTTCCCATGGGAAATGGCCTTCATTTGTGGCCACTTGGCCTGGCAGGCAGGGCAGTGCCAAGCCAGGAATCTACAAACTGTGCTGGATCCTTCCAGAACGAAAGCTGCCAGCAACTAGGACCCTGCAAGTCCTTACAGCCCCAGATGCCACCAGTCATCTGACACCCAGAGCCTGGGCCAATGACTTCGTTTTCCCCATGGAAAATGGCCTCCATTTCTGGCCACTCGCCCTGACCAAGAGGGTGGTGCCCAGCAAGAAATTTGCAAGCTTTGCTGGATTGCTCCAAATCTAAAGCTACCACTTGTTGTTGTTCTATTTCTCTAGAGTCCCATCATGCTGTTCTCAGATTGCTAAAGTCCATACCTCCTCGGTGTGTTCTTATGGCTGCAGATCTTCACAGCACAGACGCTTTCTTCTGCATGCTGTTCTTTCCCAGTTCAGGGCTCCTTCAAGGCTCTCCCTGAATGGCTACGCCGCCCCCTTTTATCCCAGTTCTCTTCAATGCTCACAGCTGCAGCCCATCAAGGACAACCAGGACCTGTGGGACAGATATTCAAATAGAATCCATTTCCTCTACTCTAGCCAGTAAGTAGTACCCTACAAGTCCTCAGAACCCCAAAGGCCACCTTTCATCTGACACCCAGACCCTGGGGAAAGGACTTCTTTTTCCCATGGCAAATGGCCTCCCTTGGCAGCCACTCACCCTGGCAGAAAGTGGGAGCCTAGCTAGAATGATGCAATCGTTGCTGGATTTTTCCAAAAGAAAAGCTGCCAGCAACTAGGGCCCTGGAAGTACTTAGAGCCTCAAACGCCACCTTGAACATATTCCTGAGACCCTGGGGAAAGGACTTCGTTTTTCCCATGGAAAATGGCCTTCATTTGTGGCCACTTGGCCTGGCAGGCAGGGCAGTGCCAAGCCAGGAATCTACAAACTGTGCTGGATCCTTCCAGAACGAAAGCTGCCAGCAACTAGGACCCTGCAAGTCCTTAGAGCCCCAGATGCCACCAGTCATCTGACACCCAGAGCCTGGGCCAATGACTTCGTTTTCCCCATGGAAAATGGCCTCCATTTCTGGCCACTCGCCCTGACCAAGAGGGTGGTGCCCAGCAAGAAATTTGCAAGCTTTGCTGGATTGCTCCAAATCGAAAGCTGCCACTTGTTGTTGTTCTATTTCTCTAGAGTCCCATAATGCTGTTCTCAGATTGCTAAAGTCCATACCTCCTCGGTGTGTTCTTATGGCTGCAGATCTTCACAGCACAGACGCTTTCTTCTGCATGCTGTTCTTTCCCAGTTCAGGGCTCCTTCAAGGCTCTCCCTGAATGGCTAAGCCGCCCCCTTTTATCCCAGTTCTCTTCAATGCTCACAGCTGCAGCCCATCAAGGACAACCAGGACCTGTGGGGCAAAGCCTCTAGACAGATATTCAAATAGAATCCATTTCCTCTACTCTAGCCAGTAAGTACTACCCTACAAGTCCTCAGAACCCCAAAGGCCACCTTTCATCTGACACCCAGACCCTGGGGAAAGGACTTCTTTTTCCCATGGCAAATGGCCTCCCTTGGCAGCCACTCACCCTGGCAGAAAGTGGGAGCCTAGCTAGAATGATGCAATCGTTGCTGGATTTTTCCAAAAGAAAAGCTGGCAGCAACTAGGGCCCTGGAAGTACTTAGAGCCTCAAACGCCACCTTGAACATATTCCTGAGACCCTGGGGAAAGGACTTCGTTTTTCCCATGGGAAATGGCCTTCATTTGTGGCCACTCTGCCTGGCAGGCAGGGCAGTGCCAAGCCAGGAATCTACAAACTCTGCTGGATCCTTCCAGAACGAAAGCTGCCAGCAACTAGGACCCTGCAAGTCCTTACAGCCCCAGATGCCACCAGTCATCTGACACCCAGAGCCTGGGCCAATGACTTCGTTTTCCCCATGGAAAATTGCCTCCATTTCTGGCCACTCGCCCTGACCAAGAGGGTGGTGCCCAGCAAGAAATTTGCAAGCTTTGCTGGATTGCTCCAAATCGAAAGCTACCACTTGTTGTTGTTCTATTTCTCTAGAGTCCCATCATGCTGTTCTCAGATTGCTAAAGTCCATACCTCCTCGGTGTGTTCTTATGGCTGCAGATCTTCACAGCACAGACGCTTTCTTCTGCATGCTGTTCTTTCCCAGTTCAGGGCTCCTTCAAGGCTCTCCCTGAATGGCTACGCCGCCCCCTTTTATCCCAGTTCTCTTCAATGCTCACAGCTGCAGCCCATCAAGGACAACCAGGACCTGTGGGACAGATATTCAAATAGAATCCATTTCCTCTACTCTAGCCAGTAAGTACTACCCTACAAGTCCTCAGAACCCCAAAGGCCACCTTTCATCTGACACCCAGACCCTGGGGAAAGGACTTCTTTTTCCCATGGCAAATGGCCTCCCTTGGCAGCCACTCACCCTGGCAGAAAGTGGGAGCCTAGCTAGAATGATGCAATCGTTGCTGGATTTTTCCAAAAGAAAAGCTGCCAGCAACTAGGGCCCTGGAAGTACTTAGAGCCTCAAACGCCACCTTGAACATATTCCTGAGACCCTGGGGAAAGGACTTCGTTTTTCCCATGGAAAATGGCCTTCATTTGTGGCCACTTGGCCTGGCAGGCAGGGCAGTGCCAAGCCAGGAATCTACAAACTCTGCTGGATCCTTCCAGAACGAAAGCTGCCAGCAACTAGGACCCTGCAAGTCCTTACAGCCCCAGATGCCACCAGTCATCTGACACCCAGAGCCTGGGCCAATGACTTCGTTTTCCCCATGGAAAATGGCCTCCATTTCTGGCCACTCGCCCTGACCAAGAGGGTGGTGCCCAGCAAGAAATTTGCAAGCTTTGCTGGATTGCTCCAAATCGAAAGCTGCCACTTGTTGTTGTTCTATTTCTCTAGAGTCCCATCATGCTGTTCTCAGATTGCTAAAGTCCATACCTCCTCGGTGTGTTCTTATGGCTGCAGATCTTCACAGCACAGACGCTTTCTTCTGCATGCTGTTCTTTCCCAGTTCAGGGCTCCTTCAAGGCTCTCCCTGAATGGCTAAGCCGCCCCCTTTTATCCCAGTTCTCTTCAATGCTCACAGCTGCAGCCCATCAAGGACAACCAGGACCTGTGGGGCAAAGCCTCTAGACAGATATTCAAATAGAATCCATTTCCTCTACTCTAGCCAGTAAGTACTACCCTACAAGTCCTCAGAACCCCAAAGGCCACCTTTCATCTGACACCCAGACCCTGGGGAAAGGACTTCTTTTTCCCATGGCAAATGGCCTCCCTTGGCAGCCACTCACCCTGGCAGAAAGTGGGAGCCTAGCTAGAATGATGCAATCGTTGCTGGATTTTTCCAAAAGAAAAGCTGCCAGCAACTAGGGCCCTGGAAGTACTTAGAGCCTCAAACGCCACCTTGAACATATTCCTGAGACCCTGGGGAAAGGACTTCGTTTTTCCCATGGAAAATGGCCTTCATTTGTGGCCACTTGGCCTGGCAGGCAGGGCAGTGCCAAGCCAGGAATCTACAAACTCTGCTGGATCCTTCCAGAACGAAAGCTGCCAGCAACTAGGACCCTGCAAGTCCTTACAGCCCCAGATGCCACCAGTCATCTGACACCCAGAGCCTGGGCCAATGACTTCGTTTTCCCCATGGAAAATTGCCTCCATTTCTGGCCACTCGCCCTGACCAAGAGGGTGGTGCCCAGCAAGAAATTTGCAAGCTTTGCTGGATTGCTCCAAATCTAAAGCTACCACTTGTTGTTGTTCTATTTCTCTAGAGTCCCATCATGCTGTTCTCAGATTGCTAAAGTCCATACCTCCTCGGTGTGTTCTTATGGCTGCAGATCTTCACAGCACAGACGCTTTCTTCTGCATGCTGTTCTTTCCCAGTTCAGGGCTCCTTCAAGGCTCTCCCTGAATGGCTACGCCGCCCCCTTTTATCCCAGTTCTCTTCAATGCTCACAGCTGCAGCCCATCAAGGACAACCAGGACCTGTGGGACAGATATTCAAATAGAATCCATTTCCTCTACTCTAGCCAGTAAGTACTACCCTACAAGTCCTCAGAACCCCAAAGGCCACCTTTCATCTGACACCCAGACCCTGGGGAAAGGACTTCTTTTTCCCATGGCAAATGGCCTCCCTTGGCAGCCACTCACCCTGGCAGAAAGTGGGAGCCTAGCTAGAATGATGCAATCGTTGCTGGATTTTTCCAAAAGAAAAGCTGCCAGCAACTAGGGCCCTGGAAGTACTTAGAGCCTCAAACGCCACCTTGAACATATTCCTGAGACCCTGGGGAAAGGACTTCGTTTTTCCCATGGGAAATGGCCTTCATTTGTGGCCACTTGGCCTGGCAGGCAGGGCAGTGCCAAGCCAGGAATCTACAAACTATGCTGGATCCTTCCAGAACGAAAGCTGCCAGCAACTAGGACCCTGCAAGTCCTTACAGCCCCAGATGCCACCAGTCATCTGACACCCAGAGCCTGGGCCAATGACTTCGTTTTCCCCATGGAAAATGGCCTCCATTTCTGGCCACTCGCCCTGACCAAGAGGGTGGTGCCCAGCAAGAAATTTGCAAGCTTTGCTGGATTGCTCCAAATCTAAAGCTACCACTTGTTGTTGTTCTATTTCTCTAGAGTCCCATCATGCTGTTCTCAGATTGCTAAAGTCCATACCTCCTCGGTGTGTTCTTATGGCTGCAGATCTTCACAGCACAGACGCTTTCTTCTGCATGCTGTTCTTTCCCAGTTCAGGGCTCCTTCAAGGCTCTCCCTGAATGGCTAAGCCGCCCCCTTTTATCCCAGTTCTCTTCAATGCTCACAGCTGCAGCCCATCAAGGACAACCAGGACCTGTGGGGCAAAGCCTCTAGACAGATATTCAAATAGAATCCATTTCCTCTACTCTAGCCAGTAAGTAGTACCCTACAAGTCCTCAGAACCCCAAAGGCCACCTTTCATCTGACACCCAGACCCTGGGGAAAGGACTTCTTTTTCCCATGGCAAATGGCCTCCCTTGGCAGCCACTCACCCTGGCAGAAAGTGGGAGCCTAGCTAGAATGATGCAATCGTTGCTGGATTTTTCCAAAAGAAAAGCTGCCAGCAACTAGGGCCCTGGAAGTACTTAGAGCCTCAAACGCCACCTTGAACATATTCCTGAGACCCTGGGGAAAGGACTTCGTTTTTCCCGTGGAAAATGGCCTTCATTTGTGGCCACTTGGCCTGGCAGGCAGGGCAGTGCCAAGCCAGGAATCTACAAACTCTGCTGGATCCTTCCAGAACGAAAGCTGCCAGCAACTAGGACCCTGCAAGTCCTTACAGCCCCAGATGCCACCAGTCATCTGACACCCAGAGCCTGGGCCAATGACTTCGTTTTCCCCATGGAAAATGGCCTCCATTTCTGGCCACTCGCCCTGACCAAGAGGGTGGTGCCCAGCAAGAAATTTGCAAGCTTTGCTGGATTGCTCCAAATCGAAAGCTGCCACTTGTTGTTCTTCTATTTCTCTAGAGTCCCATCATGCTGTTCTCAGATTGCTAAAGTCCATACCTCCTCGGTGTGTTCTTATGGCTGCAGATCTTCACAGCACAGACGCTTTCTTCTGCATGCTGTTCTTTCCCAGTTCAGGGCTCCTTCAAGGCTCTCCCTGAATGGCTACGCCGCCCCCTTTTATCCCAGTTCTCTTCAATGCTCACAGCTGCAGCCCATCAAGGACAACCAGGACCTGTGGGACAGATATTCAAATAGAATCCATTTCCTCTACTCTAGCCAGTAAGTACTACCCTACAAGTCCTCAGAACCCCAAAGGCCACCTTTCATCTGACACCCAGACCCTGGGGAAAGGACTTCTTTTTCCCATGGCAAATGGCCTCCCTTGGCAGCCACTCACCCTGGCAGAAAGTGGGAGCCTAGCTAGAATGATGCAATCGTTGCTGGATTTTTCCAAAAGAAAAGCTGCCAGCAACTAGGGCCCTGGAAGTACTTAGAGCCTCAAACGCCACCTTGAACATATTCCTGAGACCCTGGGGAAAGGACTTCGTTTTTCCCATGGGAAATGGCCTTCATTTGTGGCCACTTGGCCTGGCAGGCAGGGCAGTGCCAAGCCAGGAATCTACAAACTCTGCTGGATCCTTCCAGAACGAAAGCTGCCAGCAACTAGGACCCTGCAAGTCCTTACAGCCCCAGATGCCACCAGTCATCTGACACCCAGAGCCTGGGCCAATGACTTCGTTTTCCCCATGGAAAATGGCCTCCATTTCTGGCCACTCGCCCTGACCAAGAGGGTGGTGCCCAGCAAGAAATTTGCAAGCTTTGCTGGATTGCTCCAAATCTAAAGCTACCACTTGTTGTTCTTCTATTTCTCTAGAGTCCCATCATGCTGTTCTCAGATTGCTAAAGTCCATACCTCCTCGGTGTGTTCTTATGGCTGCAGATCTTCACAGCACAGACGCTTTCTTCTGCATGCTGTTCTTTCCCAGTTCAGGGCTCCTTCAAGGCTCTCCCTGAATGGCTACGCCGCCCCCTTTTATCCCAGTTCTCTTCAATGCTCACAGCTGCAGCCCATCAAGGACAACCAGGACCTGTGGGACAGATATTCAAATAGAATCCATTTCCTCTACTCTAGCCAGTAAGTACTACCCTACAAGTCCTCAGAACCCCAAAGGCCACCTTTCATCTGACACCCAGACCCTGGGGAAAGGACTTCTTTTTCCCATGGCAAATGGCCTCCCTTGGCAGCCACTCACCCTGGCAGAAAGTGGGAGCCTAGCTAGAATGATGCAATCGTTGCTGGATTTTTCCAAAAGAAAAGCTGGCAGCAACTAGGGCCCTGGAAGTACTTAGAGCCTCAAACGCCACCTTGAACATATTCCTGAGACCCTGGGGAAAGGACTTCGTTTTTCCCATGGGAAATGGCCTTCATTTGTGGCCACTTGGCCTGGCAGGCAGGGCAGTGCCAAGCCAGGAATCTACAAACTGTGCTGGATCCTTCCAGAACGAAAGCTGCCAGCAACTAGGACCCTGCAAGTCCTTAGAGCCCCAGATGCCACCAGTCATCTGACACCCAGAGCCTGGGCCAATGACTTCGTTTTCCCCATGGAAAATGGCCTCCATTTCTGGCCACTCGCCCTGACCAAGAGGGTGGTGCCCAGCAAGAAATTTGCAAGCTTTGCTGGATTGCTCCAAATCTAAAGCTACCACTTGTTGTTGTTCTATTTCTCTAGAGTCCCATCATGCTGTTCTCAGATTGCTAAAGTCCATACCTCCTCGGTGTGTTCTTATGGCTGCAGATCTTCACAGCACAGACGCTTTCTTCTGCATGCTGTTCTTTCCCAGTTCAGGGCTCCTTCAAGGCTCTCCCTGAATGGCTACGCCGCCCCCTTTTATCCCAGTTCTCTTCAATGCTCACAGCTGCAGCCCATCAAGGACAACCAGGACCTGTGGGACAGATATTCAAATAGAATCCATTTCCTCTACTCTAGCCAGTAAGTACTACCCTACAAGTCCTCAGAACCCCAAAGGCCACCTTTCATCTGACACCCAGACCCTGGGGAAAGGACTTCTTTTTCCCATGGCAAATGGCCTCCCTTGGCAGCCACTCACCCTGGCAGAAAGTGGGAGCCTAGCTAGAATGATGCAATCGTTGCTGGATTTTTCCAAAAGAAAAGCTGCCAGCAACTAGGGCCCTGGAAGTACTTAGAGCCTCAAACGCCACCTTGAACATATTCCTGAGACCCTGGGGAAAGGACTTCGTTTTTCCCATGGGAAATGGCCTTCATTTGTGGCCACTTGGCCTGGCAGGCAGGGCAGTGCCAAGCCAGGAATCTACAAACTGTGCTGGATCCTTCCAGAACGAAAGCTGCCAGCAACTAGGACCCTGCAAGTCCTTACAGCCCCAGATGCCACCAGTCATCTGACACCCAGAGCCTGGGCCAATGACTTCGTTTTCCCCATGGAAAATGGCCTCCATTTCTGGCCACTCGCCCTGACCAAGAGGGTGGTGCCCAGCAAGAAATTTGCAAGCTTTGCTGGATTGCTCCAAATCTAAAGCTACCACTTGTTGTTGTTCTATTTCTCTAGAGTCCCATCATGCTGTTCTCAGATTGCTAAAGTCCATACCTCCTCGGTGTGTTCTTATGGCTGCAGATCTTCACAGCACAGACGCTTTCTTCTGCATGCTGTTCTTTCCCAGTTCAGGGCTCCTTCAAGGCTCTCCCTGAATGGCTACGCCGCCCCCTTTTATCCCAGTTCTCTTCAATGCTCACAGCTGCAGCCCATCAAGGACAACCAGGACCTGTGGGACAGATATTCAAATAGAATCCATTTCCTCTACTCTAGCCAGTAAGTAGTACCCTACAAGTCCTCAGAACCCCAAAGGCCACCTTTCATCTGACACCCAGACCCTGGGGAAAGGACTTCTTTTTCCCATGGCAAATGGCCTCCCTTGGCAGCCACTCACCCTGGCAGAAAGTGGGAGCCTAGCTAGAATGATGCAATCGTTGCTGGATTTTTCCAAAAGAAAAGCTGCCAGCAACTAGGGCCCTGGAAGTACTTAGAGCCTCAAACGCCACCTTGAACATATTCCTGAGACCCTGGGGAAAGGACTTCGTTTTTCCCATGGAAAATGGCCTTCATTTGTGGCCACTTGGCCTGGCAGGCAGGGCAGTGCCAAGCCAGGAATCTACAAACTGTGCTGGATCCTTCCAGAACGAAAGCTGCCAGCAACTAGGACCCTGCAAGTCCTTAGAGCCCCAGATGCCACCAGTCATCTGACACCCAGAGCCTGGGCCAATGACTTCGTTTTCCCCATGGAAAATGGCCTCCATTTCTGGCCACTCGCCCTGACCAAGAGGGTGGTGCCCAGCAAGAAATTTGCAAGCTTTGCTGGATTGCTCCAAATCGAAAGCTGCCACTTGTTGTTGTTCTATTTCTCTAGAGTCCCATAATGCTGTTCTCAGATTGCTAAAGTCCATACCTCCTCGGTGTGTTCTTATGGCTGCAGATCTTCACAGCACAGACGCTTTCTTCTGCATGCTGTTCTTTCCCAGTTCAGGGCTCCTTCAAGGCTCTCCCTGAATGGCTAAGCCGCCCCCTTTTATCCCAGTTCTCTTCAATGCTCACAGCTGCAGCCCATCAAGGACAACCAGGACCTGTGGGGCAAAGCCTCTAGACAGATATTCAAATAGAATCCATTTCCTCTACTCTAGCCAGTAAGTACTACCCTACAAGTCCTCAGAACCCCAAAGGCCACCTTTCATCTGACACCCAGACCCTGGGGAAAGGACTTCTTTTTCCCATGGCAAATGGCCTCCCTTGGCAGCCACTCACCCTGGCAGAAAGTGGGAGCCTAGCTAGAATGATGCAATCGTTGCTGGATTTTTCCAAAAGAAAAGCTGGCAGCAACTAGGGCCCTGGAAGTACTTAGAGCCTCAAACGCCACCTTGAACATATTCCTGAGACCCTGGGGAAAGGACTTCGTTTTTCCCATGGGAAATGGCCTTCATTTGTGGCCACTTGGCCTGGCAGGCAGGGCAGTGCCAAGCCAGGAATCTACAAACTCTGCTGGATCCTTCCAGAACGAAAGCTGCCAGCAACTAGGACCCTGCAAGTCCTTACAGCCCCAGATGCCACCAGTCATCTGACACCCAGAGCCTGGGCCAATGACTTCGTTTTCCCCATGGAAAATTGCCTCCATTTCTGGCCACTCGCCCTGACCAAGAGGGTGGTGCCCAGCAAGAAATTTGCAAGCTTTGCTGGATTGCTCCAAATCGAAAGCTACCACTTGTTGTTGTTCTATTTCTCTAGAGTCCCATCATGCTGTTCTCAGATTGCTAAAGTCCATACCTCCTCGGTGTGTTCTTATGGCTGCAGATCTTCACAGCACAGACGCTTTCTTCTGCATGCTGTTCTTTCCCAGTTCAGGGCTCCTTCAAGGCTCTCCCTGAATGGCTACGCCGCCCCCTTTTATCCCAGTTCTCTTCAATGCTCACAGCTGCAGCCCATCAAGGACAACCAGGACCTGTGGGACAGATATTCAAATAGAATCCATTTCCTCTACTCTAGCCAGTAAGTACTACCCTACAAGTCCTCAGAACCCCAAAGGCCACCTTTCATCTGACACCCAGACCCTGGGGAAAGGACTTCTTTTTCCCATGGCAAATGGCCTCCCTTGGCAGCCACTCACCCTGGCAGAAAGTGGGAGCCTAGCTAGAATGATGCAATCGTTGCTGGATTTTTCCAAAAGAAAAGCTGCCAGCAACTAGGGCCCTGGAAGTACTTAGAGCCTCAAACGCCACCTTGAACATATTCCTGAGACCCTGGGGAAAGGACTTCGTTTTTCCCATGGAAAATGGCCTTCATTTGTGGCCACTTGGCCTGGCAGGCAGGGCAGTGCCAAGCCAGGAATCTACAAACTCTGCTGGATCCTTCCAGAACGAAAGCTGCCAGCAACTAGGACCCTGCAAGTCCTTACAGCCCCAGATGCCACCAGTCATCTGACACCCAGAGCCTGGGCCAATGACTTCGTTTTCCCCATGGAAAATGGCCTCCATTTCTGGCCACTCGCCCTGACCAAGAGGGTGGTGCCCAGCAAGAAATTTGCAAGCTTTGCTGGATTGCTCCAAATCGAAAGCTGCCACTTGTTGTTGTTCTATTTCTCTAGAGTCCCATCATGCTGTTCTCAGATTGCTAAAGTCCATACCTCCTCGGTGTGTTCTTATGGCTGCAGATCTTCACAGCACAGACGCTTTCTTCTGCATGCTGTTCTTTCCCAGTTCAGGGCTCCTTCAAGGCTCTCCCTGAATGGCTAAGCCGCCCCCTTTTATCCCAGTTCTCTTCAATGCTCACAGCTGCAGCCCATCAAGGACAACCAGGACCTGTGGGGCAAAGCCTCTAGACAGATATTCAAATAGAATCCATTTCCTCTACTCTAGCCAGTAAGTACTACCCTACAAGTCCTCAGAACCCCAAAGGCCACCTTTCATCTGACACCCAGACCCTGGGGAAAGGACTTCTTTTTCCCATGGCAAATGGCCTCCCTTGGCAGCCACTCACCCTGGCAGAAAGTGGGAGCCTAGCTAGAATGATGCAATCGTTGCTGGATTTTTCCAAAAGAAAAGCTGCCAGCAACTAGGGCCCTGGAAGTACTTAGAGCCTCAAACGCCACCTTGAACATATTCCTGAGACCCTGGGGAAAGGACTTCGTTTTTCCCATGGAAAATGGCCTTCATTTGTGGCCACTTGGCCTGGCAGGCAGGGCAGTGCCAAGCCAGGAATCTACAAACTCTGCTGGATCCTTCCAGAACGAAAGCTGCCAGCAACTAGGACCCTGCAAGTCCTTACAGCCCCAGATGCCACCAGTCATCTGACACCCAGAGCCTGGGCCAATGACTTCGTTTTCCCCATGGAAAATTGCCTCCATTTCTGGCCACTCGCCCTGACCAAGAGGGTGGTGCCCAGCAAGAAATTTGCAAGCTTTGCTGGATTGCTCCAAATCTAAAGCTACCACTTGTTGTTGTTCTATTTCTCTAGAGTCCCATCATGCTGTTCTCAGATTGCTAAAGTCCATACCTCCTCGGTGTGTTCTTATGGCTGCAGATCTTCACAGCACAGACGCTTTCTTCTGCATGCTGTTCTTTCCCAGTTCAGGGCTCCTTCAAGGCTCTCCCTGAATGGCTACGCCGCCCCCTTTTATCCCAGTTCTCTTCAATGCTCACAGCTGCAGCCCATCAAGGACAACCAGGACCTGTGGGACAGATATTCAAATAGAATCCATTTCCTCTACTCTAGCCAGTAAGTACTACCCTACAAGTCCTCAGAACCCCAAAGGCCACCTTTCATCTGACACCCAGACCCTGGGGAAAGGACTTCTTTTTCCCATGGCAAATGGCCTCCCTTGGCAGCCACTCACCCTGGCAGAAAGTGGGAGCCTAGCTAGAATGATGCAATCGTTGCTGGATTTTTCCAAAAGAAAAGCTGCCAGCAACTAGGGCCCTGGAAGTACTTAGAGCCTCAAACGCCACCTTGAACATATTCCTGAGACCCTGGGGAAAGGACTTCGTTTTTCCCATGGGAAATGGCCTTCATTTGTGGCCACTTGGCCTGGCAGGCAGGGCAGTGCCAAGCCAGGAATCTACAAACTATGCTGGATCCTTCCAGAACGAAAGCTGCCAGCAACTAGGACCCTGCAAGTCCTTACAGCCCCAGATGCCACCAGTCATCTGACACCCAGAGCCTGGGCCAATGACTTCGTTTTCCCCATGGAAAATGGCCTCCATTTCTGGCCACTCGCCCTGACCAAGAGGGTGGTGCCCAGCAAGAAATTTGCAAGCTTTGCTGGATTGCTCCAAATCTAAAGCTACCACTTGTTGTTGTTCTATTTCTCTAGAGTCCCATCATGCTGTTCTCAGATTGCTAAAGTCCATACCTCCTCGGTGTGTTCTTATGGCTGCAGATCTTCACAGCACAGACGCTTTCTTCTGCATGCTGTTCTTTCCCAGTTCAGGGCTCCTTCAAGGCTCTCCCTGAATGGCTAAGCCGCCCCCTTTTATCCCAGTTCTCTTCAATGCTCACAGCTGCAGCCCATCAAGGACAACCAGGACCTGTGGGGCAAAGCCTCTAGACAGATATTCAAATAGAATCCATTTCCTCTACTCTAGCCAGTAAGTAGTACCCTACAAGTCCTCAGAACCCCAAAGGCCACCTTTCATCTGACACCCAGACCCTGGGGAAAGGACTTCTTTTTCCCATGGCAAATGGCCTCCCTTGGCAGCCACTCACCCTGGCAGAAAGTGGGAGCCTAGCTAGAATGATGCAATCGTTGCTGGATTTTTCCAAAAGAAAAGCTGCCAGCAACTAGGGCCCTGGAAGTACTTAGAGCCTCAAACGCCACCTTGAACATATTCCTGAGACCCTGGGGAAAGGACTTCGTTTTTCCCATGGGAAATGGCCTTCATTTGTGGCCACTTGGCCTGGCAGGCAGGGCAGTGCCAAGCCAGGAATCTACAAACTCTGCTGGATCCTTCCAGAACGAAAGCTGCCAGCAACTAGGACCCTGCAAGTCCTTACAGCCCCAGATGCCACCAGTCATCTGACACCCAGAGCCTGGGCCAATGACTTCGTTTTCCCCATGGAAAATGGCCTCCATTTCTGGCCACTCGCCCTGACCAAGAGGGTGGTGCCCAGCAAGAAATTTGCAAGCTTTGCTGGATTGCTCCAAATCTAAAGCTACCACTTGTTGTTGTTCTATTTCTCTAGAGTCCCATCATGCTGTTCTCAGATTGCTAAAGTCCATACCTCCTCGGTGTGTTCTTATGGCTGCAGATCTTCACAGCACAGACGCTTTCTTCTGCATGCTGTTCTTTCCCAGTTCAGGGCTCCTTCAAGGCTCTCCCTGAATGGCTACGCCGCCCCCTTTTATCCCAGTTCTCTTCAATGCTCACAGCTGCAGCCCATCAAGGACAACCAGGACCTGTGGGACAGATATTCAAATAGAATCCATTTCCTCTACTCTAGCCAGTAAGTACTACCCTACAAGTCCTCAGAACCCCAAAGGCCACCTTTCATCTGACACCCAGACCCTGGGGAAAGGACTTCTTTTTCCCATGGCAAATGGCCTCCCTTGGCAGCCACTCACCCTGGCAGAAAGTGGGAGCCTAGCTAGAATGATGCAATCGTTGCTGGATTTTTCCAAAAGAAAAGCTGCCAGCAACTAGGGCCCTGGAAGTACTTAGAGCCTCAAACGCCACCTTGAACATATTCCTGAGACCCTGGGGAAAGGACTTCGTTTTTCCCATGGGAAATGGCCTTCATTTGTGGCCACTTGGCCTGGCAGGCAGGGCAGTGCCAAGCCAGGAATCTACAAACTGTGCTGGATCCTTCCAGAACGAAAGCTGCCAGCAACTAGGACCCTGCAAGTCCTTAGAGCCCCAGATGCCACCAGTCATCTGACACCCAGAGCCTGGGCCAATGACTTCGTTTTCCCCATGGAAAATGGCCTCCATTTCTGGCCACTCGCCCTGACCAAGAGGGTGGTGCCCAGCAAGAAATTTGCAAGCTTTGCTGGATTGCTCCAAATCTAAAGCTACCACTTGTTGTTGTTCTATTTCTCTAGAGTCCCATCATGCTGTTCTCAGATTGCTAAAGTCCATACCTCCTCGGTGTGTTCTTATGGCTGCAGATCTTCACAGCACAGACGCTTTCTTCTGCATGCTGTTCTTTCCCAGTTCAGGGCTCCTTCAAGGCTCTCCCTGAATGGCTAAGCCGCCCCCTTTTATCCCAGTTCTCTTCAATGCTCACAGCTGCAGCCCATCAAGGACAACCAGGACCTGTGGGACAGATATTCAAATAGAATCCATTTCCTCTACTCTAGCCAGTAAGTACTACCCTACAAGTCCTCAGAACCCCAAAGGCCACCTTTCATCTGACACCCAGACCCTGGGGAAAGGACTTCTTTTTCCCATGGCAAATGGCCTCCCTTGGCAGCCACTCACCTTGGCAGAAAGTGGGAGCCTAGCTAGAATGATGCAATCGTTGCTGGATTTTTCCAAAAGAAAAGCTGCCAGCAACTAGGGCCCTGGAAGTACTTAGAGCCTCAAACGCCACCTTGAACATATTCCTGAGACCCTGGGGAAAGGACTTCGTTTTTCCCATGGAAAATGGCCTTCATTTGTGGCCACTTGGCCTGGCAGGCAGGGCAGTGCCAAGCCAGGAATCTACAAACTCTGCTGGATCCTTCCAGAACGAAAGCTGCCAGCAACTAGGACCCTGCAAGTCCTTACAGCCCCAGATGCCACCAGTCATCTGACACCCAGAGCCTGGGCCAATGACTTCGTTTTCCCCATGGAAAATGGCCTCCATTTCTGGCCACTCGCCCTGACCAAGAGGGTGGTGCCCAGCAAGAAATTTGCAAGCTTTGCTGGATTGCTCCAAATCGAAAGCTGCCACTTGTTGTTGTTCTATTTCTCTAGAGTCCCATCATGCTGTTCTCAGATTGCTAAAGTCCATACCTCCTCGGTGTGTTCTTATGGCTGCAGATCTTCACAGCACAGACGCTTTCTTCTGCATGCTGTTCTTTCCCAGTTCAGGGCTCCTTCAAGGCTCTCCCTGAATGGCTACGCCGCCCCCTTTTATCCCAGTTCTCTTCAATGCTCACAGCTGCAGCCCATCAAGGACAACCAGGACCTGTGGGGCAAAGCCTCTAGACAGATATTCAAATAGAATCCATTTCCTCTACTCTAGCCAGTAAGTACTACCCTACAAGTCCTCAGAACCCCAAAGGCCACCTTTCATCTGACACCCAGACCCTGGGGAAAGGACTTCTTTTTCCCATGGCAAATGGCCTCCCTTGGCAGCCACTCACCCTGGCAGAAAGTGGGAGCCTAGCTAGAATGATGCAATCGTTGCTGGATTTTTCCAAAAGAAAAGCTGCCAGCAACTAGGGCCCTGGAAGTACTTAGAGCCTCAAACGCCACCTTGAACATATTCCTGAGACCCTGGGGAAAGGACTTCGTTTTTCCCATGGAAAATGGCCTTCATTTGTGGCCACTTGGCCTGGCAGGCAGGGCAGTGCCAAGCCAGGAATCTACAAACTCTGCTGGATCCTTCCAGAACGAAAGCTGCCAGCAACTAGGACCCTGCAAGTCCTTACAGCCCCAGATGCCACCAGTCATCTGACACCCAGAGCCTGGGCCAATGACTTCGTTTTCCCCATGGAAAATTGCCTCCATTTCTGGCCACTCGCCCTGACCAAGAGGGTGGTGCCCAGCAAGAAATTTGCAAGCTTTGCTGGATTGCTCCAAATCTAAAGCTACCACTTGTTGTTGTTCTATTTCTCTAGAGTCCCATCATGCTGTTCTCAGATTGCTAAAGTCCATACCTCCTCGGTGTGTTCTTATGGCTGCAGATCTTCACAGCACAGACGCTTTCTTCTGCATGCTGTTCTTTCCCAGTTCAGGGCTCCTTCAAGGCTCTCCCTGAATGGCTACGCCGCCCCCTTTTATCCCAGTTCTCTTCAATGCTCACAGCTGCAGCCCATCAAGGACAACCAGGACCTGTGGGACAGATATTCAAATAGAATCCATTTCCTCTACTCTAGCCAGTAAGTACTACCCTACAAGTCCTCAGAACCCCAAAGGCCACCTTTCATCTGACACCCAGACCCTGGGGAAAGGACTTCTTTTTCCCATGGCAAATGGCCTCCCTTGGCAGCCACTCACCCTGGCAGAAAGTGGGAGCCTAGCTAGAATGATGCAATCGTTGCTGGATTTTTCCAAAAGAAAAGCTGCCAGCAACTAGGGCCCTGGAAGTACTTAGAGCCTCAAACGCCACCTTGAACATATTCCTGAGACCCTGGGGAAAGGACTTCGTTTTTCCCATGGGAAATGGCCTTCATTTGTGGCCACTTGGCCTGGCAGGCAGGGCAGTGCCAAGCCAGGAATCTACAAACTATGCTGGATCCTTCCAGAACGAAAGCTGCCAGCAACTAGGACCCTGCAAGTCCTTACAGCCCCAGATGCCACCAGTCATCTGACACCCAGAGCCTGGGCCAATGACTTCGTTTTCCCCATGGAAAATGGCCTCCATTTCTGGCCACTCGCCCTGACCAAGAGGGTGGTGCCCAGCAAGAAATTTGCAAGCTTTGCTGGATTGCTCCAA
Source organism: Agelaius phoeniceus (assembly GCF_051311805.1). Taxonomy (NCBI): domain Eukaryota; kingdom Metazoa; phylum Chordata; class Aves; order Passeriformes; family Icteridae; genus Agelaius; species Agelaius phoeniceus. The sequence continues at coordinate 22,641 of NW_027509885.1, read as the reverse complement.
ATCTAAAGCTACCACTTGTTGTTGTTCTATTTCTCTAGAGTCCCATCATGCTGTTCTCAGATTGCTAAAGTCCATACCTCCTCGGTGTGTTCTTATGGCTGCAGATCTTCACAGCACAGACGCTTTCTTCTGCATGCTGTTCTTTCCCAGTTCAGGGCTCCTTCAAGGCTCTCCCTGAATGGCTAAGCCGCCCCCTTTTATCCCAGTTCTCTTCAATGCTCACAGCTGCAGCCCATCAAGGACAACCAGGACCTGTGGGGCAAAGCCTCTAGACAGATATTCAAATAGAATCCATTTCCTCTACTCTAGCCAGTAAGTAGTACCCTACAAGTCCTCAGAACCCCAAAGGCCACCTTTCATCTGACACCCAGACCCTGGGGAAAGGACTTCTTTTTCCCATGGCAAATGGCCTCCCTTGGCAGCCACTCACCCTGGCAGAAAGTGGGAGCCTAGCTAGAATGATGCAATCGTTGCTGGATTTTTCCAAAAGAAAAGCTGCCAGCAACTAGGGCCCTGGAAGTACTTAGAGCCTCAAACGCCACCTTGAACATATTCCTGAGACCCTGGGGAAAGGACTTCGTTTTTCCCGTGGAAAATGGCCTTCATTTGTGGCCACTTGGCCTGGCAGGCAGGGCAGTGCCAAGCCAGGAATCTACAAACTCTGCTGGATCCTTCCAGAACGAAAGCTGCCAGCAACTAGGACCCTGCAAGTCCTTACAGCCCCAGATGCCACCAGTCATCTGACACCCAGAGCCTGGGCCAATGACTTCGTTTTCCCCATGGAAAATGGCCTCCATTTCTGGCCACTCGCCCTGACCAAGAGGGTGGTGCCCAGCAAGAAATTTGCAAGCTTTGCTGGATTGCTCCAAATCGAAAGCTGCCACTTGTTGTTCTTCTATTTCTCTAGAGTCCCATCATGCTGTTCTCAGATTGCTAAAGTCCATACCTCCTCGGTGTGTTCTTATGGCTGCAGATCTTCACAGCACAGACGCTTTCTTCTGCATGCTGTTCTTTCCCAGTTCAGGGCTCCTTCAAGGCTCTCCCTGAATGGCTACGCCGCCCCCTTTTATCCCAGTTCTCTTCAATGCTCACAGCTGCAGCCCATCAAGGACAACCAGGACCTGTGGGACAGATATTCAAATAGAATCCATTTCCTCTACTCTAGCCAGTAAGTACTACCCTACAAGTCCTCAGAACCCCAAAGGCCACCTTTCATCTGACACCCAGACCCTGGGGAAAGGACTTCTTTTTCCCATGGCAAATGGCCTCCCTTGGCAGCCACTCACCCTGGCAGAAAGTGGGAGCCTAGCTAGAATGATGCAATCGTTGCTGGATTTTTCCAAAAGAAAAGCTGCCAGCAACTAGGGCCCTGGAAGTACTTAGAGCCTCAAACGCCACCTTGAACATATTCCTGAGACCCTGGGGAAAGGACTTCGTTTTTCCCATGGGAAATGGCCTTCATTTGTGGCCACTTGGCCTGGCAGGCAGGGCAGTGCCAAGCCAGGAATCTACAAACTCTGCTGGATCCTTCCAGAACGAAAGCTGCCAGCAACTAGGACCCTGCAAGTCCTTACAGCCCCAGATGCCACCAGTCATCTGACACCCAGAGCCTGGGCCAATGACTTCGTTTTCCCCATGGAAAATGGCCTCCATTTCTGGCCACTCGCCCTGACCAAGAGGGTGGTGCCCAGCAAGAAATTTGCAAGCTTTGCTGGATTGCTCCAAATCTAAAGCTACCACTTGTTGTTGTTCTATTTCTCTAGAGTCCCATCATGCTGTTCTCAGATTGCTAAAGTCCATACCTCCTCGGTGTGTTCTTATGGCTGCAGATCTTCACAGCACAGACGCTTTCTTCTGCATGCTGTTCTTTCCCAGTTCAGGGCTCCTTCAAGGCTCTCCCTGAATGGCTACGCCGCCCCCTTTTATCCCAGTTCTCTTCAATGCTCACAGCTGCAGCCCATCAAGGACAACCAGGACCTGTGGGACAGATATTCAAATAGAATCCATTTCCTCTACTCTAGCCAGTAAGTACTACCCTACAAGTCCTCAGAACCCCAAAGGCCACCTTTCATCTGACACCCAGACCCTGGGGAAAGGACTTCTTTTTCCCATGGCAAATGGCCTCCCTTGGCAGCCACTCACCCTGGCAGAAAGTGGGAGCCTAGCTAGAATGATGCAATCGTTGCTGGATTTTTCCAAAAGAAAAGCTGCCAGCAACTAGGGCCCTGGAAGTACTTAGAGCCTCAAACGCCACCTTGAACATATTCCTGAGACCCTGGGGAAAGGACTTCGTTTTTCCCATGGGAAATGGCCTTCATTTGTGGCCACTTGGCCTGGCAGGCAGGGCAGTGCCAAGCCAGGAATCTACAAACTGTGCTGGATCCTTCCAGAACGAAAGCTGCCAGCAACTAGGACCCTGCAAGTCCTTAGAGCCCCAGATGCCACCAGTCATCTGACACCCAGAGCCTGGGCCAATGACTTCGTTTTCCCCATGGAAAATGGCCTCCATTTCTGGCCACTCGCCCTGACCAAGAGGGTGGTGCCCAGCAAGAAATTTGCAAGCTTTGCTGGATTGCTCCAAATCTAAAGCTACCACTTGTTGTTGTTCTATTTCTCTAGAGTCCCATCATGCTGTTCTCAGATTGCTAAAGTCCATACCTCCTCGGTGTGTTCTTATGGCTGCAGATCTTCACAGCACAGACGCTTTCTTCTGCATGCTGTTCTTTCCCAGTTCAGGGCTCCTTCAAGGCTCTCCCTGAATGGCTAAGCCGCCCCCTTTTATCCCAGTTCTCTTCAATGCTCACAGCTGCAGCCCATCAAGGACAACCAGGACCTGTGGGACAGATATTCAAATAGAATCCATTTCCTCTACTCTAGCCAGTAAGTACTACCCTACAAGTCCTCAGAACCCCAAAGGCCACCTTTCATCTGACACCCAGACCCTGGGGAAAGGACTTCTTTTTCCCATGGCAAATGGCCTCCCTTGGCAGCCACTCACCTTGGCAGAAAGTGGGAGCCTAGCTAGAATGATGCAATCGTTGCTGGATTTTTCCAAAAGAAAAGCTGCCAGCAACTAGGGCCCTGGAAGTACTTAGAGCCTCAAACGCCACCTTGAACATATTCCTGAGACCCTGGGGAAAGGACTTCGTTTTTCCCATGGAAAATGGCCTTCATTTGTGGCCACTTGGCCTGGCAGGCAGGGCAGTGCCAAGCCAGGAATCTACAAACTCTGCTGGATCCTTCCAGAACGAAAGCTGCCAGCAACTAGGACCCTGCAAGTCCTTACAGCCCCAGATGCCACCAGTCATCTGACACCCAGAGCCTGGGCCAATGACTTCGTTTTCCCCATGGAAAATGGCCTCCATTTCTGGCCACTCGCCCTGACCAAGAGGGTGGTGCCCAGCAAGAAATTTGCAAGCTTTGCTGGATTGCTCCAAATCGAAAGCTGCCACTTGTTGTTGTTCTATTTCTCTAGAGTCCCATCATGCTGTTCTCAGATTGCTAAAGTCCATACCTCCTCGGTGTGTTCTTATGGCTGCAGATCTTCACAGCACAGACGCTTTCTTCTGCATGCTGTTCTTTCCCAGTTCAGGGCTCCTTCAAGGCTCTCCCTGAATGGCTACGCCGCCCCCTTTTATCCCAGTTCTCTTCAATGCTCACAGCTGCAGCCCATCAAGGACAACCAGGACCTGTGGGGCAAAGCCTCTAGACAGATATTCAAATAGAATCCATTTCCTCTACTCTAGCCAGTAAGTACTACCCTACAAGTCCTCAGAACCCCAAAGGCCACCTTTCATCTGACACCCAGACCCTGGGGAAAGGACTTCTTTTTCCCATGGCAAATGGCCTCCCTTGGCAGCCACTCACCCTGGCAGAAAGTGGGAGCCTAGCTAGAATGATGCAATCGTTGCTGGATTTTTCCAAAAGAAAAGCTGCCAGCAACTAGGGCCCTGGAAGTACTTAGAGCCTCAAACGCCACCTTGAACATATTCCTGAGACCCTGGGGAAAGGACTTCGTTTTTCCCATGGGAAATGGCCTTCATTTGTGGCCACTTGGCCTGGCAGGCAGGGCAGTGCCAAGCCAGGAATCTACAAACTCTGCTGGATCCTTCCAGAACGAAAGCTGCCAGCAACTAGGACCCTGCAAGTCCTTACAGCCCCAGATGCCACCAGTCATCTGACACCCAGAGCCTGGGCCAATGACTTCGTTTTCCCCATGGAAAATTGCCTCCATTTCTGGCCACTCGCCCTGACCAAGAGGGTGGTGCCCAGCAAGAAATTTGCAAGCTTTGCTGGATTGCTCCAAATCGAAAGCTACCACTTGTTGTTGTTCTATTTCTCTAGAGTCCCATCATGCTGTTCTCAGATTGCTAAAGTCCATACCTCCTCGGTGTGTTCTTATGGCTGCAGATCTTCACAGCACAGACGCTTTCTTCTGCATGCTGTTCTTTCCCAGTTCAGGGCTCCTTCAAGGCTCTCCCTGAATGGCTACGCCGCCCCCTTTTATCCCAGTTCTCTTCAATGCTCACAGCTGCAGCCCATCAAGGACAACCAGGACCTGTGGGACAGATATTCAAATAGAATCCATTTCCTCTACTCTAGCCAGTAAGTACTACCCTACAAGTCCTCAGAACCCCAAAGGCCACCTTTCATCTGACACCCAGACCCTGGGGAAAGGACTTCTTTTTCCCATGGCAAATGGCCTCCCTTGGCAGCCACTCACCCTGGCAGAAAGTGGGAGCCTAGCTAGAATGATGCAATCGTTGCTGGATTTTTCCAAAAGAAAAGCTGCCAGCAACTAGGGCCCTGGAAGTACTTAGAGCCTCAAACGCCACCTTGAACATATTCCTGAGACCCTGGGGAAAGGACTTCGTTTTTCCCATGGGAAATGGCCTTCATTTGTGGCCACTTGGCCTGGCAGGCAGGGCAGTGCCAAGCCAGGAATCTACAAACTGTGCTGGATCCTTCCAGAACGAAAGCTGCCAGCAACTAGGACCCTGCAAGTCCTTACAGCCCCAGATGCCACCAGTCATCTGACACCCAGAGCCTGGGCCAATGACTTCGTTTTCCCCATGGAAAATGGCCTCCATTTCTGGCCACTCGCCCTGACCAAGAGGGTGGTGCCCAGCAAGAAATTTGCAAGCTTTGCTGGATTGCTCCAAATCTAAAGCTACCACTTGTTGTTGTTCTATTTCTCTAGAGTCCCATCATGCTGTTCTCAGATTGCTAAAGTCCATACCTCCTCGGTGTGTTCTTATGGCTGCAGATCTTCACAGCACAGACGCTTTCTTCTGCATGCTGTTCTTTCCCAGTTCAGGGCTCCTTCAAGGCTCTCCCTGAATGGCTACGCCGCCCCCTTTTATCCCAGTTCTCTTCAATGCTCACAGCTGCAGCCCATCAAGGACAACCAGGACCTGTGGGACAGATATTCAAATAGAATCCATTTCCTCTACTCTAGCCAGTAAGTAGTACCCTACAAGTCCTCAGAACCCCAAAGGCCACCTTTCATCTGACACCCAGACCCTGGGGAAAGGACTTCTTTTTCCCATGGCAAATGGCCTCCCTTGGCAGCCACTCACCCTGGCAGAAAGTGGGAGCCTAGCTAGAATGATGCAATCGTTGCTGGATTTTTCCAAAAGAAAAGCTGCCAGCAACTAGGGCCCTGGAAGTACTTAGAGCCTCAAACGCCACCTTGAACATATTCCTGAGACCCTGGGGAAAGGACTTCGTTTTTCCCATGGAAAATGGCCTTCATTTGTGGCCACTTGGCCTGGCAGGCAGGGCAGTGCCAAGCCAGGAATCTACAAACTCTGCTGGATCCTTCCAGAACGAAAGCTGCCAGCAACTAGGACCCTGCAAGTCCTTAGAGCCCCAGATGCCACCAGTCATCTGACACCCAGAGCCTGGGCCAATGACTTCGTTTTCCCCATGGAAAATGGCCTCCATTTCTGGCCACTCGCCCTGACCAAGAGGGTGGTGCCCAGCAAGAAATTTGCAAGCTTTGCTGGATTGCTCCAAATCGAAAGCTGCCACTTGTTGTTGTTCTATTTCTCTAGAGTCCCATAATGCTGTTCTCAGATTGCTAAAGTCCATACCTCCTCGGTGTGTTCTTATGGCTGCAGATCTTCACAGCACAGACGCTTTCTTCTGCATGCTGTTCTTTCCCAGTTCAGGGCTCCTTCAAGGCTCTCCCTGAATGGCTAAGCCGCCCCCTTTTATCCCAGTTCTCTTCAATGCTCACAGCTGCAGCCCATCAAGGACAACCAGGACCTGTGGGGCAAAGCCTCTAGACAGATATTCAAATAGAATCCATTTCCTCTACTCTAGCCAGTAAGTACTACCCTACAAGTCCTCAGAACCCCAAAGGCCACCTTTCATCTGACACCCAGACCCTGGGGAAAGGACTTCTTTTTCCCATGGCAAATGGCCTCCCTTGGCAGCCACTCACCCTGGCAGAAAGTGGGAGCCTAGCTAGAATGATGCAATCGTTGCTGGATTTTTCCAAAAGAAAAGCTGGCAGCAACTAGGGCCCTGGAAGTACTTAGAGCCTCAAACGCCACCTTGAACATATTCCTGAGACCCTGGGGAAAGGACTTCGTTTTTCCCATGGGAAATGGCCTTCATTTGTGGCCACTTGGCCTGGCAGGCAGGGCAGTGCCAAGCCAGGAATCTACAAACTCTGCTGGATCCTTCCAGAACGAAAGCTGCCAGCAACTAGGACCCTGCAAGTCCTTACAGCCCCAGATGCCACCAGTCATCTGACACCCAGAGCCTGGGCCAATGACTTCGTTTTCCCCATGGAAAATGGCCTCCATTTCTGGCCACTCGCCCTGACCAAGAGGGTGGTGCCCAGCAAGAAATTTGCAAGCTTTGCTGGATTGCTCCAAATCGAAAGCTGCCACTTGTTGTTGTTCTATTTCTCTAGAGTCCCATCATGCTGTTCTCAGATTGCTAAAGTCCATACCTCCTCGGTGTGTTCTTATGGCTGCAGATCTTCACAGCACAGACGCTTTCTTCTGCATGCTGTTCTTTCCCAGTTCAGGGCTCCTTCAAGGCTCTCCCTGAATGGCTAAGCCGCCCCCTTTTATCCCAGTTCTCTTCAATGCTCACAGCTGCAGCCCATCAAGGACAACCAGGACCTGTGGGACAGATATTCAAATAGAATCCATTTCCTCTACTCTAGCCAGTAAGTACTACCCTACAAGTCCTCAGAACCCCAAAGGCCACCTTTCATCTGACACCCAGACCCTGGGGAAAGGACTTCTTTTTCCCATGGCAAATGGCCTCCCTTGGCAGCCACTCACCCTGGCAGAAAGTGGGAGCCTAGCTAGAATGATGCAATCGTTGCTGGATTTTTCCAAAAGAAAAGCTGCCAGCAACTAGGGCCCTGGAAGTACTTAGAGCCTCAAACGCCACCTTGAACATATTCCTGAGACCCTGGGGAAAGGACTTCGTTTTTCCCATGGAAAATGGCCTTCATTTGTGGCCACTTGGCCTGGCAGGCAGGGCAGTGCCAAGCCAGGAATCTACAAACTCTGCTGGATCCTTCCAGAACGAAAGCTGCCAGCAACTAGGACCCTGCAAGTCCTTACAGCCCCAGATGCCACCAGTCATCTGACACCCAGAGCCTGGGCCAATGACTTCGTTTTCCCCATGGAAAATGGCCTCCATTTCTGGCCACTCGCCCTGACCAAGAGGGTGGTGCCCAGCAAGAAATTTGCAAGCTTTGCTGGATTGCTCCAAATCGAAAGCTGCCACTTGTTGTTGTTCTATTTCTCTAGAGTCCCATCATGCTGTTCTCAGATTGCTAAAGTCCATACCTCCTCGGTGTGTTCTTATGGCTGCAGATCTTCACAGCACAGACGCTTTCTTCTGCATGCTGTTCTTTCCCAGTTCAGGGCTCCTTCAAGGCTCTCCCTGAATGGCTAAGCCGCCCCCTTTTATCCCAGTTCTCTTCAATGCTCACAGCTGCAGCCCATCAAGGACAACCAGGACCTGTGGGGCAAAGCCTCTAGACAGATATTCAAATAGAATCCATTTCCTCTACTCTAGCCAGTAAGTACTACCCTACAAGTCCTCAGAACCCCAAAGGCCACCTTTCATCTGACACCCAGACCCTGGGGAAAGGACTTCTTTTTCCCATGGCAAATGGCCTCCCTTGGCAGCCACTCACCCTGGCAGAAAGTGGGAGCCTAGCTAGAATGATGCAATCGTTGCTGGATTTTTCCAAAAGAAAAGCTGCCAGCAACTAGGGCCCTGGAAGTACTTAGAGCCTCAAACGCCACCTTGAACATATTCCTGAGACCCTGGGGAAAGGACTTCGTTTTTCCCATGGAAAATGGCCTTCATTTGTGGCCACTTGGCCTGGCAGGCAGGGCAGTGCCAAGCCAGGAATCTACAAACTCTGCTGGATCCTTCCAGAACGAAAGCTGCCAGCAACTAGGACCCTGCAAGTCCTTACAGCCCCAGATGCCACCAGTCATCTGACACCCAGAGCCTGGGCCAATGACTTCGTTTTCCCCATGGAAAATTGCCTCCATTTCTGGCCACTCGCCCTGACCAAGAGGGTGGTGCCCAGCAAGAAATTTGCAAGCTTTGCTGGATTGCTCCAAATCTAAAGCTACCACTTGTTGTTGTTCTATTTCTCTAGAGTCCCATCATGCTGTTCTCAGATTGCTAAAGTCCATACCTCCTCGGTGTGTTCTTATGGCTGCAGATCTTCACAGCACAGACGCTTTCTTCTGCATGCTGTTCTTTCCCAGTTCAGGGCTCCTTCAAGGCTCTCCCTGAATGGCTACGCCGCCCCCTTTTATCCCAGTTCTCTTCAATGCTCACAGCTGCAGCCCATCAAGGACAACCAGGACCTGTGGGACAGATATTCAAATAGAATCCATTTCCTCTACTCTAGCCAGTAAGTACTACCCTACAAGTCCTCAGAACCCCAAAGGCCACCTTTCATCTGACACCCAGACCCTGGGGAAAGGACTTCTTTTTCCCATGGCAAATGGCCTCCCTTGGCAGCCACTCACCCTGGCAGAAAGTGGGAGCCTAGCTAGAATGATGCAATCGTTGCTGGATTTTTCCAAAAGAAAAGCTGCCAGCAACTAGGGCCCTGGAAGTACTTAGAGCCTCAAACGCCACCTTGAACATATTCCTGAGACCCTGGGGAAAGGACTTCGTTTTTCCCATGGGAAATGGCCTTCATTTGTGGCCACTTGGCCTGGCAGGCAGGGCAGTGCCAAGCCAGGAATCTACAAACTATGCTGGATCCTTCCAGAACGAAAGCTGCCAGCAACTAGGACCCTGCAAGTCCTTACAGCCCCAGATGCCACCAGTCATCTGACACCCAGAGCCTGGGCCAATGACTTCGTTTTCCCCATGGAAAATGGCCTCCATTTCTGGCCACTCGCCCTGACCAAGAGGGTGGTGCCCAGCAAGAAATTTGCAAGCTTTGCTGGATTGCTCCAAATCTAAAGCTACCACTTGTTGTTGTTCTATTTCTCTAGAGTCCCATCATGCTGTTCTCAGATTGCTAAAGTCCATACCTCCTCGGTGTGTTCTTATGGCTGCAGATCTTCACAGCACAGACGCTTTCTTCTGCATGCTGTTCTTTCCCAGTTCAGGGCTCCTTCAAGGCTCTCCCTGAATGGCTAAGCCGCCCCCTTTTATCCCAGTTCTCTTCAATGCTCACAGCTGCAGCCCATCAAGGACAACCAGGACCTGTGGGGCAAAGCCTCTAGACAGATATTCAAATAGAATCCATTTCCTCTACTCTAGCCAGTAAGTACTACCCTACAAGTCCTCAGAACCCCAAAGGCCACCTTTCATCTGACACCCAGACCCTGGGGAAAGGACTTCTTTTTCCCATGGCAAATGGCCTCCCTTGGCAGCCACTCACCCTGGCAGAAAGTGGGAGCCTAGCTAGAATGATGCAATCGTTGCTGGATTTTTCCAAAAGAAAAGCTGGCAGCAACTAGGGCCCTGGAAGTACTTAGAGCCTCAAACGCCACCTTGAACATATTCCTGAGACCCTGGGGAAAGGACTTCGTTTTTCCCATGGGAAATGGCCTTCATTTGTGGCCACTTGGCCTGGCAGGCAGGGCAGTGCCAAGCCAGGAATCTACAAACTCTGCTGGATCCTTCCAGAACGAAAGCTGCCAGCAACTAGGACCCTGCAAGTCCTTACAGCCCCAGATGCCACCAGTCATCTGACACCCAGAGCCTGGGCCAATGACTTCGTTTTCCCCATGGAAAATTGCCTCCATTTCTGGCCACTCGCCCTGACCAAGAGGGTGGTGCCCAGCAAGAAATTTGCAAGCTTTGCTGGATTGCTCCAAATCGAAAGCTACCACTTGTTGTTGTTCTATTTCTCTAGAGTCCCATCATGCTGTTCTCAGATTGCTAAAGTCCATACCTCCTCGGTGTGTTCTTATGGCTGCAGATCTTCACAGCACAGACGCTTTCTTCTGCATGCTGTTCTTTCCCAGTTCAGGGCTCCTTCAAGGCTCTCCCTGAATGGCTACGCCGCCCCCTTTTATCCCAGTTCTCTTCAATGCTCACAGCTGCAGCCCATCAAGGACAACCAGGACCTGTGGGACAGATATTCAAATAGAATCCATTTCCTCTACTCTAGCCAGTAAGTACTACCCTACAAGTCCTCAGAACCCCAAAGGCCACCTTTCATCTGACACCCAGACCCTGGGGAAAGGACTTCTTTTTCCCATGGCAAATGGCCTCCCTTGGCAGCCACTCACCCTGGCAGAAAGTGGGAGCCTAGCTAGAATGATGCAATCGTTGCTGGATTTTTCCAAAAGAAAAGCTGCCAGCAACTAGGGCCCTGGAAGTACTTAGAGCCTCAAACGCCACCTTGAACATATTCCTGAGACCCTGGGGAAAGGACTTCGTTTTTCCCATGGAAAATGGCCTTCATTTGTGGCCACTTGGCCTGGCAGGCAGGGCAGTGCCAAGCCAGGAATCTACAAACTCTGCTGGATCCTTCCAGAACGAAAGCTGCCAGCAACTAGGACCCTGCAAGTCCTTACAGCCCCAGATGCCACCAGTCATCTGACACCCAGAGCCTGGGCCAATGACTTCGTTTTCCCCATGGAAAATGGCCTCCATTTCTGGCCACTCGCCCTGACCAAGAGGGTGGTGCCCAGCAAGAAATTTGCAAGCTTTGCTGGATTGCTCCAAATCGAAAGCTGCCACTTGTTGTTGTTCTATTTCTCTAGAGTCCCATCATGCTGTTCTCAGATTGCTAAAGTCCATACCTCCTCGGTGTGTTCTTATGGCTGCAGATCTTCACAGCACAGACGCTTTCTTCTGCATGCTGTTCTTTCCCAGTTCAGGGCTCCTTCAAGGCTCTCCCTGAATGGCTAAGCCGCCCCCTTTTATCCCAGTTCTCTTCAATGCTCACAGCTGCAGCCCATCAAGGACAACCAGGACCTGTGGGGCAAAGCCTCTAGACAGATATTCAAATAGAATCCATTTCCTCTACTCTAGCCAGTAAGTACTACCCTACAAGTCCTCAGAACCCCAAAGGCCACCTTTCATCTGACACCCAGACCCTGGGGAAAGGACTTCTTTTTCCCATGGCAAATGGCCTCCCTTGGCAGCCACTCACCCTGGCAGAAAGTGGGAGCCTAGCTAGAATGATGCAATCGTTGCTGGATTTTTCCAAAAGAAAAGCTGCCAGCAACTAGGGCCCTGGAAGTACTTAGAGCCTCAAACGCCACCTTGAACATATTCCTGAGACCCTGGGGAAAGGACTTCGTTTTTCCCATGGGAAATGGCCTTCATTTGTGGCCACTTGGCCTGGCAGGCAGGGCAGTGCCAAGCCAGGAATCTACAAACTCTGCTGGATCCTTCCAGAACGAAAGCTGCCAGCAACTAGGACCCTGCAAGTCCTTACAGCCCCAGATGCCACCAGTCATCTGACACCCAGAGCCTGGGCCAATGACTTCGTTTTCCCCATGGAAAATTGCCTCCATTTCTGGCCACTCGCCCTGACCAAGAGGGTGGTGCCCAGCAAGAAATTTGCAAGCTTTGCTGGATTGCTCCAAATCTAAAGCTACCACTTGTTGTTGTTCTATTTCTCTAGAGTCCCATCATGCTGTTCTCAGATTGCTAAAGTCCATACCTCCTCGGTGTGTTCTTATGGCTGCAGATCTTCACAGCACAGACGCTTTCTTCTGCATGCTGTTCTTTCCCAGTTCAGGGCTCCTTCAAGGCTCTCCCTGAATGGCTACGCCGCCCCCTTTTATCCCAGTTCTCTTCAATGCTCACAGCTGCAGCCCATCAAGGACAACCAGGACCTGTGGGACAGATATTCAAATAGAATCCATTTCCTCTACTCTAGCCAGTAAGTACTACCCTACAAGTCCTCAGAACCCCAAAGGCCACCTTTCATCTGACACCCAGACCCTGGGGAAAGGACTTCTTTTTCCCATGGCAAATGGCCTCCCTTGGCAGCCACTCACCCTGGCAGAAAGTGGGAGCCTAGCTAGAATGATGCAATCGTTGCTGGATTTTTCCAAAAGAAAAGCTGCCAGCAACTAGGGCCCTGGAAGTACTTAGAGCCTCAAACGCCACCTTGAACATATTCCTGAGACCCTGGGGAAAGGACTTCGTTTTTCCCATGGGAAATGGCCTTCATTTGTGGCCACTTGGCCTGGCAGGCAGGGCAGTGCCAAGCCAGGAATCTACAAACTATGCTGGATCCTTCCAGAACGAAAGCTGCCAGCAACTAGGACCCTGCAAGTCCTTACAGCCCCAGATGCCACCAGTCATCTGACACCCAGAGCCTGGGCCAATGACTTCGTTTTCCCCATGGAAAATGGCCTCCATTTCTGGCCACTCGCCCTGACCAAGAGGGTGGTGCCCAGCAAGAAATTTGCAAGCTTTGCTGGATTGCTCCAAATCTAAAGCTACCACTTGTTGTTGTTCTATTTCTCTAGAGTCCCATCATGCTGTTCTCAGATTGCTAAAGTCCATACCTCCTCGGTGTGTTCTTATGGCTGCAGATCTTCACAGCACAGACGCTTTCTTCTGCATGCTGTTCTTTCCCAGTTCAGGGCTCCTTCAAGGCTCTCCCTGAATGGCTAAGCCGCCCCCTTTTATCCCAGTTCTCTTCAATGCTCACAGCTGCAGCCCATCAAGGACAACCAGGACCTGTGGGGCAAAGCCTCTAGACAGATATTCAAATAGAATCCATTTCCTCTACTCTAGCCAGTAAGTACTACCCTACAAGTCCTCAGAACCCCAAAGGCCACCTTTCATCTGACACCCAGACCCTGGGGAAAGGACTTCTTTTTCCCATGGCAAATGGCCTCCCTTGGCAGCCACTCACCCTGGCAGAAAGTGGGAGCCTAGCTAGAATGATGCAATCGTTGCTGGATTTTTCCAAAAGAAAAGCTGCCAGCAACTAGGGCCCTGGAAGTACTTAGAGCCTCAAACGCCACCTTGAACATATTCCTGAGACCCTGGGGAAAGGACTTCGTTTTTCCCATGGGAAATGGCCTTCATTTGTGGCCACTTGGCCTGGCAGGCAGGGCAGTGCCAAGCCAGGAATCTACAAACTGTGCTGGATCCTTCCAGAACGAAAGCTGCCAGCAACTAGGACCCTGCAAGTCCTTACAGCCCCAGATGCCACCAGTCATCTGACACCCAGAGCCTGGGCCAATGACTTCGTTTTCCCCATGGAAAATGGCCTCCATTTCTGGCCACTCGCCCTGACCAAGAGGGTGGTGCCCAGCAAGAAATTTGCAAGCTTTGCTGGATTGCTCCAAATCTAAAGCTACCACTTGTTGTTGTTCTATTTCTCTAGAGTCCCATCATGCTGTTCTCAGATTGCTAAAGTCCATACCTCCTCGGTGTGTTCTTATGGCTGCAGATCTTCACAGCACAGACGCTTTCTTCTGCATGCTGTTCTTTCCCAGTTCAGGGCTCCTTCAAGGCTCTCCCTGAATGGCTACGCCGCCCCCTTTTATCCCAGTTCTCTTCAATGCTCACAGCTGCAGCCCATCAAGGACAACCAGGACCTGTGGGACAGATATTCAAATAGAATCCATTTCCTCTACTCTAGCCAGTAAGTACTACCCTACAAGTCCTCAGAACCCCAAAGGCCACCTTTCATCTGACACCCAGACCCTGGGGAAAGGACTTCTTTTTCCCATGGCAAATGGCCTCCCTTGGCAGCCACTCACCCTGGCAGAAAGTGGGAGCCTAGCTAGAATGATGCAATCGTTGCTGGATTTTTCCAAAAGAAAAGCTGGCAGCAACTAGGGCCCTGGAAGTACTTAGAGCCTCAAACGCCACCTTGAACATATTCCTGAGACCCTGGGGAAAGGACTTCGTTTTTCCCATGGGAAATGGCCTTCATTTGTGGCCACTTGGCCTGGCAGGCAGGGCAGTGCCAAGCCAGGAATCTACAAACTCTGCTGGATCCTTCCAGAACGAAAGCTGCCAGCAACTAGGACCCTGCAAGTCCTTAGAGCCCCAGATGCCACCAGTCATCTGACACCCAGAGCCTGGGCCAATGACTTCGTTTTCCCCATGGAAAATGGCCTCCATTTCTGGCCACTCGCCCTGACCAAGAGGGTGGTGCCCAGCAAGAAATTTGCAAGCTTTGCTGGATTGCTCCAAATCGAAAGCTGCCACTTGTTGTTGTTCTATTTCTCTAGAGTCCCATCATGCTGTTCTCAGATTGCTAAAGTCCATACCTCCTCGGTGTGTTCTTATGGCTGCAGATCTTCACAGCACAGACGCTTTCTTCTGCATGCTGTTCTTTCCCAGTTCAGGGCTCCTTCAAGGCTCTCCCTGAATGGCTAAGCCGCCCCCTTTTATCCCAGTTCTCTTCAATGCTCACAGCTGCAGCCCATCAAGGACAACCAGGACCTGTGGGGCAAAGCCTCTAGACAGATATTCAAATAGAATCCATTTCCTCTACTCTAGCCAGTAAGTACTACCCTACAAGTCCTCAGAACCCCAAAGGCCACCTTTCATCTGACACCCAGACCCTGGGGAAAGGACTTCTTTTTCCCATGGCAAATGGCCTCCCTTGGCAGCCACTCACCCTGGCAGAAAGTGGGAGCCTAGCTAGAATGATGCAATCGTTGCTGGATTTTTCCAAAAGAAAAGCTGCCAGCAACTAGGGCCCTGGAAGTACTTAGAGCCTCAAACGCCACCTTGAACATATTCCTGAGACCCTGGGGAAAGGACTTCGTTTTTCCCATGGGAAATGGCCTTCATTTGTGGCCACTTGGCCTGGCAGGCAGGGCAGTGCCAAGCCAGGAATCTACAAACTGTGCTGGATCCTTCCAGAACGAAAGCTGCCAGCAACTAGGACCCTGCAAGTCCTTACAGCCCCAGATGCCACCAGTCATCTGACACCCAGAGCCTGGGCCAATGACTTCGTTTTCCCCATGGAAAATGGCCTCCATTTCTGGCCACTCGCCCTGACCAAGAGGGTGGTGCCCAGCAAGAAATTTGCAAGCTTTGCTGGATTGCTCCAAATCTAAAGCTACCACTTGTTGTTGTTCTATTTCTCTAGAGTCCCATCATGCTGTTCTCAGATTGCTAAAGTCCATACCTCCTCGGTGTGTTCTTATGGCTGCAGATCTTCACAGCACAGACGCTTTCTTCTGCATGCTGTTCTTTCCCAGTTCAGGGCTCCTTCAAGGCTCTCCCTGAATGGCTACGCCGCCCCCTTTTATCCCAGTTCTCTTCAATGCTCACAGCTGCAGCCCATCAAGGACAACCAGGACCTGTGGGACAGATATTCAAATAGAATCCATTTCCTCTACTCTAGCCAGTAAGTACTACCCTACAAGTCCTCAGAACCCCAAAGGCCACCTTTCATCTGACACCCAGACCCTGGGGAAAGGACTTCTTTTTCCCATGGCAAATGGCCTCCCTTGGCAGCCACTCACCCTGGCAGAAAGTGGGAGCCTAGCTAGAATGATGCAATCGTTGCTGGATTTTTCCAAAAGAAAAGCTGGCAGCAACTAGGGCCCTGGAAGTACTTAGAGCCTCAAACGCCACCTTGAACATATTCCTGAGACCCTGGGGAAAGGACTTCGTTTTTCCCATGGGAAATGGCCTTCATTTGTGGCCACTTGGCCTGGCAGGCAGGGCAGTGCCAAGCCAGGAATCTACAAACTCTGCTGGATCCTTCCAGAACGAAAGCTGCCAGCAACTAGGACCCTGCAAGTCCTTAGAGCCCCAGATGCCACCAGTCATCTGACACCCAGAGCCTGGGCCAATGACTTCGTTTTCCCCATGGAAAATGGCCTCCATTTCTGGCCACTCGCCCTGACCAAGAGGGTGGTGCCCAGCAAGAAATTTGCAAGCTTTGCTGGATTGCTCCAAATCTAAAGCTACCACTTGTTGTTGTTCTATTTCTCTAGAGTCCCATCATGCTGTTCTCAGATTGCTAAAGTCCATACCTCCTCGGTGTGTTCTTATGGCTGCAGATCTTCACAGCACAGACGCTTTCTTCTGCATGCTGTTCTTTCCCAGTTCAGGGCTCCTTCAAGGCTCTCCCTGAATGGCTACGCCGCCCCCTTTTATCCCAGTTCTCTTCAATGCTCACAGCTGCAGCCCATCAAGGACAACCAGGACCTGTGGGACAGATATTCAAATAGAATCCATTTCCTCTACTCTAGCCAGTAAGTACTACCCTACAAGTCCTCAGAACCCCAAAGGCCACCTTTCATCTGACACCCAGACCCTGGGGAAAGGACTTCTTTTTCCCATGGCAAATGGCCTCCCTTGGCAGCCACTCACCCTGGCAGAAAGTGGGAGCCTAGCTAGAATGATGCAATCGTTGCTGGATTTTTCCAAAAGAAAAGCTGCCAGCAACTAGGGCCCTGGAAGTACTTAGAGCCTCAAACGCCACCTTGAACATATTCCTGAGACCCTGGGGAAAGGACTTCGTTTTTCCCATGGAAATGGCCTTCATTTGTGGCCACTTGGCCTGGCAGGCAGGGCAGTGCCAAGCCAGGAATCTACAAACTCTGCTGGATCCTTCCAGAACGAAAGCTGCCAGCAACTAGGACCCTGCAAGTCCTTACAGCCCCAGATGCCACCAGTCATCTGACACCCAGAGCCTGGGCCAATGACTTCGTTTTCCCCATGGAAAATGGCCTCCATTTCTGGCCACTCGCCCTGACCAAGAGGGTGGTGCCCAGCAAGAAATTTGCAAGCTTTGCTGGATTGCTCCAAATCGAAAGCTGCCACTTGTTGTTGTTCTATTTCTCTAGAGTCCCATCATGCTGTTCTCAGATTGCTAAAGTCCATACCTCCTCGGTGTGTTCTTATGGCTGCAGATCTTCACAGCACAGACGCTTTCTTCTGCATGCTGTTCTTTCCCAGTTCAGGGCTCCTTCAAGGCTCTCCCTGAATGGCTAAGCCGCCCCCTTTTATCCCAGTTCTCTTCAATGCTCACAGCTGCAGCCCATCAAGGACAACCAGGACCTGTGGGGCAAAGCCTCTAGACAGATATTCAAATAGAATCCATTTCCTCTACTCTAGCCAGTAAGTACTACCCTACAAGTCCTCAGAACCCCAAAGGCCACCTTTCATCTGACACCCAGACCCTGGGGAAAGGACTTCTTTTTCCCATGGCAAATGGCCTCCCTTGGCAGCCACTCACCCTGGCAGAAAGTGGGAGCCTAGCTAGAATGATGAATCGTTGCTGGATTTTTCCAAAAGAAAAGCTGGCAGCAACTAGGGCCCTGGAAGTACTTAGAGCCTCAAACGCCACCTTGAACATATTCCTGAGACCCTGGGGAAAGGACTTCGTTTTTCCCATGGGAAATGGCCTTCATTTGTGGCCACTTGGCCTGGCAGGCAGGGCAGTGCCAAGCCAGGAATCTACAAACTCTGCTGGATCCTTCCAGAACGAAAGCTGCCAGCAACTAGGACCCTGCAAGTCCTTACAGCCCCAGATGCCACCAGTCATCTGACACCCAGAGCCTGGGCCAATGACTTCGTTTTCCCCATGGAAAATGGCCTCCATTTCTGGCCACTCGCCCTGACCAAGAGGGTGGTGCCCAGCAAGAAATTTGCAAGCTTTGCTGGATTGCTCCAAATCTAAAGCTGCCACTTGTTGTTGTTCTATTTCTCTAGAGTCCCATCATGCTGTTCTCAGATTGCTAAAGTCCATACCTCCTCGGTGTGTTCTTATGGCTGCAGATCTTCACAGCACAGACGCTTTCTTCTGCATGCTGTTCTTTCCCAGTTCAGGGCTCCTTCAAGGCTCTCCCTGAATGGCTACGCCGCCCCCTTTTATCCCAGTTCTCTTCAATGCTCACAGCTGCAGCCCATCAAGGACAACCAGGACCTGTGGGACAGATATTCAAATAGAATCCATTTCCTCTACTCTAGCCAGTAAGTACTACCCTACAAGTCCTCAGAACCCCAAAGGCCACCTTTCATCTGACACCCAGACCCTGGGGAAAGGACTTCTTTTTCCCATGGCAAATGGCCTCCCTTGGCAGCCACTCACCCTGGCAGAAAGTGGGAGCCTAGCTAGAATGATGCAATCGTTGCTGGATTTTTCCAAAAGAAAAGCTGGCAGCAACTAGGGCCCTGGAAGTACTTAGAGCCTCAAACGCCACCTTGAACATATTCCTGAGACCCTGGGGAAAGGACTTCGTTTTTCCCATGGGAAATGGCCTTCATTTGTGGCCACTTGGCCTGGCAGGCAGGGCAGTGCCAAGCCAGGAATCTACAAACTCTGCTGGATCCTTCCAGAACGAAAGCTGCCAGCAACTAGGACCCTGCAAGTCCTTAGAGCCCCAGATGCCACCAGTCATCTGACACCCAGAGCCTGGGCCAATGACTTCGTTTTCCCATGGAAAATGGCCTCCATTTCTGGCCACTCGCCCTGACCAAGAGGGTGGTGCCCAGCAAGAAATTTGCAAGCTTTGCTGGATTGCTCCAAATCTAAAGCTACCACTTGTTGTTGTTCTATTTCTCTAGAGTCCCATCATGCTGTTCTCAGATTGCTAAAGTCCATACCTCCTCGGTGTGTTCTTATGGCTGCAGATCTTCACAGCACAGACGCTTTCTTCTGCATGCTGTTCTTTCCCAGTTCAGGGCTCCTTCAAGGCTCTCCCTGAATGGCTACGCCGCCCCCTTTTATCCCAGTTCTCTTCAATGCTCACAGCTGCAGCCCATCAAGGACAACCAGGACCTGTGGGGCAAAGCCTCTAGACAGATATTCAAATAGAATCCATTTCCTCTACTCTAGCCAGTAAGTACTACCCTACAAGTCCTCAGAACCCCAAAGGCCACCTTTCATCTGACACCCAGACCCTGGGGAAAGGACTTCTTTTTCCCATGGCAAATGGCCTCCCTTGGCAGCCACTCACCCTGGCAGAAAGTGGGAGCCTAGCTAGAATGATGCAATCGTTGCTGGATTTTTCCAAAAGAAAAGCTGCCAGCAACTAGGGCCCTGGAAGTACTTAGAGCCTCAAACGCCACCTTGAACATATTCCTGAGACCCTGGGGAAAGGACTTCGTTTTTCCCATGGGAAATGGCCTTCATTTGTGGCCACTTGGCCTGGCAGGCAGGGCAGTGCCAAGCCAGGAATCTACAAACTCTGCTGGATCCTTCCAGAACGAAAGCTGCCAGCAACTAGGACCCTGCAAGTCCTTACAGCCCCAGATGCCACCAGTCATCTGACACCCAGAGCCTGGCCAATGACTTCGTTTTCCCCATGGAAAATGGCCTCCATTTCTGGCCACTCGCCCTGACCAAGAGGGTGGTGCCCAGCAAGAAATTTGCAAGCTTTGCTGGATTGCTCCAAATCTAAAGCTACCACTTGTTGTTGTTCTATTTCTCTAGAGTCCCATCATGCTGTTCTCAGATTGCTAAAGTCCATACCTCCTCGGTGTGTTCTTATGGCTGCAGATCTTCACAGCACAGACGCTTTCTTCTGCATGCTGTTCTTTCCCAGTTCAGGGCTCCTTCAAGGCTCTCCCTGAATGGCTACGCCGCCCCCTTTTATCCCAGTTCTCTTCAATGCTCACAGCTGCAGCCCATCAAGGACAACCAGGACCTGTGGGACAGATATTCAAATAGAATCCATTTCCTCTACTCTAGCCAGTAAGTACTACCCTACAAGTCCTCAGAACCCCAAAGGCCACCTTTCATCTGACACCCAGACCCTGGGGAAAGGACTTCTTTTTCCCATGGCAAATGGCCTCCCTTGGCAGCCACTCACCCTGGCAGAAAGTGGGAGCCTAGCTAGAATGATGCAATCGTTGCTGGATTTTTCCAAAAGAAAAGCTGCCAGCAACTAGGGCCCTGGAAGTACTTAGAGCCTCAAACGCCACCTTGAACATATTCCTGAGACCCTGGGGAAAGGACTTCGTTTTTCCATGGGAAAATGGCCTTCATTTGTGGCCACTTGGCCTGGCAGGCAGGGCAGTGCCAAGCCAGGAATCTACAAACTGTGCTGGATCCTTCCAGAACGAAAGCTGCCAGCAACTAGGACCCTGCAAGTCCTTACAGCCCCAGATGCCACCAGTCATCTGACACCCAGAGCCTGGGCCAATGACTTCGTTTTCCCCATGGAAAATGGCCTCCATTTCTGGCCACTCGCCCTGACCAAGAGGGTGGTGCCCAGCAAGAAATTTGCAAGCTTTGCTGGATTGCTCCAAATCGAAAGCTGCCACTTGTTGTTGTTCTATTTCTCTAGAGTCCCATCATGCTGTTCTCAGATTGCTAAAGTCCATACCTCCTCGGTGTGTTCTTATGGCTGCAGATCTTCACAGCACAGACGCTTTCTTCTGCATGCTGTTCTTTCCCAGTTCAGGGCTCCTTCAAGGCTCTCCCTGAATGGCTACGCCGCCCCCTTTTATCCCAGTTCTCTTCAATGCTCACAGCTGCAGCCCATCAAGGACAACCAGGACCTGTGGGCAAAGCCTCTAGACAGATATTCAAATAGAATCCATTTCCTCTACTCTAGCCAGTAAGTAGTACCCTACAAGTCCTCAGAACCCCAAAGGCCACCTTTCATCTGACACCCAGACCCTGGGGAAAGGACTTCTTTTCCCATGGCAAATGGCCTCCCTTGGCAGCCACTCACCCTGGCAGAAAGTGGGAGCCTAGCTAGAATGATGCAATCGTTGCTGGATTTTTCCAAAAGAAAAGCTGCCAGCAACTAGGGCCCTGGAAGTACTTAGAGCCTCAAACGCCACCTTGAACATATTCCTGAGACCCTGGGGAAAGGACTTCGTTTTTCCCATGGAAATGGCCTTCATTTGTGGCCACTTGGCCTGGCAGGCAGGGCAGTGCCAAGCCAGGAATCTACAAACTCTGCTGGATCCTTCCAGAACGAAAGCTGCCAGCAACTAGGACCCTGCAAGTCCTTACAGCCCCAGATGCCACCAGTCATCTGACACCCAGAGCCTGGGCCAATGACTTCGTTTTCCCCATGGAAAATGGCCTCCATTTCTGGCCACTCGCCCTGACCAAGAGGGTGGTGCCCAGCAAGAAATTTGCAAGCTTTGCTGGATTGCTCCAAATCTAAAGCTACCACTTGTTGTTGTTCTATTTCTCTAGAGTCCCATCATGCTGTTCTCAGATTGCTAAAGTCCATACCTCCTCGGTGTGTTCTTATGGCTGCAGATCTTCACAGCACAGACGCTTTCTTCTGCATGCTGTTCTTTCCCAGTTCAGGGCTCCTTCAAGGCTCTCCCTGAATGGCTACGCCGCCCCCTTTTATCCCAGTTCTCTTCAATGCTCACAGCTGCAGCCCATCAAGGACAACCAGGACCTGTGGGACAGATATTCAAATAGAATCCATTTCCTCTACTCTAGCCAGTAAGTACTACCCTACAAGTCCTCAGAACCCCAAAGGCCACCTTTCATCTGACACCCAGACCCTGGGGAAAGGACTTCTTTTTCCCATGGCAAATGGCCTCCCTTGGCAGCCACTCACCCTGGCAGAAAGTGGGAGCCTAGCTAGAATGATGCAATCGTTGCTGGATTTTTCCAAAAGAAAAGCTGCCAGCAACTAGGGCCCTGGAAGTACTTAGAGCCTCAAACGCCACCTTGAACATATTCCTGAGACCCTGGGGAAAGGACTTCGTTTTTCCCATGGGAAATGGCCTTCATTTGTGGCCACTTGGCCTGGCAGGCAGGGCAGTGCCAAGCCAGGAATCTACAAACTGCTGCTGGATCCTTCCAGAACGAAAGCTGCCAGCAACTAGGACCCTGCAAGTCCTTACAGCCCCAGATGCCACCAGTCATCTGACACCCAGAGCCTGGGCCAATGACTTCGTTTTCCCCATGGAAAATGGCCTCCATTTCTGGCCACTCGCCCTGACCAAGAGGGTGGTGCCCAGCAAGAAATTTGCAAGCTTTGCTGGATTGCTCCAAATCTAAAGCTACCACTTGTTGTTGTTCTATTTCTCTAGAGTCCCATCATGCTGTTCTCAGATTGCTAAAGTCCATACCTCCTCGGTGTGTTCTTATGGCTGCAGATCTTCACAGCACAGACGCTTTCTTCTGCATGCTGTTCTTTCCCAGTTCAGGGCTCCTTCAAGGCTCTCCCTGAATGGCTACGCCGCCCCCTTTTATCCCAGTTCTCTTCAATGCTCACAGCTGCAGCCCATCAAGGACAACCA